>NW_004797326.1:1435893-1467334 GCF_000002075.1 Aplysia californica | reverse complement strand
GAGAGAGAGAGAGCGAGAGAGAGAGAGAGAGAGAGAGATCATATTCCACTTCAGACGAATTAATGAGGCCTTTGCCATATTGACCCTCTGCATACAGCTACCCAGTCCAGCTATGAACCTGGACTCAAGGTTTTGGACACACTAGAGTCTCGACATTAAAGACCTAAAGCAAAGTTTCCCTCTACAAACGATTCAAATGGCAAGCAGTGATTTCTTCTGATGCAGAAAGTCGACAAATTAACCTTCAAGCCATAGCTCAGCGCAACTAGCTCTTCAACTTAATGCGTATAAAGCAAACTACATGTATTTTATTTATCGATTCCAAATTCACTATCGATTCTAGCGCCTCAATTTTTTGAGAATTATAAGGCCTATCGTGTATTCATTTGAATAGAGAAACGCGAAGGTGAATAACTTGCGGAGTGTTTGATATCCAACACCATATGAAAGTCTGGTTAATACGCAATGTGTAACATAACTTTTCAAAAAAACCCGGGGACGAAGAGAACTACGAAGGCTAATAAATAACATGTTTTGTTATTCGGGGTAACGGTCGCATTAACTGAAATTCTTTGGCAGCGGAGTCTTTTCACACTTTTCCGTGGGGGTGTCCAATCTCTGTCATCAATCAAAAAGAGACTTTTATGAGTTACCAGCCAGGTTTGAATGAGGTACTTCATTGGCTGGATCTAATAGACAACTGTTCTTCCTGCTACACGAACCGAGAGAGAGAGAGAGAGAGAGAGAGAGAGAGAGAGAGAGAGAGAGAGAGAGAGAGAGAGAGAGAGAGAGAGAGAGAGAGAGAGTAGGGGAAGGGGGATTGGAAGAGAGATCGAGAGGGCGTGGAGGGTGGATATACGGTTGAGTAATAACTTTTTCTGTAAATTTTTTACGCTACAAACCCCTCCCCCCCAATTTTTTCATCAAAAGAAACTACTCTTCAACACCGATAACGAAGAGTTGAAGTCGCCAGGTCTCTAAGGGGAGGTAATCAGACTGTTTTTACAGGGGGAAAAATATAATGGACTATTTCCCTTAAAAAAGAAGAGTTAAAAAAAAAAAAAGTTAAATTATATATTATGAAGTAATTATTATATTGTGATATCTACTGAACGTCATTAAAAGCGCAACACTTCGTTCGCACATTTTCACACATGAAAATCTTTTTTAAAAAACCAAAAAAAAACCCAATCTTGGTTCATTTATCTAGAAGCTATTTTGTTAATAATAATATTATGTGTACTTAAAGAATAATAAAAACAAAACCTCCTCACCACATTGTGTTTGTTAAAAGTGTATTATACTTATACAATATCTAACATTAAAAACCCCACAGAAACAATTGAATTTCAAGGAAATCTCAAATTAAAACGAAGCGTTAGGCCTACACATAGAATTGCGCAATTTCTCCAAAATTACCACCAGTTTGAGGGACTTGTCGTCGATATATTTTTCTCTAGCAACGGAAGAAGAATACATTAAAAAAAATTGTATTAGATAGTTCATCAAAAAGTTGCGCCTTTGACCCCAAGCCCACCAGCCTTTTAAAAATGTTTTTAGATGAACTTCTTCCACTCATCACATAAATTGTAAATGATTCTCTCCCCACAGGCACAGTACCAAACTGTTTTAAGACAGCACATGTTAGACCCCTTTTGAGCAAAGCTGGACTTGACGAAAAGTACTTTAACAATTTTAGACCAGTTTCAAATCTTTCATTCTTATCCAAAATTCTGGAAAAAAAAGTTGTGTCTAATAGACTCTTACAGCACATTAAAGCAAATATTCTTAGTGAAGTTTATTAGTCAACAAGAAGAGCACATCACAGTACTGAGACAGCGTTACTTAAGGTCTGTACAGATATTTTTTTAGGAATTGATAAAAGAACGGTGTGTCTTCTTACTCTTTTGGACCTTTTGGCTGCATTCGAAACATACCATTGATCATGACATTTTACTCGAGAAACTACTACTTTTAGCATAAAGGGTACTGTCCTGCGATGGTTTGAGTCATATCTTAAAGTTCGAACACTAGCAGTTGTCGTTAGAAGCACGTGTTCAGATAGTGTTTTACTCAGATTTGGGGTTCCCCAGGGGTCTGTTCTTGAACCTGTCTTGTTTACAATGCATACGCAACATATTGCATATATCTTTAAACAAAATGGCATGAATTACCCTCTTAATGGTGATAACACTCAGATTTATAAGTATTGATTTCTATCAAATATGAGTTTTAGTCGACTCTACTGGGCAATATATCCGGGAATTAAAAATTAGATATGGATGACCAGTACTTATTTGAAACTGAATGACGACAAGACGGAATTAATGTTGAGTAGAAATACAAAAGCCCTTAGAAATCTCCCAGAACTACAAATTCACATCAATAATCATACCATTCGTTCGAAAAGATTTCTTTAAAATCTAGGGGTTCAGATGGATTACGATATGTTTATGCCCTCCCAAATTAGCCAACTCAGCAAAAGTATCTATTTTCAGCGGAAAAAAATCGGCAGTGTACGAAATTATTTAACTACAGCGGCAGCCAAGATATTAGTAACAACACCAATTTTATAAAAATTAGATTACTATAATAGTATTTTATCTAGTTTGACGGCCGAAAAACTGTTAAAGAAATACATTCTCCGAAATCCAGCACCAAAATTGATAATGAAACAAAAGAAATCAACGCATGTAACACCAGTCAAATTCTGTAAGAACTACACAGGCTGCCAGTAAAAGAAAGGATCAAATACTAAGCTGCCGTTTTCTGTTTTCAATGTATAAATGATACTGCACCTGTGTATCTAAAAGAATTCTTAAAGCCAATTCATCCACCCAGAGCCCTTAGACCAGCCACTGACAATCTAATTCATAGAAACTTAGAACCCAAAACAAAATTACTGAAAATACGGCAAGAGTTCCTTTTTATTCTTTGGTCTCAATGTCTGGAACGAACTCCCATATAAAATAAGGAGTGCCCCTGCTATTATGCAATTTCCAAAAACAGATGAAGAATTATTCACTATTGAGTACCTGGCAAAACGATGAACTGTTATACATGAATGTGTGTGCTCGACCATGAGACTAAAAAAAGCTTTTGAGAGAGAGAGAGAGAGAGAGAGAGAGAGAGAGAGAGAGAGAGAGAGAGAACGGAAATGTTTTTCTATTTTTAGAGAACGAATGTTTTTGTAGAATATTTCTAGTTATTCAAGTTTCAATGTTATTGTGACCGTCCGTGAGTTTTTATAGCATTCTATTATTTTTAGCAAACGTGTTGTCAAGTAGTTCACTGCGCGACTATTTTTCTCATAGAAATTTTTATACATATTACATACATACACACATGCATAATACTATGTTTTACGTACACACATGTCTATTCGTTTTTAAGTTGTGATATTTTTATTAATGTAATGCACATTGAGCAGTTTTGAGAAAATAGAAATGCACGTTACGGCATTATAATGCTATTCAATATTATTATTAGAGCTAGCTGCCCCCCCCCCCTCCCCCCTTTCGATGAAAGGACTGATCGGTGCATTAACATCAACTGAAAGTCATTGGCCTTCTACATTTACACTCTACTGGAATGGAGCAATACATCTTGAGAGAAAAGTGACACATGTACGTGTTTCCAAGTTGCCAAATATATAATAGACAAAGGAATCAAGAAAATGCGATGATGGGCATCAAGGGAAATGGTCACAGTAGAATTTAGCACTATACTAAGTAAAAAATAGAAACATGAGGCTAGATCTATACGGGTAGCATACTTAAAATGGTGCTCAGTGTTGCGCGACAATGCGCGATAGTATCGAACCGAAGTACGGCTTGAAATAAACAAACCTGACGGATTTTCTAAAATTTCAGAGACAGAAGCGTCGGCCTACAAAAGCGACCGGCGAAATAAAAAAACATAGCTTTTTGCAGCAAAACTGTCTCAAAACTAAAAAATCGATCCGAAGGGCGTCATGATCTGGAGAATATTTTAAAGAATCTTTTGGCAAAACCCGCATGTCGATCGACGCAGCCATTAAAAAGCCTTTTGAATAGCAAAATTCAGCCACCATAAATGGATAACAGAAGATTGATTCTCTATTCCGCTTTCGTGGTTGTACAGTCCATAATTTCAAAGGTGTGGAACAGTGCGCACGATAGTGAAAGGAAACCTCACTTGCTTACAATGGCGTCTTAGAAGCAGTTTCGGTGGGTAGTGAAGGGCTTACGGGCTTGAGCCCCTCACCCCCACCCCGTCCCCACCCCAACTGTATCCCTTAGTTAATGAAAGTTTCTAAAATAACGAAATAAGCAGTTGAAACCGTTATGATCGCGCGCAATGAACACACAGTTATCAGCTTGGCGGCTTTCCCGTTTGTCCAATCATTGTTGTCACCGCTTACGACTATAGTAACCTAGCAGCCAATCAAATGTCGTTAGGGCTCAGGAAGAATAAGCCGGTTCCCACGCCCGTCTTTAATGAAACTCTTCTTGTAAAAAGGTAGAAGACGTTAAAAAAATAACACTGCACAGAGGGTTCACGCTCTCCCAGCCCTGACAATGGGGTGAAAGTTTACGACACACTTTCCCCAAGTGACACAGATACCTATGCGATCATTGGGCCTTTGTTAGGCGCGTTCTATTTTCCGCAACAACACGACCCAATCCACCTCATAGACGGTATGTGTTTGAAGTGCTGTGTGTTTGTGCCGCTGAGATTTAACAGTTATTAATTACATCAAACCACTTTTGAGTCAACTTTTTCTTCAGATAAAAACTAATTAGAGAAATTTGGAGGTGAAACGGCTTCGTCCCCACCAAATTTAACTAAGAACAAAGAGATGGAAGACAAAGGTGATGAGTCTTCTCATTTGAATGGTTCTCAAAATGCCGTGGCTCGCCGTGAGTATAGAAAAACCACCACTGTTTTGTTCTTATTGCTTGCTTTTTAGTGGTAAAGAAGTGGAAGAAATCTAAGCCCCACCCAAATCTTGGTCCACCCACCGCCACTGTTTAGAAGACAGACTTTCCCAAGATTCAGTGAGGACGAAACAAAGCATTTTGGAAAAATCGGGGAAAGCAGTTTGCGTGGATTTTTTAAAGTTAGGTTCTAGCCGTGTGGATGCTGTGGACGCCTGCAAAGTTTCAAAGGTGTGGGTTATGTAATAAGGGAGGAGTTTGTGCACAAAGCCTCCCAAGTCCACTTGTGTATTATATAGATAGATGTATAGACTCATTCTCTATAGTATTCTGCGTTCGTGGTTGTACACTCCAAAATTTCAAAGGTGTGGAATCAATGCTCGCTCGGCTAGTGAACGGAAACCTCACTTGTTTACGAAGGCGTCTAAGAAGACGGACTTTCCCAAGATTAGAACTCAGTATGGGCGAAGCATGTATGCACACTATGTTTGGTAACCCTTTGAAAAAGGACTATGTAGTGAAATCGAACAAGTTCAAAGGCGGGCTACCAAAATACAGAGTCACCTCAAAGAAAAGCCTTATTTTGAAAGACAGAAAAAAACTAAAGCTTCCATCCCTGGAACATCGTAGGGTACGTCGTGATATGATAGAAACGTACAAGTATATCAAAGGCTACTACATCACTGAAAGACCAGCGTTTACAAAGGCAACAACCACACAACTCCGTGGCAACTCAGAAAAGCTCCAGAAGCAAAGAAGCAGATTGTGTGTGAGGGCAAACTTTCTGGAGAATAGGGTTAATACTATTTGGAACAATCTTCCCGAATCAGTGGTGTCAGCTCCAAACGTGGACACATTTAAGAGACGTCTGGACAAATACTGAAAAGATCTCCCAACTATTTAAAACCCCACCTGCCAAAACTGATTTGTCTGGCCTGTTCATTACCAGATAGTTGAACAGGCTCTACTTAGAGCCTCAAACAAATAAATCGTCAATGTCAATGTCAAAGCATTTTTGAAAAATCGGGGAAAGCTGTTCGCGTGGATTTTTAAAAAGTTAGGTCCTAGCCACATGGATGCTGTGGACTCCTGCTAATTTTCAAAGGTGTGGGTTAGGTAAAAAAAAGGGGGGGGGGGGTGCGCACAAAGCCTCCCAAGTCCCCTTTTATATAGATGCATGTCACTAGAAAGGCTAACAGGAATAAGATGTTGAATCAATGGATTCTGGAATGCTTTAGGTTAAGATGTTATTGTTAGTATCACATAAAAAATTAACAGGGGGTTCTCGTGGTCTAGAGAATAAGATGCTTGTGTCTATTCAACACGTACCGGGTTTGAATCCGGATAGCGACGGAAACTTTTCTTCTCTTCAATAATTTCCCTTTCACATCCTTCCCTGCTCTCTAACAATGTTTTGTCCTCTGCTTTTGTCTCCCTTTTCTTCCTTCACCCCTTCACCTCCTTCCCCCCTCTTCTGGGCTCCTGACTCTTTCTGAGGCCTTTCTACAGCTACTCCACGGCTTCCTCTTTACTGTTGTCTTTCAGCAACACTCTTGATCTTATGGTTGGAAAGGTCTACACCTAGCCCTCTCGGATAAGGGCGAAAAATCTCGGAGGTCCTATGTGCAAGTTGTGCACGTTAAAGATCCCTTGGTGGTCCAAAATCGATTAGAGTTGGCTTGGGCCGCCACGGGGGCAACATTCAAAGTTTTCCAACCAACTGAAATATGTGACCGTATGCTGCGAGCGCCGTTAAACCCCCCCCCCCCAAAGAAAGAACAGCAATAAAAAGAACAATTTATTCAAGTTCTGAGCAACAAAGTTGCTGTTGCGATAGTATTCCTCTGTCAAGCATGTGTGTCTGCCTGAGCACATGGGCGCACCTCTTTTCATAGACAGGTCTGACTGACAGTTTCTTCAAAGATTTAATACAAATAGAAGCAAGACCATTTGCATTTTACAAGCTTTGTACCAAACCAACCTCATCCCACATTCCCCTCTGGAAAGAAAACATTTGTTGATTGAAGCAACTAGAAATATGGCAGTAAAAAAAACCCCTCCCCCTTTAAAAAAAAACCCAAAAAAATTATTTAAAAAATTAAATTTTAAATTTTAAAATAAAAAATAAATAAATAAATAAATAGATAAATAAAATAAAATAAAATAAAATAAAATAAAATAAAATAAAATAAAATAAAATAAAATAAAATAAAATAAAATAAAATATAATAAGATAAAACAAACCAACAAACAAACAAAACACATCAGAAACTCTACCTTACATTAAAGGTTGGGTGCAAATATTCAAGCCCTTTTGATTTTGGTAAAGGAAACTGTTAAGGGTGATGTAAGTATATACTCAGAAACATGCTGAATCAGGACTGTGTTGAAAACATTTTTGCAGCTATCAAAGGAAAAGGCAGACGCAGAGACAATCCTGCCCCCCACCCCCAAGCTCAACTGTGCCCTGCTTTTCGCCTAATAATGGTAAATAAAGTCCTCTCCTCAGTCCTGTCATGAACTGTAAAGATGACATTGACAACTTCCTCCTCAGTTGTGCTTCCAGCAGGTAGGCCTATACTATACCTTTAACTTTAACTCAATGTCGAACGCTGCACCACCTGTGCTCTTAGAATATGAAGTCCAAAAAGAGGGCCAGCCACCACCACGTGCAGTGACTAACCTCATCAAGTCACTGAAAGTAGAGTGCCTGGTGTAGTTTGAAAAATATGTTGTCACAAACCTCAGTGGGTGCAGTTGAGACTGCCACTGCTAGAGTACTGTTGACTACCCAGCAGTGAACCTGTTCCCTAAAGTCAGAATCCGTCACCAAGAACTGAAGTTGAGATACAGTACACCGAAAAAGAAACCATTGAAACAAGTAGGGAAGCTAAGTACTGCTGATATGATAATGTGAATCAAGTTCCAGGATAGAATGTCTCCGCCAATTCACTGACAAGTGCACAAGATCTGCTCTTCGGTCATTCACCCACAACTACTGGGTGCACAACAAATTCAAGATCTAGATACTTATTCATTAAATTCTCTCTCTCTCTCTCTCTCTCTCTCTCTCTCTCTCTCTCTCTCTCTCTCTCTCTCTCTCTCTCTCGCTCCATTTCTTTCTCTCTCAGCGCTAAAATAAATGAATTATATTAACACTAGATTAGATATACCTTCCGAGAAGACCAGTAGCCTACACCAATGGTCTCCGGCCTACACTGCAACCAATGTAAAATACCACAAGCCCAACGAGTTATACCTGCTGATTCAAAACGGTGAGGCCTAACTGGTCTTGGCACGTGACGTAAAGAAGAATTGTCCCGTCTTGTTAGCAGTCGGTCTTGTGTGTAACGATTAAAAGAATAAAAATGACGGACTTGCTTCAATCTTTTCGCTTCATTGCGCTCCACGTTTGAGCGCTATTTTTGTGTGTTTGTATCACGTTGATACGTAGAGCTCCCTGTTTACGTGCGCTATTTGAGAACCTTTCACGTCGCTCCTCGGCACCATGGAATGAAGTACTTGTGCATGCAAAAAAAGTAAAAGTTTGCTTTTTCCTTTTTCACTTTCAAACTTTAAAAAAGCTTTTAGATACCGCTTTGGAATTGTGTCTGCTATCAGAAATACAGTTGCTTGAACACGTTTTGATTTACAGGCGGATTTCTGAGGTCACTTTTGAGAGAGTTCCCAAGACGTTTTACCGATGAGAATAATCTCTCTCAAAGGAACCACAGATTCTATATACAATAAATAGAAAGGTCGGATGATGAAGATGATGTTGAAAGGATGAGGAGATTAATTACTATGCCGGTTGACGATAAAGCATAACCGTTGGATTTTGCTGAAGAAGCGACCAATAGTGAACCGAGTATACTTGAGCTTAGAATGCGTAGAAATTAATGATGAGAGGATGGATGATAGGACTGACGGTGTAATGAATCTTTATGAATGTTTTAAAGGTAAACAATCAATGGTCTTGTTGATTGTTAATCATGTTAATTATGTGGGTGCATTCCCCTTACGATTTTCCAGAGGTCTAGCTCCCGTTTTTCCTCTCGTGAGTTCAGTGAGTGACACGTCTGTGTCCCTGTCCAGTTGTCAAGTCTGTATCACATCTGAATCCATCATTGCTAATAAACATGTTTAGTACAGACGGGATTGTTGAAATTTCGACATGGAGACAGACGTAGCTGTAGAGATGTAAAGGAGAGTGTAAGAACACAAGAAAAATGAAAGAGAATAAGTATAGGGATGAGAAGATAAAATTCGGTGGTCTTGAAGCACAAACAACTTTCTCAGCGCTTCTCAGTTTACTGGTGCCCGATGGAATCAAAGCCCCCAAACCCAATCAACCGTTTACATCAGATGTTTCCTGGCTGTTCATTACAGCAGATTTGATAAACTTTTCTAAAAACTGAAACGAAACAATAATAAGGGAAAGGGATCAATGGCAAAATCTGCAAACCTTGAAAAATTGTTTACGTTGGAAAACCAGGAAACCAGATAAACTGATGGACAAGGAATGATTCTTTGTTATCTATTTCCCTACACACGGGTGCCCTCAAGATACTGACTCTCTCCGACCACTGACCTTAAAACCCAGGCTTGTACTCATCTTTCTGCTGACTAATGATTACATAATATAAAGAAAAAGGTTCTGGACAGTAGCTCTCGCTTCTCGTTTCATTTTTCCAACAACGCAGAACCTGTGCATCAGGGAGAGCTTCAAAAGAAAAAGCCATTTAATTTATCCCGTATAGACTATACGGAAGTTCCCAAAACTGTGAAAACCACAACACGACGAAGTATTGATGAAACATTGCGTATTTCAATTCAAAGCCCGTCCCCGATTCAAGACTAATCTAAAGGATAATCCCATCAAGGTAGGATTCAAACTTAGTGAAGTTTGCAAGAGAAAATCAGAGTTCGTCTATTTCATAGAGATGTACTGTGTGAAAAGACAAACCAGCAATAACCCGTAAGTGTAACTAAGGTTGATGATACCACTCTTAAAAAGGGGTAAACAGCCCCATACTGACTTCTCATTCGCAAAATTCTGTTACGTCAAGTTGGTCTATTTTTTAAAAGAACATTTTCATCTTTCAATAAGCGAAGAGGACCTTCAGATTTCAGTTTTGCAGACGTATTCCTCGAGGCACTTCGTTATTTCTCTTTATAAAAACAACAACAACAACAACAACAACAACAAAAACCCAAACAAAATTGAATACAATCCACTTCGGAAAGTTTAAGTTGAAAGGCTCTGAGAGTGGAGCGGAAAGTTAGCAGGTTTTGAAGTGTGTAAATCAGCGGTGCTGTTCAATCGACTCAGGACCGACTGAACATACTTCTCAATGCTACAGACAGCACAGTGGATGAGTGTGATAATGGCATCATAAGCACGAAATCACATTTAATTGGTTTAAAACGAAACTTAAATCTCTGTATGTCATCTTGAGTGAGAGAAACGAAAAACTGAAGAGGTCAAAGGGTTCGACTGTTTGTTTTGTTGTTGTTGTTGGTTTTTTTGGTAAGTGTTTTACGTCACTCGCAACTGCAAAAGGTCATGAGCGCGCAGGACACATTATACATTTTCAGTTGGTAGGAAATTTTGAATTTTGTCCAGGTGGCGGTCGAAGCCTACTCTTATCGATTTTAGACCACCAAGGGATCTTCAACGTGTGCAACTTGCACACGGGCCCTCCGAGATTTTTGGCCCTTGTCCGAGAAGGTTAGGTATAGATCTTTCCTTTCAGAAGATCAGGGGTGGGGTTGAAAGACAGCAGTAAGAAGGAGCCAAGGAGTAACAGTAAAAAGGCTGTAGAAAGAGTCAGGAGCCCAGAGGAGGGGGCAAAGGAGGTGAGGGGATGGGGGCAGAAAGAGGAGACGAAAGCAGACGATAGAACATTGCTAGAGAGCAGGAAAGGAGGTGAAAGGAGACACTTTTAAAAAAGAAGTTCTTTTTCGGTCGCTACCCGGATTTGAACCCGGGACCTTTGAATGAGAGGCCAACACTTTAACCTCTAGGCCACGAAAGCCCCCGGGCTCGACAGTAATTTGTTCCATAATAATGTAACGAATAAAACAAAATATCACTTTTCCTCATTGGCCTCGAAGACCTCACGGAAACCGTTTTCCTCATAGACTAAAGAGATTTAGACAGGTTTGCTTTCTCGGTGAATTGCCTGATTTCGTAGGTTTTGAAAGTGGGGGAAATGCAGGTGCCCTACAAGGGGCTGAGAAAGATGTTTCTTTTTCTTCAAAACTGGACTTAACAAATATTTCAATTCGACTCCCTTACTACGGGTTCCGTCTCCGAAGCGGGAAGACCAGGTTCGAGCCTTGGTTCGGATACGGATTTTTTTTTTTCGCCCCCTCCTGCCCACTCAGCAGTAATGGGTACCTGACTTCGAGTTCGGAAAGTAACTGGCCACCCTACCATTATAATTGTGAAAGGCACTTTACACGAATTTTCCTCACTTCACCCAGGTGGGAATGGGTACCCGGCTATAGACAGCGAAAGATCTTGTCAGTTTGTTAGTATTTGAGCGCTTAATCAGCTGCTTGCACTGTATGTTCCCGGGAAGCTGAGAATGTTTCGGAGTGTTCTATGGTCTGCTGGGGTAATAATATAGTGTAAAGCGCATAGAGCCTGCAGTTGAGCGGGGATATGCGCTATACAAATGCTATTTATTATTATTATTATTATTTTTAATTATGCCGAAGGCCCATGAAGTTTTCTCATTAACAAGACAACCCTCAATGTCCGGATCGGATTCGGGAAGTACTTTTACTATCTGTTTTCTTCCAAATGGGAAAAATGCTGTACTATATGCTATATGTAGAGCCTTTGGAATGCCACCTTGTTGCACTTGAACCAGATTTTATACATTGCTGAAGGCTTCCCTGTCTACTCAGTGACGCTATCTTTTCATGAGTTGTTTTTTTTTCCTGCTCTCCTTTCTTCTCCCCTACACGGCTCCTTGCAACATTGCTGAATGGTTTTATTTTCAAGATCAGACTTGTTGTAATGTCACATTGCCATTCCCGATGTCTTTTTTTTTGCTTTGGATTTGAAGATCTTCATGGGGCTTCTGTTTTGTTGAACGGTTAGGGAGAAAGTGTGTCAAAGAAAACAAAAGATGTTAGGAACATGAGGGAAAACAGGATTAACACGCCCATAGAATAGTTTGAGGGAACACCCCCCAAAAAAAATAATATGTCGATTTTGATTGTAGAAGACAGCATTGACTAATTGTACCCAGGTGGATCAACATTCAGGAATCTAACTCCAGTTTTTTGCGTGAAATGGCAACGAGGCTGACCGTTACAGCACTAATATCAGGAGAGAGAGAGAGAGAGAGAGAGAGAGAGAGAGAGAGAGAGAGAGAGAGAGAAAGCAAGAGAGAACAGTATAATGGTGTTGCAGTTAGGTGCTTCTTTGCTTTGTCGCTCGCCGGATACAGGAATTTGATTCCCAGGTTGGGAGTAAATATTCTACCCAGTACGTACTCGGTCTTTCTGCTGGGGTTTTGGATCCCTCTCAACCCGCATTGGCCCTGACAGGCATGGACGGAAACCCGCCTCCTCTTAGTGATCTAAAAATAACATCGGTGGGAAATGTCAAACTTGTACTGTCACTTTTAAGAGAGACATTGAGAAAGGAGAAAGACACACACACACACACACACACACACACACACACACAAGCAGATAAAGAGAGAGAGAGAGTGAGAGAGAGAGAGAGAGAGAGAGAAAGAGAGAAAGAGAGAGAGAGAGAAAGAGAGAGTATAGGCTTATCGGTACTCCGTAGGAAAGAATCCATTAACTTGTTTCCCTAACTTCTAGAATATTTACGATAATTCTCGGCAATAAGTTGTATTAGAAACCTTCCAGGTTGCGCATTTTGTCATTTTGTGCGCTCGGCCATTGTCCCTCTGTGAATCTATGGCGGGTCGGTCGGCAAAGCATTTTCACTTGCAAATTGGCTAAAATCTGGCTAGTTACGACAGCCTTACAGCTAATAACTACCACTCCCTGCCCCCCTCACCCCCCCTCCCCGACTGCCCTTTGCCCCCACACCCCCCACACCCCCCACACCCCACCCCACACAACAGCTGGTACACACCAAACATCAGCGTTCGTGTGGTATCGTGTGTGAGAAGCACGCAAAAATTTTATTTTATTTCTTATCTGGGCCCTTTCTGTGTGTCCCCCAACTGTTTGTGTTCATGTGATAGTGATAGAGCTGTCGTTCCTGCATATGGTGAGTTTATGGCTGCTTTAAAATTCCATCCACCTGCTCTCGTGTTGTGACCGACCGCTCCCTCGCAGGAAGAAGATGAGGGTCTGATCTTCTTTCAGGGCATGATCCCCAAGACAAAGACATTAGATGTCTTTCAGAAGATGGAGCTGCAAGCAGAAAAGCACAGTGTTCTATTCAAACACTTGAAAATGGTACGCTCTACAACTGCAGAGCCCACAACTAGTGCAACGGGAGAGCAAGAAATGCGTCAAGGCCAATATCAGTATTAATATTATCAATATCAATAGTCTGTTTATTTTAATTAGTTATCTACCTTTTAAATGTCTTTCGCTTGTCTGTAATTGGTGCTTTTTTTTCTCAATATGGGTGTCAGCAAACCCAAGAGGCTGTCAAATGTATCTGGTCTTATTTGAATGTATGCAATACATTTGTCTTCATGTGACAAAATGTGGGGTAGCAGAAGGTGATATTCGTCTTCTGTTATCTATTTGTGGTGGCCAAATTTTGCTATTCAAAAGGGTTTTTAATGGCTGCAACGATTGACATGCGGTTTTCGCCAAAAGATTCTTTAAAATATTCTCCAGATCATGATGCCCTTCGGTTTTTTTCAGTTTTGAGACAGTTTTGCTCCAAAAAGCTAAATATTTTTATTTCGCCGATCGCTTTTGTAGGCCGACGCTTCTGTCTCTGTAATTTTAGAAAATCCGCCAGGTTTGTTTATTTCAAGTCGTACTTCCATGTGCACTGGCACAATCAGTGGAAAGACCCTCGGCGACATTTTGGAGAGAGCAACGGAGCATCAATGGACATGTTCGGAGTGCAGGGATGTTTCTTCCTGAAACAATAACAATAACAATAAGTCGTACTTCCGTTCGATACTATCGCACATTGTCGCGCAATACTGAGCACTATTTTAAGTGTGCGACCCGTATAGATCTAGCCTCATGTTTTCTTTTTTTACTTGGTGCTAAATTCGACTGTGATCCTTTCGTTTGATGCCCGTCATCGCTTTTTCTGGACTCCTCTCTCAAATTCTTTTTCTTGCTACTGGGAACAATCAACATGCTTCTGTACAACCACGAAAGCGGAATAGAGAATCAATCTATGCCTCTAATATATATTTGGCAACTTGGAAGCACACGTGTCACTTTTCTCTCAAGATGTATTGCTCCATTCCAGTGGAGTGTAAAGATAGTAGACCAATGATATTCAGTTTATGTTAATGCTCCGATCATTCCTTGAATCGAAAGGGGGCCCAGCTAGTATTATTATAATTGTCTATCGACCAAAATTGGGTTGATCCAATGCCTCATATGCTTCCTCTTATTTCTTTATTTTAACAACAACAGAATCCCTGTTGTTATACAACACGCACGAAATCGCACGAACAGACGGATGATAGGTGTGAATAGGCACATGTTCGTGCGTTAGACGAATGCACGATACCCCACGAACGCGGATGTATGGTGTGGAAGAGCCGAAACAGGCAAAGATGAGCCTGCCGAGACTTCTATCATCACTCATTTTTACCTCAAATCCATCCTGTGATCTACAAAACTGCTGTCCTTCTTGACACTCCAAAGAAAAAGACTGTCCATGGCAATATTACGAATTTTTATGCCAGGTAACTATTTTTAAAATTTGCTGTTTACTTGAACATATTAATATAGGTATTGTGGACTAACTGCGTTTATGCCCTATACGGGCGTTTAGGCTGGGAAGTATGGGTATGCACGTCAATCTGGTTAGCCTGTCCTACGGATTTTTTGCGTTTAAATTATCGCACCTCTGGAGGTCCGAGAGCGGGCCTAAACGCGAGCAAATTATGATATGGGTGCACTTTTGTTTTTCCAAGAACGACAGTAGCGTATTTTTCCATGAAACATTATTTTCAGGGACTATACTAAACTAATCTCTTCGACACGTACGACGACAGAGAAGTGTTTCGCAAGTTCCGATTTCGTCCGGAGCACATCCAGGAACTGGCACCTGAGGTATCAGCTGGCATCACTCTCGCGAATCGCAGATTCACCTTCATTCCCCTGCAGCAAGTGCTCGTCACTTTGCGCTGCTTGGCAACGTTAACTTTTGATCTGTCCTCTCTGAGTGACAACATCACTTCTCCATAGGGAACTGGCGCTTGTGATGGTCTTCCTCCCGTTTTCGCCTCGTCTCTCTTTTGGTTGAGAACCGACGCTTTCAGTACTCTCCAGTTCTCTTTCACATCCACAGTTCGCACTGCCACGCCGCATGCGTTCACTTTCGATGTCATTCCCTGCCATATTATATCTTTCTTCATCTCTCTGATTGTGGTGGCGCTGGGGCTGCTGAAAAGGTCACATTTTGTACTTACAGCTCTTCAAGTAGTGTTTGAATGTCCTCAACACTGAAGTTCGTTTTTCTCACCCTTTTCATGGCTTTTCCCGCCACACTACACAATTCAGAAACTCCCGCGTGTAGTTGGAAACCTAATGTCAGAAAGCACACAGTGAGAAGGGAGCGGGTTTGCCCAGCAATCTCTAAATGTAAGGCAGCGTGGTGGAATCAGGCTCTCGTCAATTTTTGGGCATGTAGAGTTAATGGAATCATCTTAAAGCTTGTTCACTTTTCTTTATTTGGATGAAAAAATAGCCATTTATCTTGAATATAAATCGAGATATTTGCGAAAGAAAGAGGTGGGGGTCACTTGTTTGCAGAGGTAAAATTAGTGAGAAAATGGCGGCAAAAGATTAGTTATTTCTTTAGCTTAACAGTCCGTGGTAATTGAAAATTTACATTTTTGTGCCTTTAATCAACGTTTTTCAGAAAAATCGACAGAAATAAGTTCTTTAATGAACATGAAAGGTGTTGAGCCAAAAAAAATTTTAAAAATTGATAACAATTCACAAACCTGCGGAAAAATGCAAGTTTCTTCACTTTGATTATTTTGACGAGAGCCTGATTCCACCACGCTGCCTCACAAATGTTTCACCCTGCACTTTGGGTTTAGCAACACATTTCCGTTTAGCGCGATGTGTATACAAAATCCGTTTAGTGTTTATACGCGGTTATGTCCCTTACAGCTAACCGAGATTAAAAGCTCCAAACGCGTTTAATTTAAGCTAAGCGATTCTGACGTGCATACACGCCATTTTGGGGAGTGGGCCGCCCTATTTATGCACAGCCAAACATGCCTCCTCCCCCCTCACCCCAAACTAGGGCTGGGTCGCGAGCGCGAGAACGGAACTGAATCGCCACTCTTGCCTGCGGAACGCGATTCACGATTCACGATTCACTTCAGCGGAACGCGGAACAGTATCGCAAAACGATTCCCGATTCACTCCCCTGTCGCTGTCACCACCTTGTGGCTTGTTTAACCGACGCACATACATAAACACGCCCACGCACATGCACACGTGCGCGCGCACACCCCCCCCCCCCCCCACACACACATATATATATATATATATATATATAATATATGTATATATATATATATATATATATATATATATATATATATATATATATAAATATATACACAAACACACACACACACACGTTTTAAAAACATAATTACCTACTAACATAATGAAAATCAAGCCCCACTCGTTGGTAACTACGTTTACTGGGGTGACGTTCGTCTTTTTTTTTTTACATTCTTTGTCTTTGTTCGACCTAATTTTGGTTCTATTTACCTGAAATTGACCCTGAATTTACCCTAAATGGAGGGAAATTATATTGATATATAATTATTTTTGTCGTTATTATTGTTGTTGTTGGTATAGTTGGTATGGTTGTTATTGCTGTTGTCTTCATTGCACTGCTCCTGTTGCCATTGTGTGTATGGACTCTCTAAGAGAACGTTTCGTAACAAAACTGACTTGTGAGGTTTGACATGTTCCAAACCTGTATTTCCTTGATGTTCTAGTTCTCAACATAGGCCACTGTCTAGAGCCTAGACAATTACCACTCTCCCCCCCCAAAAAAAAAACCCCACAAAAAAACAACCCCTACCCCCCCCCCCCCCCCCAAAAAAAAAAAAAGCCTACCACCCCCCCCTCCAGCCCCCGAAGCCCAAGTTAATGTTAATAAAAAGAAAAGAAAAGAAAGCAAGGCAATGTAATGTCGGTGCTATCACACCACCATCGACACAGTTTAGACGATGTCAGAGGTGGCCTTCGACCATGTAGGGATACAATCAATCGATAGATCAAGACACTCGATAAAATTATCCCCTCAACATTTTGCCGAGTGTCGAGGGAAATTAGTAGTAGCTCTATGGATTGTAAAGCGCATATTATTATAGAGCTTGCTATAGATCGGGAATTTGTGCGATGATGATCATCTGATGGCTACTATTATATTTATAATTATAATAATAATAATAATAATAATAATAATAATAATAATAATAATAATAATAATAATAATAATAATAATAATAATAATAATCTGTAGTTTAAGAGCCTGATATCGATGCCCTTTAATAAAGAAGTAACCAAAGAGACCACCCATTTGCCTCCCACGGTGCGAAGTTTGCTTTTTGTGTTGTGAGTTGTTTATTGTAACCACCTTCAGCATTGTGTGTGCATTGTTTTCTGAATATCTGCTCCGTTTTTCTGTGATTATTTTCACACCTGTTTAGCTTTGAGTATATTTTGTACATTATTCTGTCGATGATTTTATCTTGTACTTTTGAAAAAATCTAAACAATATTAGTGGTGCCTCCTTGCATTGTGGCATTGAGTGAGTAGCTGCTGAAACTATCACCCTTTATTTCTGCTGTTCATTCAAGATGGCGAGGAGTCAGACAAGCTACGCTACTTATTTAGTTTAACTGAAAAGCGGTGATAACGGTTTATATAATTGTGACCCCCCCAAAAAAATTGACGGTACATCAATGTGTCTACCAGGACTTATTATAATATTTTCTGTTCTTTCTCGTACTTTCCATTACAACATACAGTACGAATTGTGCTGTGAAGATGGAAGGATGGAAATAGTTGAAGAATTCGAGTGCATAGAATGAAAATAATTTGAACTAGACTTTACTTGTAAACATGAGCAGGAAGTGTTTTGTGTACATTTAGTAGATCTGGACATAACATAATAGAAATCAGCCTGGTGATCAGAAGGTGGCAGTCTGCAAATTTCCTAAAGACCTCGAGAAACACAAGTCCTGGGTGGTGAGTTTGCCTAATAAATTAAAATTAGAGAGTGTCACTTATTTTATGGGTGTCTGAGCCTTATATTGGCCTGAAAATGTACTAAAGAAACATAGAACTGGAAGAGGCCCTCGTCCTGCAGTACTTCCGACAATTTTTCGAAAGTGTATGTGTCCAGTGTATCCCGAAGTAAGCCCCGACCAACTACGAAGGCCACATGTTCCAAATCTCGTGCTACGGACAATGATGAAATAATGCCTTTAACGAACAAGATCTGTTTAAAGCCAATGCGTTTGACGATAATTTCACATCAATGTTCGGAAACATCCTATACTAGTTGCATCCGAAGAGGAACTGTCACAGTATGCTCTTTTGTAAAGAAAGAACCGGTGCTATTCCAAAATTCTCAGTCTATTTTCAAATTATTAGTTCCTATACTGGCGGTTCCATCTCTTTTGAATCATACAGATCACTCTAAAGAGTACCACCCGTTCCTGAAATCAGCAAGTCGAGAGATTCAACTTAGAGAATTGCTTCGTTTTGTTAGGCCAGAATAGAAAAAAGATGCTAGGAAATTTGAATTCTTTTTTTAGACAAATATTGTTCTTCTGAACTCTCTAAGAAATTGGTGACTGTGCAGTGTTGCAGATTTGATCCTTGCTTTTTCGTGGTTTGCAAGGACACATGCCTAGAACCCACTGTAAGAACAAGTATGTCAGTGTACAGTTTTTGTGTGTTTCGACAAACAATGACACAGCATGTTTCAGGCGGAATGTTTGTTGTTTTCTAATTACCTACTAAACAATTATTTAACTGGGGGGCTCCAGTGGCTAAGTGAATAGTGAGTTTTGACTCAAGCAATGTCAAGCAAGTGTCAGTGACACGGTGATCAGATGGGTGGTCACTGGAGTGTGTCCTTGAGCAAGACACGACAACCCTAGCTCAAATTACAGGGCGCTGCACAGTGGCGACCGACAGTGGCATTGTTTGTAAACTGTTCTGTATTTGTGAATTTATGTATGTATTTATGCATGTATGTATTTATGTATGTACGTATTTATAATTATGTATTTATGTATGTATGTTTGCCATTGTAAAACAAAGTGCCCTTCTGGGACAAATAAAGGTGTAATTTATTATTATTGTATTTATTTATATTGTTTATGTTTGTGGTATATGTTTGAAAAGATTGTAAAGCCTTGCTTGGCCAACATTTTACATTGTTCTTTATGTTTGCCCCTTAACAAACCCTTACAAAGATAGCCACTAAACTAGGGCTGGGTCACGAGCGCGAGAACGGAACTGAATCGCCACTCTTGCCTGCGGAACGCGATTCACGATTCACGATTCACTTCAGCGGAACGCGAAACAGTACTGCCAAACGATTCCCGATTCACTCCCCTGTCGCTGTCACCACCTTGTGGCTTGTTTAACCTACTGCTGAGTCAAGTTGCGAGCGCAAGAACGGAACGGAACACTTTAGTATGGCTCCCCTTATTTTACAAAAGATGGTCCTAACACCTTGAGACCCTCAAGTCTCAAGCCCAATTTCAAGTCCAGGGGACGTAATAAAGTATACATGTAACATGAATAGTCTCTTTGATAGTAAAGCCATCAGCATTATTTCCCTTTATCGTTATCATTATTTTTTTGTTCTCCAACCAACCACCTCGATCAATGTTGAGACGTATGGAACATCTTTGTGATACTTGTTTGGTCGATTTTTTTATGTAAAAAAAATAAAAATTTCTTCGCTTGTTTTTTTTGGGTTCTGTTCTCTGTTGTATTAATAAGCTCAGGAATTGCTTCAACCTTGGATGGCATTGAAGCCTTATCCGGGCCTAGGACTGCCTACCCTTTATCGAGGAAGTGGACTCAACCAATACGCCAAGGGCGAGCAAATCCTAGCAAGTAATAGGGGTGGTACTGCCTACCCCTTATCGAAGAAATGGACTCAACCAATCCGCCTAGGACGAGCAAGTCCGAGCAAGTAGTAGGGGTGGTAGGTGTATTTGAATTCAAACAATCAAACTTAAAGCTCTAGACGTTCTCTTGCGGTGGTTTTTAAGTATTTGCATTTTTTTTCAGTTAAAACATTAATATTTATTCTTTTCGTTGTCATTTTGAAAGTAATACATGTAGTTGCTTTAAAGAAATGATATACCGTAAATGCTGTAATTTTGGACACTCGTTTAATCAAGCACACCGGCATGATGCTCTCACACCCTCTCACTTCTTAACTACACGCTGTCTGCTCTGGACCCCTGTCTCCCTATGACCTACTTCGGGTGAGGTGGCTTTTCGGATGTATTAAGCCCAAAATTTTGATTAACTGTTTTATTTATATTGCAGTTTTACAATATTTTAGTCTCTCTGACCCCCCCCCCCTCACCCTCACCAGGGCAGTGCTGCTGACTGAAATGTCTTTAGGTCATTGTCAAAGTGGGGATATTAACACGTTCTCATGAACAGTAGAATTGTTGGGCTGATGTACCAATGCCATGCTCATACTGTGCTGGAACAACATAGGGGGAAATGCTGCTTTTACTTTCCTCATCCTTACTTTCGTCATTTTCCTCTACTTTTGTATGTTTGTCACTCTCTTGTGAACTGCTATTACCGGGGGGGGGGGGGGGGGCTTGATAGTCGAAGCAGACTTTGTGAGCAGAGTAAGCCTGATTCCTCTTTTGGACCTTTCTATCGACAGCCACCCCTTGGCGCTCATACGACCTTATGCAATTGCGAGTGCCGTAAAACCTAACAACAACTAGAAGTAAGTCTCTCCTGGGGTTAAAAAGATTGTTTTGCTATCTGGGCTTTGTTTTTAAATGGCTTACCAGGGGGTAAACAGCTTATGTTAGTGCATAATATAATGTCTTTAGAGCGCAGCCAAGCGTATTGGGCTGTTTGCTTGTTGAACGAACTTATTGACAATTTTACTAGGCCGGTTGGGGGTGGGGGTGGGAAAAATAGGAGGGGGTGGGGGTGAGGGGGGGAAAGGGAGGGAGCGGAGGGGGGGAGGTGGATGACGTCGGGCTCAGTGTGTTTGTGTGTTGGTGCGAGAGGATTTTTGAATGTTTTTGAAAAGACAACGTGAGGACGCTCTCTCCTCGGGACGCCTCGCAGGCGACTAATAATAAAACCTGCTTTCTTTCAACGCTCACTTGAAAATAAATCTTTTTAGACCTCGAAAACAGCAATTAATCCTTTTTCACTGTAGGGAATGTGTTTTGATGTCTGTGTAGCCTGGTTTTATTTTCAGTGATTTTACATACAGAGTACTGGGTCAAGAGCAGAACGCCCTGTTCGTGTTTCCTTACAGTTACAGGAGAAAACGCTATATATTATATGTGCCACAACCTACATGAATCAAGGGCTCGTCAATTTTTGGACATGTAGAGTCATTGGTATCGTCTTAAAGCTTGTTTACTTGTCTTCATTTTGGGTGAAAAAAATATCCATTTATCTTCAATACATGTCGAGATATTTTCGAATGAAGGGGATGCGGGTCACCTGTTTTCAGAGGTAAAATTAGTGAGAAATGGCCGGCAAAGATTAGTTATTTCCTTAGCTTAAGAGTCCGTGGTAACTGAAAATTTACATTTTTTGTGCCTTTAATCGACGTGTTTCAGAAAAATCCACACAAAAATGAGTTTTTAATGGACATGAAAGATGTTGAGCCAAAAAACAAAAATTTGAAAAACATTAATAAACCTGCGGGGAAATGCAAGTTTTTCACATTTGATTATTTTGACGAGAGCCTGATTCCACCACGCTGCCTCACATATGTGGCACAACATACTTGAATCAGGCGCTCGTCAATTTTCGGGCATAAAGAGTTATTGGTAAAATCTTCATATTTTTTTCATTAGCCTTCTTTCGAATGAAAAATACACTTCTATCTTGAATAGAAGTCGGGATATTTGCCATTGAAGGGGGGGAGGTCGCCTGGATTAAGAAGTAAAATTAGTGAGAAAATGGCTGCCAAAGTTTGGTGATTTCCAAAGCCTAAGTATTCTTGAAAACTGCAAATTTACATTTTTTGTGTGCCTTTAATCAACGTTTTTCAGTAAAATCCACTCGGAAATGTGTTTTAAATGGGCACAAAATGTGTTGAGTCCAACAAAGAAAATTAGGAAGAAAAATGCTGTTTTCTTTGATTTCATTATTCTAGCGAGTGCCTGATTTCACCATGAAACCTAAATGTGAGGCAGCGTGGTGGAATCAGGCTCTCGTCAATTTTTGGGTATGTAGAGTTATTCGTATCATCTTAAAGCTTGTTCACTTGTCTTTATTTGGATGAAAAAAAATCCATTTATCTTGAATACAAGTCGAGATATTTGTGTAAGAAGGAGGTGGGGGTCACCTGTTTTCAGAGGAAAAATTAGTGAGAAAATGACCGCCAAAGATTAGTTATTTCCTTAGCTTAAGAGTCCGTGGCAACTGAAAATTAACAGTTTCTGTGCCTTTATTCAACGTTTTTCAGGAAAATCCACATAGAAATGAGTTGTTTAATGGGCAGGAAAGGTGTTGAGCCAAAAAACAACAATTTGATAAAAACTCCAAAACCTGCAGAAAAATGCAAGTTTCTTCACTTTGATTATTTTGACGAGAGCCTGATTCCACCACGCTGCCTCACATTTGTGAATGAAATGTTTATTATTGGGAGAGAGTGGGGAGAGCTGAGGCGCGACGCAGGTAAACTGTGATGAAGCTTGAGCCATACATTTCTGTGGACAAAAATTAACCGAATCGTAATGAATGTGAGGCAGCGTGGTGGAATAAGGCTCTGGTCAAAATAATCACAGTAAAGAAACTTGCATTTTTACGCAGTTTGTGAATTGTTAATAAATTTTGTTTTTTGGCTCAACATCTCTCATGCCAATTAAAGAACTCATTTCTGTGTGGATTTTTCTGAAAACGTTGATTACAGGCACAAAAATGTAAATTTTCAGTTACCACGGACTCTTATTTTGGAGGCCATTTTCTCCCTAATTTTACATTTGAAAACAGGTGACCCCCACCTCCTTCTTTCGCAAATATCTCGACTTGTATTCAAGATAAATGATATTTTTATTCCATCCAAATAAAGACAAGTGAACAAGCTTTAAGATGATACCAATAACTCTACATGCCCAAAAATTGACGAGAGCCTGATTCCACCACGCTGCCTCACATATACCACTTGTCACTATAATATTAATTTTGATCGCTGTTATATCCCCTCAACTTTGTGTTTCCGTTTTCAAGCGGACAGCGGCAAAACATTTTCTTCTCTAAAAATTTCTACTTTCACCTCCCCACTCCCCTTTGCCCCCACTTCTGGACTCCTGACTCTTTCCATAGCCTTTCTACTGCTACTCCTCGGCTCCTTCTCGCAGCTGTCTTTCAGCCACACCCCTGATCCTATGGTCGGTAAGATCAAACACATAGCCTTCTCGGATAAGGGCGAAAAATCTCGAAGGTCCCGTGTACAAGTTGCTCACGTTAAAGATCCCTTTGTGGTGCTAAAATCGACAAGAGTAGATTTCGGCCGCCATCCGGCCAAAATTCAAAATTTCCTTCCAACTGAAAAATGTTCGATGTGTCCCGCGCGCTCATATGACCATATACAGTTACGAGGGCCGTATAACACTTACTAAGAGTTCTCGGAGATTTTTCACCCTTATCCGAGAAAGCTAGGTGTTAGATCTTTCCTGCCAGAAGATCAGGGGTGTGGCTAAAGGCAGCAGTAAGAAGGAGCCAATGAGTAACAGTAGAAAGGCTGCAGAAAGTCAGGAGCCCAGAAGAGGGGGCTAAGAAGGTGAGGGGTTGGGGGCAGAAAGTGGAGATGAAGGCAGACAACTGAATATTGCTAGAGAGCAGGAAAGGAGATGAATTGAGACAATTTTAAAAAAAGTGTTTCCGTCTCTACTCGGATTCGAACCCAGGGCCTTTGAGTGAGAGGCGAACACCTTAACCTCTAGACCACGAGAGCGCCCCCCCCCCCCCCCCCAAATCTCAAATGAAAGTATTAAAAAGTCAGTAGAGGCTGTCCAAGAGGCATCAGCAGACTTGGGTGTGTCACAAGCAACACTCGGTCTTTGTGTGAAGAAGGTGAAGGTATGGGCTGATGCAAGGCTTCAGCCGAACTACCAGGAAAAGGAAATGTGAGGCGGAGTGGTGGAATCAGGTTCTCGTCAAAATTATCAAAGTGAAGAAACTTGCATTTTGTGAATTTTTATCAAATTTTTGTTTTTTGGCTCAACACTTTTCATGCCCATTAAAGAACTCATTTCTATGTGGATTTTTCTGAAAAACGTTGATTAAAGGCACAAAAAATGTAAATTTTCAGTTACCACGGACTCTTAAGCTAAGGAAATAACTAATCTTTGGCGGCCATTTCCTCACTAATTTTACCTCTGAAAACAAGTGACCCCCACCTCCTTCATTCGCAAATATCTCGACTTGTATTCAAGATAATGATATTTTTTAATACAAATAAAGACAAGTGAATATTCTTCAAAATGATACCAATAATACTAAATGCCCCAAAATTGACGAGAGCCTGATTCCACCACGCAGTCTCACAAATATTTTCCTTGAAGCACAAGAATGGACACTCGCCGACTATCTACAAACATGTTAAAACACGCTCTATGGGCTCACAACAAACCATAATCGTACGTTAGCCAATGAATTAGCAATAGAAAACAGTGTGGAAGTTCCAGAACTATGGAATGACAACAGAGAGACTGGTACAGAGTAGTTATTCCACGTTTTGCCAAGGTGTCCAGATTTGTCTCTGCACACTTTGAAGGCGCTTCTTTAAAAAAAGTATAAAAAAAAAAAAAAACTTCAACTGAGAGAATGTCTAGGGAGATAGTGGGGAGAGCTGGGGCGCGACGCAGGTAAGCTAGGATGAAGCTTTAGCCATACATTTTTGTGAACACAAATTAACCAAATTCTTGAAGTAGTGGCAACCACCAAGGAATCAGCATTTACGGTATACAACCTAGATAACTCTGGATAACTCTGGATACGAAACTGGGCAGTGCACCCCCCCTTCCCCCCAAAAAGTGATGGTACTCGAAGTGTAGAAACAGGTTGGAAGGATCACCTCACAAGAGCGTGGTGAACTTGTCATCGTTAAAAGAATTCTGACGGTTCTGCAAACAAATCTTCTCCGCCGCCTGTCTTCATATTCCTTAGAAGTAATTTTGAAGGATTTATAATATTGAATGGAGCCGCTGAATTATTCCTCTTCAGCTTAGTGTCGAGCAATGGGTAGATGAACTCAGACATTTCCCCAATGTAATGGGACTCTTCATTTTTGTTTGTTTGTCCTAGCTAAGAGAATTGATTGATTTTAATAAAGGAAAATCACCAGAGTCATTTTGTCAGTGCTTTCTCTTGGACCTTCCCCCCCCCCCCAAAAAAAAAACAACCCCAAAACAAACAACCAACAACAACAAACAAACAAAACAAACCCAACAACAACAAACAATCAAACAAAAAAAAAAAACAAAAAAAAAACGGTTGTGCATATAATCACCCTATCGGCACACACAAGAAATTAAACACAGCCATTTGATAGGACTGTCTTTGGTCCAATGAAAGCCCATTTCAATTCAATTGCTAACAGCTCCATATTCCGAAATCCAGGAATGATCGTTTAGAATAATTTATAACAATATTATCGCATCTATGATGACCAATGACCAATGCATAGACTAGATAGAACAGCCATTCCTGAAAGCATAATGTCTGCCTTCAAAGTCTAAGAGATCTGACATCTGAATGAATTGATACAACATAATATGTATTTAAAAACCACGGTTTTTGCTGTCAGCTGTAACGGATCCATCACTGCAAGATCAAGGCACATCACTCTCAGCCCCTACCGCCCCAACCTCAGCTCCTTTCACATGTGACGCCATGTCCCACTTTACCCCAATCCCCGCCCCGGTTCACCTGCCACTGTCCCAGTTTACACGTGCATATTATATCACGTTTGGAACCAAATCTGATTCTGTTATTACTCACTTTTACTTTTTCCTCCTCTGTTGCCGTTAAGCGTCGAGGGGAGTACTTGCAGTTTTCTATGACAGGCCAGCTCCGCAGCTCTTTCAGTTGGAATATTTTAATTTCTCAGGGTTTCCTTAACACCCTCAATCCACCTTTTGAGTGACCTTCCTCTTCCTTTATAGCCTGAGTGCTCGGTGTTATAGGCTCTCGAGGCTGGCTGGCTAGGTGACATACGTAACAGGCAGGTGACTAAGACGTTTTATTCTCTGTCTTTCTATTATTAATGAAAATAAATGTCAATTATGTTATATATATATATATATATATATATATATATATATATATATATATATATATATGTTAAAGCTGTACAACAGCTGTGTACTATCCACACTCATATATGGAGCTGAATGCTGGAGGATGACTGAGCATGACCGTGCCAAGCTGCCAAGCTATCTTCCTTTCATACAACCAGCTTACGCCAAACCCTCAGAATCTTCTGGCCCGACAAGATCTCCAACACAGATCTGTTACGCAAATGTAAGCAAGAGGACATGATCACCATAATAAAAAGGAGAAGATGGAGATGGATTGGATAAGTTCTGCGAAGAGAACCAGACTCTATTGTGAAGACTGCCCTCCACTGGACCCCCGAAGGACGTCGCCTAAGGGGCAGACCCAAAGTAACCTGGAGACGCACAGTAGAGTCTGAAATGAAGTCCTGGAATCATTCGTGAGGGACGTTGACCAAGATGGCCCAAAACCAACAGAGCTGAAGATCCTTTATTGCTGCCCTAACGCCAGATGGCGTAATGGGTAGTAAACGATATATATATATATATATATATATATATATATATATATATATATATATATATATATATATATATATATATATATATATATAAATGTTACTGTCCTTTGGGTGTTGTTTCATGTGTAACTCCTATCAGGTCAGGTGTCTCAATTCTCCCCACTCCCCCCTATTACTACTACTACTACTACTACTACTACTACTACTACTACTACTACTACTACTACTACTATTATTATTATTATTTATTATTGTTATTTTTAAAAAAAAATCACTTCTATTATGGGGACAATCATCGCTAACACTAACATTATTATATCACTATTACTATTATTATTATTATTACTATTATTGCTATTACTATTATTATTATTTCTATCACTATTACTCTTACATGTATTATTATTTATTATTATTATTATCATAATCTCATTATTATTATTATTATTATTATTATTATTATTATTATTATTATTATTATTATTATTATTATTATTATTATCATTATTAGCCTATTATTGTTTTCATTATTATTATTACATGTATTATTATTATTATTATTATTATTATTATTATTATTATTATTATTATTATTGCATGTATTATTATTATTGTTATTATTATTATTATCATTATTATTATTATTATTGCTATTACTATTATTATTATTTCTATGACTTTTACTATAACATGCATTATTATTATTATCATTATTATTATTACATGTATTATTATTATTATTATTATTATTATTATTATTATTTTCATTATTATTATTACATGTATTATTATTATTATTATTATTATTATTATTATTTTCATTATTATTATTACATGTATTATTATTATTATTAAGCTATTATTATTATTGTTATTATTATTATTATTATTATTATTATTATTATTATTATTATTATTATTATTATTATAGTTATTATTATTGTTGTTGTTGTTGTTATTAGGCTATTATTATTATCATTATTATTATTACCACCAAAATTAAACTTTGGAAAGATTGTGACTGATCTTTTCACCTGTCTTTGGTATCTTGTCT
This sequence comes from Aplysia californica, assembly GCF_000002075.1. Classification (NCBI taxonomy): domain Eukaryota; kingdom Metazoa; phylum Mollusca; class Gastropoda; order Aplysiida; family Aplysiidae; genus Aplysia; species Aplysia californica. Next base: position 1,439,127 of record NW_004797326.1, on the reverse strand, counting down.
TAACGAAAAATTCAAGGTGCAAAGTAGAAGAAAGGCTTTGTAGTTTTGATTCAACATTTCTGTGCTCGAGATTTTCTTGTTCATTATTTGTGACGTGTGCTGACAAAATGAGTTACTTCTCGGATTTCACCTTTATGGACATTTTGAAGTTTGTACAATTTGTGAGCTTGGAATAGTAAAAGACATAGTAAACTTGAACAAAATGGCATCAATTGAAAATCTATAAATCTGACCGCAGTGTTGATTTTCAGCCGACATCTCCATTCTGAGATCGTGAGAAGTAACTCATTTTGTCAGCACGCCTCACATTTTGTAGTGTCGGTAGTGTTACAGTGGTTGTAAGGCTACTGGACCCGTAATCTTGAGCTTGTGGGCACGGGGTACGTAACTCAGCTCGGTCCAAGGTTGTGTTCTTGGGAAAGGCGACAGTGAAGTGTCTAACCACTGCACCACATGCGCTGATGTTTCTACTCTTATTTTTGTATTATCACTTTACAGAAACCGGCGTCTGGGGTGTAGCGGAATACGCTACAGTGTCGCACTCAGGAATCCTCAGGATTGTTTCCAGAGCGTTGAGAATTGTTATTGAGTACCTCTGTCTTTCTGTTGGGATGTTGTGTGTACTCTTAACTTGTCAGACAGGATTGGGCTTGACAGGAAAGGGGGAAGGTTGTTTCCAAAATAACCTAAATTGTTTTGGTGAGTGTGAAAAAAACACCAGCGTACAGAACAACAACAGTGAACAGAAGCAAGCAAGCCGCTTAGAACCAGGCCAGAGATCATTACCACTGCTTGGGTCCAGAAGACATTAACCGCTCCGGCCCAGTGGCTTCAAGTTAGACCTTTCAGGTGTGAATTATTCAACACGACCCATATTATGTCCTTGGAGACATGCAGCGGTCCCCGTGAGGCATCGAGGTAGAGGTGGTCAAAATCCGGATAATCTATCCGAATAACAGGATAATTAGCAATAAAGCATTGTCCGAATTCAGACTCTTATTTAACTCACTTTCCTGACCTGCTTGCCGAAGTGGGTGTACTCATTTGTTGAAGTGATGCTAACCCGTTTGTCGAAGTGGTTCTAACCCAGTTGCAGAAGCGGTTCTATCATATTATTTGCCGAAGAGGAGAACTAACATATCATCCGGATTTTGCAAAAGCGACTCATTGCCCAGCTCTACATCGCGGGGAAATCAGCCACACGTCAAACTAATGAAATCCAAGAAACCGGTATATACATTGCTGTGTGCATTTTACTGAAAACTTTGAGTAAAGGCACAGAAAATGTAAATTTACAGTTTCCAAAGACTACTAGGCCTATAAAGCTTTGGAAGTCCCCAAACTCTGGCGGCCATTTTCTTGCTAATTTTATTTTTGAAACCAGGCCACCCACATATCCTTCAGTCGCAAGTATCTCGACCTCTGTTGAAGATAGATGGGTAATCTTTTATTCACTAAAAGCAAGACAAATGAACAAGCTTTATGGTGATACAAATAACCATAATCTGATAAGCCTAATAATTGTGAGGCAGGCTGACGAAATGAGTTACTTCTCACAATCCACAAATGGCGGTATTGGCCAAAAATACACACTAGTGTCAAAAATTCCAGATTTTCTATTGACCTCATATTCTTTAAGTATAACATGCCTTTTATTATTTCATACTTATAAATTGAAAAAACTTCACCTATAAGCATAATGTATCTTATTTCCTTAAGTATAACATGCCTTTTATTATTTCATACATATAAATTGTAAAAACTTCACCTATAAGCATAATGTATCTTATTTCCTTAAGTATAACATGCCTTTTATTATTTCATACATATAAATTGTAAAAACTTCACCTATAAGCATAATGTATCTTATTTCCTTAAGTATAACATGCCTTTTATTATTTCATACTTATAAATTGTAAAAACTTCACCTATAACCATGATGTATCTATTTCCTTAAGGCTTGAATCTGAGAAGTAACTCATTTTGTCAGCACACTTCACAATTGACGAGCGCCTGATTTGACGGCGTCGTGACATTAAACTGCGCAATGCCACGGTAGTCTACGCTGCGGGCTGGATTCGTAACATTGCCTACGGGATGACGAGACTTTTTGACCCCGCTCACTTGACGTGTTTATCATCGTGTGGAAGTAAGTTGTCATTTCCAAATATCACATTCGAAACGAAACGCTTGATTGTGGGTCTGTTACTTTTCACATGCATTCTCAGCGTTAAAAAGGTCAGTGGTTTCGTAAATTATTTTCTGTTTAAACAATATTGTTGATTTATCATCTTTTTGTAAAAAAAAAAACAACCCAAAAAACAAAAATAACATTTCCTCTTTGAATTTGTCGAATATGCAAATTAAAAACCACACGTTGGAAAGGGCATTTTTCACGTACGAGGAAATATTGTGCTCTATACGAAAGTTCACTCTATAGAAATAATAATATGTACTTAACGATAAAATTACTGACGCCCTCTATGTTCTGATGTTGGCAGCGGCGCTGCTGAAAAATATATTCTTATTTGTTTCTTTCCTCAACTAGGAGTTTTTTCTGTGAGTGTTTGCTCCTGATCATGGTATACCTGATACGTTACTCTTTAAAATTAGTATCAATAATAACCCGTTCATTGCGGGTACCTTTCCAAATATTATACGTTTGAACATACGAAGGACAATATGTGAGGCAGCGTGGTGGAATCAGGCTCTCGTCAATTTTTGGGCGTATTTGAGTTATTGGTATCATCTTAATGCTTATTCATTTGTCTTGCTTTCAATGACAAAATTTCCGATCCATCTTCAATAGAAGTGGAAATATTTTGGATTGAAGGAGGTGGGGGTCACCTGATTTAAGAGGTAAAATTAGCGAGAAAATGGCCGCCAAAATTGGGTAAATTCCATGAAAATTGTAAATTTATATTTTTGTGCCTTTAATCAACGTTTTCGGTGAAATCCTCAAACGAATGTGTTTGTAAATGGATATAAAAGGTGTTGAGCCCCCAAAAAAAATATTGATAAAAATTGCTAAGCAGGGAGAAAACTGCAGTTTTCTTCGATTTCATTATTTTGACGAGAGCCTGATTCCACCACGCTGCCTCACATATTATTATTTCAAGAACTGTTTATACATAAAAACCATAACATCCCCTCTCTCTCTCTCTCTCTCTTTCTCTCTCTCTCTCTCTCTCTCTCTTTCTCTCTCTCCCTCTCCCCCCCTCTCTCTCTCTCTCT
>NW_004797326.1:1434232-1435760 GCF_000002075.1 Aplysia californica | reverse complement strand
ATTCTCCCCCCCCCCTCTCCAATTTGCCAACAGTTCACTGATCAAGACGATAAAAAAGTTGAAAATGTACCTCTGCTAAAAGATGTCATATTATATATATGAGGCAGCGTGGTGGAATCAGGCTCTCGTCAAAATAATCAAAGTGAAGAAACTTGCATTTTTCCGCAGGTTTGTGAGTTTTTATAAAATTTTGTTCTTTGGCTCAACTTTTTTCATACCATTTACAGAACTAATTTCTGTGTGGATTTTTCTGAAAAACGTCGATTAAATGTAAATTTTCAGTTACCACGGACTCTTAAGCTAAGGAAATAACTAATCTTTGGCGGCCATTTTCTCACTAGCTTTACCTCTGAAAACAGGTGACCCCCACCTCCTTCATTCACAACTATCTCGACTTGTATTCAAGATAAATGGATATTTTCTTCATCCAAATAAAGGCAAGTGAACAAGCTTTAAGATGTTACCAATAACTCCACATGCCCAAAAACTGACGAGCGCCTGATTCCACCACGATGCCTCACAAATTAGTATCAATAATAACCCCTTCATTGCGGGGACCTTTCCAAATATACGTTTGAACATACGAAAAACAATATTATTATTTCAAGAATTGTTTATACATAAAAACCATAACATCCTCTCTCTCTCTCTCTCTCTCTCTCTCTCTCTCTCTCTCTCTCTCTCTCTCTTTCTCTCTCACTCACTCTCTCCCTCCTCCCTCCAATTCCCCCCCCCCTCCCTCTCCAATTTTGCCAACAGTTCACTGATCAAGACGATAAAAGAATTGAAAATGTGCCTCTGCTAAAAGATGTCATATTATATATGTGAGGCAGCGTGGTGGAATTAGGCTCTCGTCAAAATAATCAAAGTGAAGATACTTGCATTTTTCCGGAGGATTGAGAGTTTTTATAAAATTTTGTTTTTTGGCTCAACATGGTTCATGCCCTTTAAAGAACTAATTTCTGTGTGGATTTTTCTGAAAAACGTCGATTAAAGGCACTAAAAATGTAAATTTTCAGTTACCACGGACTCTTAAGCTAAGGAAATAACTAATCTTTGCCGGCCATTTCTCACTAATTTTACCTCTGAGAACAGGTGACCCCCCACCCCCTTTATTCGGAAATATATCGACTTGTATTAAAGATAAATGGATATTTTTTCCCATTCAAATAAAGACAAGTGAGCAAGCTTTAAGATGATACCAATACCTCTACATGCCCAAAAATTGAAGAGAGCCTGATTCCGCCACGCTGCCTCACATATACGTGGACATATACGTGTGTGTCTATGTGTGAGCGTGTGTGTGTGTGTGTGTGTGTGTGTGAGAGAGAGTGTGTGTGTGTGTGTGTGTGTGTGTGTGTGTGTGTGTGTGTGTGTGTGTGAGTGCCTTTGCGTAGTTATGTAGACAATTGTATAATTGCACATTCACGTTATGTGGACATGCCCCGTTATGTAGACGTCCACATAATGTTTTAAGGTCACCATCGCATTTCCCGCCAAAAATTACATCATGTGTTAAAATATTTTT
>NW_004797326.1:1427787-1431210 GCF_000002075.1 Aplysia californica | reverse complement strand
CATATATCCCCAACCCATGGGTGAAGTAATAAACATTATAGGCACCCAATGCCCTTAAAAAACCGTTTATACTCAGGAAGTCCCAATAATGGACCGTTTGTGTACCTTTGTGCAAAAGGTCAGGAGGTCGTGAAGTCCACATAATGCAATGTCCCACTAACGTTAGTAAAAAAACATACTGGACTAAAATTTTAGGTAGCTTCTTCAAATTTGGTGAACAATGATGTTTATTTATAGTGGACTTACACTGTAAATTTTGATTGATTTCACCCATAACTTTGGATGATATGGGGTGTCCACATAATGTAGGTCTGGGGCAGTGTCCACATAATGACCTCAAAACACGTATGTGTGTGTGTGTGTGTGTGTGTGTGTGTGTGTGTGTGTGTGTGTGTGGAGGGGGGGGGGTAGATAAATAGATAGATAGATGGATACAGACATACAGACAGACACATACAAGCAGAAAGACATACAGAAACAGGAACGGAATAAAGAATCTATTCGGGAAGGCACACGTAGCAGCGCTGTGTCGCCTCTTCGTGCACTTTAAGATACTCCCTATACTATAATAGTATAAAAAAGGGAGTAAAAAATCGATGAAAGAGCAGCGGAGCGCGGAACACCCGGATACTCAGGACATTAACTCAAGCCTACCCTCTCCTCCACGCTCGCTTCTTCCAACGCAACTCTCGCTGTGCGCGATCAACCAGGCGCAACTCTTTGAAAAATCTAGGTCAGTATGTCAACGGTTAATCATTGTCGGCACAGAAACTGGTTCAACAGCACACTTCACTCAGTCTTATATTTTTAGTTTAGTCATGGTGTTTTGCTGTACGCGAAGTCTTTTTTTTTTTTGGTTTTTTTGTCCCTGTTGTAAATGTAAGTGATTTTAAGCCATCGTCAACACAATTTAGATCAAGGAGTTAATTACGAAGCATCGCCTTCTTTCTGCTCTGAGACGGTGTCGTTCTATGATCGGCTGTATTATTTCGAGAATGCTTCAAAGTGGGCGTAAAACATTTCAAAATAAATCAAAAATCAATCGGTCTATAAATCAATAATATTTAATCAATCAATCGGTCAATCAAGCATGCGCACTGAGTATGGTCCCAATATTTTTTTTCTAAGATGTTTACTACAAAATACTTCGCTGGTTCTAATTAACAGCAAAAGAAACAGCAGCAGCAGCAGCAGCAGCAGCAACAACAACAACAACAACAAAATAAACAGCAACACATATTAAACAAAGTAAAGAAATAAAAGACAGTTTCCTCTTAAGTCAACATGAGACCAAGACCTGTTGAATCTAAGCTGTCTAGTTGAGCCTGTCCAAAACGACCGCTCACTGTCAAGAAGAACAATAGTCAACTGACACAGGTGGTTCTCTTTTTTTCTTTCTTTTTTTTTGGGGGGGGGGGGGGGGGCAGTGTTTTACGGTGCTCGCAACTGCATATGGTCAAATTGGACATGCTTAATTGATAGAAAATTTTGAATTATGCCTGGGTGGGTGGCCGAAGCCTATCGATTTTAGACCACCAAAGGACCTTTAAAGTGCAAAACTTGCACATGGGCCCTCCGAGATTTTTTGTCCTTGTCCGAGAAGGCTAGGTGCAGATCTTTCCTGCCCTAAGATGGTCCTTGGGAAAGGGACTTTACACGAATTTCCCACTTGGCCTCGGTCCTTTCGGAGATGGACGTTAAACTTAGAGGTCTAAATAGTGTTGACTGGGGCGTTCAACCTGTATCATCTCACCTAGTAGTGACACGATTTTTAAATGGTCATTGCTGGACTCGGCATTAGACTGACAACAAGGAGCTCTCGTGGTCTAGAGGTTACGGTGTTCGCCTCTCATGCTAAATAAGTCCCCGGTTCGAATCTGGATAGAGAAGGACAATTTTCTCCTCTTAATATTTCTTCTTTCAATTCCTTTCCTGCTCTCAAACAATGTTCAGTTGTCTGCTTTCGTCTCCACTTTCTTCTGCCTCGACCCCCCCCCCCCCCCCTTTCCTCCTTTGTCCCATCTTCTGGGCTCCTGTCTCTATCTGCAGCTACTCTGCTGCTACTCCTCGGCTCTATCTTACTAATTGTGAGGCAACGTGGTGGAATCAGGCTCTCGTCAATTTTTGGGCATGTAGAGTTACTGGTATCATCTTAAAGCTTTTTCATTTGTCTTTATTTGGAGGAAAATGTATCCATTTATCTAGAATACAAGTCGAGATATTTGCGAATGAAGGAGGTGGGGGTCACCTGCTTTCAGAGGTAAGATTAGTGAGAAAATGGTCGCCAAAGATGACTTATTTCCTTAGCTTATGAGTCTGTGGTGACTGAAAACTTACATTTTGTGTGCCTTTAATCAGCGTTTTTCCTGAAAACTCCATACAGAAATGAGTTCTTTAATGAGCATGAAAGGTGTTGAGCCAAAAAACAAAAATTTGATAAAAATTCACAAACCTGTGAAAAAATGCAAATTTCTTCACTTTAATTATTTTGACGAGAGCCTGATTCCACCACGCTGCCTCACAATTATGTCTTTCAGCCACACACCTTCATCTTATGGTAGGAAAGATCTACTCCTGGCCTTCTCTGATAACGCCGTAAAATACTATACTAACGAAAGAAAATAAAAAGACTGGCAACATTGCTGCCGTCAATAAATGACAACGATGACACAACTGATTTTTACACGGCGCATTCGGTGGTTTCGACTCGTGGGCTTGAATCAGTTTGTTAGTGTTTGAGTGCATTTGTACTCTGCTCTACATACTCAGAGGTTCAAAGATATAAATTGAAGGCTTCTGTTGGGTCACTCACTGGAAATGTACATGATTATAGCATGCATCTGTATTCATTTTGAGGCATTCAACTTTGACCACGACATGACCCTTGAAGGCATGGAGATCACAGCAGCGCTCACATCTACTCAACTGAGAAAAACGTGGCATCAGTGTAAAAATCCACCACTTTCCAGGTGGTTATGATCCACCAGGCATTTACTAACCTAAAATCACACGAGATTTCATTTCATTGAAAAGATTGCGCTGATCATGAGGACTTACTCTGGAAGATCAATCGAACACTAAATTCACCTGGTCCTATACCTTCCTGGTCTGTAGTGATGCTATTAGTAGTTAAGTCAGATTATCAGGACAAATCTGATATGAATATGTTCCTGCCAATCATCGACATGGCTCCAAAGCATTCAACGTGCGTCTATTCCATCATCCATTTTGTGTATGAGAGGGCAAATAATGTATTACATTAAGGCTCACCTTTGCCCATTGATAATATTATGTGAGACAGTGTGGTGGAATCAGGCTCTCGTCAATTTTGGGGCATATTGAGTTATTGGTATCATCTTACAGCTTTTTCATTTGTCTTGCTTTCAAAGAAAAAATTACCCATCCATCTTCAATAGAAGTTGA
>NW_004797326.1:1423422-1426234 GCF_000002075.1 Aplysia californica | reverse complement strand
TCCCTTTTGCCAGGTGTCCCTTTGATGGTCCCAGTTAATATTGCAAGGAAACAGTAAATTACTAACGATGTTGCCGCTCCGCCGTGGCCGATCAGAAGTAAGTTCTCTAGGTGACTAGCGTTTGTGGTTGTGCCTGCCTTCACACCCTTTGCGGAGTACGATCTGCTTGGAAGAATGGTGAACTTTGCGCGCCCCCCGTTTCATGTTCGCTCTGTCATCACAGTGCAGCACAATGACTCATCCATCCCCGCGTCGGAGACGTGAGAGGCAATGATAATCCCCAGTCTGTTTCGTTTTTGGCTGTGCGTGTAACCGTGGCTTAAGTGCCGAAGAATAGAGGTGTCACAAGAGAGTAACACCTTTAACAACAACAACAACAACAACAACAACAACAACAACACAACAACAAACGCAGCAACAACAACAAAGAAGCCGAAAAATGACATTCCAGCTATAAGCTTTGACGATGCGATCCCCGGAGTCGTAGCTACAGACACGTTAACAAAAATAATATTACGACTACCCATCGTGCCGCATACCGTGTGTTGCAGATTTGTGTGACACATAATAGTAATAGTTTATTAATATATTGTGTGTGATGTTTTGCACAGGAACAAGCGCTTGGAAGGGGGGGGGGGGGGGGGAAGGAGGAAAGGAGGCTCGTTTTTCGCTGCAAGTTCTAAATATATCGTTAACTGTGCGACACAATAACTACACAAATGAAAATGTGTCGAATTTTTCAAGAGATGCATTCTTGTTTGTTTGTTTGTTTGTTTGTTTATCTGTTTGTTTGTTTGTTTGTTTGTCTGTTTGTTTGTTTGTTTGTTTGTTTGAATAAAGAGAATCACATTGATACAATAATGATCATATTTGGTGCCCGGAAAAAAATAAGACAGACAAACAGAGGGTACTTGCAGCACCCTCCAACCACCCGCGTAGAAACATTCAAAACAGTGCAAAGGTAATGAGATAACAGATATTTCGGGTTGTAAAGGTAATGATACAATTGATAATCGTCTTAATAATAACGATAACAATATTATCAGCATCAAAATAATAATCTCAATAGAGAGACTATAATACAATAACAACGACTAATAGTAAAAATTATGATAATAACAATAGTAATAATAATTTTAAAAAATAATAACAACAACAACAACAACAGCAACAACAGTACTATTAAGTATTAATATAATAATAATAATAATAATAATAATAATAATAATAATAATAACAATAATAATAACAATAATAATAATAATGATAATAATAAAGATAATAGTAATTATAATAATACAATGCAAGAATATAATGATGTACGGACAAGTTTGTACTGCTTTGTTTTGTCGGCCTGCTGGCTGGCAGAGTAGTTAATGAGCTGTACGAATTTTCATACACAGTAGAATACATAAGGTGCACAAAATCTCTCTCTCTCTCTCTCTCTCTCTCTCTCTCTCTCTCTCTCTCTCTCTCTCTCTCTCTCTCTCTTTTTTTTTTTTTTTTTTCTTTCTTTCTTTCTCTCTCTCTCTTTCTTTCTTTCTTTCTCTCTCTCTCTTTCTTTCTTTTTTTCTCTCTCTCTTTCTTTCTTTCTCTCTCTCTCTCTCTCTCTCTCTCTCTCTCTCTCTCTCTCTCTCTCTCTCTCTCTCTCTCTCTCTCTCTTTCTTCTTCTTCTTCTTCTTCTTCTTCTTCTTCTTCTTCTTCTTCTTCTTCTTCTTCTTCTTCTTCTTCTTCTTCTTCTTCTTCTTCTTCTTCTTCTTCTCTCTCTCTCTCTCATTGTCTGTCTCTCTTTTTGTTTTCTATTATTCATGTTATATTCTCTCTGTCTGTCTCTTCATCGTTCTCGTTCTCTTTTGCGTTATCTCTATCATTCTCTCTATTGTTCTCTCTATCGTTCTCTTTATCGTTCTCTATCTTCACTCTCGACCCCCCCCCCCCTCCCCGAACACTTTGACTAGTAAACTACCCTCCCCCCTCCCCACCACATTTTTATCCGAGTCTTCATTCTTTCAACTCGTGTACAAACTCAATTTGCAAAAACGAACAGCACACAACCCCGCTCAGCCCCGCTGCACGTCAGCAACGCTCCTTTTTAGACTTCGCAGCAAGCTTTTTATCGAAAGAAAAAAAACCCCGGCCCCGTGCCGTGCAACAGCATCTCAAGCGTAAAAAAACAACCATTGGCAGTTCTTGTGGCTGTGGTAGTGGCGGGGGTGGTGACTGTGTGAATATAATTTGCTGACGGTGATATCGACGAAATTTGTACTCGCTTGGCTAATTTTTGGCACACATTTTTTGGGAACACGGAGTCAACACGTCGAATGTGATGGGAAATAGGTTATATAATATTATACCAACCCATCCTTAAGTTAAAGAAGAAACTGTGGTGTGTGACTGTGTGAGCTTTGTGTCGGACGCTTCTGAATATCCTTCTTGTTATCTAGGTCATTGTGTCAAAGGGTGATCGTTATTAGAGTTACGTAAATTCTGTCGTTTATCTGGAACTTTTTTAAAGGTAGGTTTATTTGAAGATCATCAGAAGTTGTTTTTTTTTTTTTTGTTTGGCTGCTCAATCAAAAGGAAGCGATATGCAATAATCAAAAACAACTGTTCTGTTGTAGCCGGCAACTTGTGGTTTTTTTTGTGTGAGCTTTTTTCATCTCCTCGTTTCTGCTATTGATCCAGTGTTGAGCGCTTCTCTGGCAGCTGTTCTAGATTTTGTCTCATAGTGAAGATTAGGCTACGTAGTACACTTTTCCTCTCTACTATTTTCGTTTATATTATGCAGTGTGTGTGTGTGTGTGTGTGTGTG
>NW_004797326.1:1411669-1422196 GCF_000002075.1 Aplysia californica | reverse complement strand
GTTTACGTTTAAGGATGAATTTGACAGCGACAATGTTTCAAAATCAGAAAGGGAAGCAGTGATTATTTGATTATATAGACACTTCGCCACTGGGGAAACGTAGCTTTTCTGAGAGCATCCGAGCAAAGGAATGAATGGAAAATCATGATCGCCGATGTCTGTCGCAGATCTGGCACTGGATGATGATGATGATGATGATGAGTTGTAGTGGTGATGATGGTGCTGCTGCTACTAGTGGGAGTGATAGTTGTGTCAGCGTTAATGTATCTGATCTCTGGTTGAAATGTCTCTGTTCTTGGAAATCTGGACTGAATACAATCTTGCACTGAGCTATGCAGAATGAATTGTAAATAAACTCCGTCACAAAGATTGTGTGTTATGCTCGTGGCAGGTAGATCATGAAGATATGTGAGGCACCGTGGTGGAATCAGGCTCTCGTCAAAATAATGAAATCAAAGATATTGGCATTTTTTTGCCCGTTTGGAATTTTTTTTCAAATTTTTGTTTTTAAGCTCAACAATTTTTATGTCCATTTAAAAACAAATTTCTTTGTATATTGTCCTGAAAAACGTTGATTAAAGGTACAGAAAATGTAAATTTTCAGTTTGGAAGGACTCTCACGCATTCAAAGATACCGAGCTTTGGCGGTCATTTTCTCCCTTATTTTTCCTCAGAAATCAGGTTACCCTACTTACTTCAATAACAAATATTTTGACTTCTATTAAAGATAGAAGGGTACTTTTTCCCCAGAAAGATAGACAAATGAACAGGCTTTAGGATTACTCAAATAGCTCCACATGCCCAAAAATTGACGAGTGCCTGATTCCACCGCGCTGCCTCACATATCTCTTCTCGGCAGTGGGTGGTTGGCGGGAGCTCTGTGGTGGTTTGTTCCTTCTTCTCTATCAAACATCTATGGTCCAAATCTCTCCTGTGTCTTTTTAGTTTTAGTTTGTTATTCTTTTTTAGCACGTTGAATCTTTGACACTTATGTGACCTAATTATCTTGCACGTGCCATCAACCTCTTACTAAAACAAATATAGCAAAGCTGCCGTTATTTTCACAAGTACAGTATATTGTGCAATATTTATCATTTTATGAAAAAGCCATAAAAACAAACAAAAATTTCAATGCTGTTACCAAGAAAATGTACTTCAAAGGTAATAAGAAATTAATGATCAAAGCTGTATCTTTTAGAAATATCGACTTTGGATTTTTACAAAGAGTTTGTTTCCTTGGTAACAATATTCATTTGTTGGCTCTGTTGTAAAACTGTAAAAAAAAAAAAGAAAAAAAGTATAATATGTGAGGCAGCGTGGTGGAATCAGGCGTTCGTCAAAATAATCCAAGTGAAGAAACTGGCGTTTTTCCGCAGGTTTGTGAATTTTTTATAAAATTTTGTTTTTTGCCTCAACACCTTTCATGCCCATTAAAGAACTCATTTCTGTGTGGATTTTTCTGAAAAACGTCGATTAAAGGCACAAAAAATATAAATGTTCAGCTACCACGGACTCTTAAGCTAAGGAAATGACTTATCTTTGGCGGCCATTTCTCACTAATGTTACTTATGAAAACAGGTGACCCCCACCTCCTTCATTCGCAAATATCTCGACTTGTATTCAAGACAAATGGATATTGTTTTCATACAAATAAAAACAAGTGAACAAGCTTTAAGATGATACCAATAACTCTACGTGCCCAAAAATTGATGAGAGCCTGATTCCACCACGCTGCCTCACATATACTGTACTTTTGAAAATGACGACAGCAGTATTCTCTGCAGGTTCTTCTTGTCATCCTGCTCCGTTGCAGACAGGAGTTTAAAGACTGTCCTGTAAAATAAGCTTTCAAACGGACCATAACACTCCCCACCCTTCGCTTCTTGCCCTGCCCGTTCCTATACCAAAATGAAATAAATACGCTTAGAAAGTGTTCAGTGGTGAGAACTCTTGTGTGGTTTGCTCCCATCTTTCCAATCATAATACAGTGTCTTTATCTTTCCTCGCAGGAGATTGGTGGGTGCCCTGGTGTGGTGTGCTCAAGCATCTGTCTTTCTAATAATCTCTCTTCCTTCTTTTCTTTGTATGTTACTCGCAAGTAAAACGTCTGATATTCGACACCTATATGTGAGGCAGCGTGGTGGAATCAGGCTCTCGTCAAAATAATCAAAATGAAGAAACTTGCATTTTTCTGCAGGTTTGTGACTTTTTATCAGATTTTTGTTTTTGGGCTCAACACCTTTCAAGCCCATTAAAGAACTCATGTCTGTGTGGACTTTTCTGAAAAAGTCGATTAATTGCTCAAAATATGTAAATGTTCAGTTACCATGGACTATAAAACTAAGGAAATAACTAATCTTTGGCAGCCATTTTCTCACTAATTTTACCTCTGAAAACAGGTGACCCCCACCTCCTTCATTCTCAAATATTTCGACTTGTATTAAAGATAAACAGATATTTTTTTCATCCAAATAAAGGCAAGTGAACAAGCTTTAAGATTATACCAATAATTCTATGTGCCCCAAAATTGACGAGAGCCTGATTCCACCACGCTGCCTCACATATTATGACCTATTTGTGTTTCAAGTGCAGTAAACTTTTACTTTTGCTAAAAGTACAAACTTACCTTTTCCTCCTTGGTTCTTTGCATATTACTCTGTAGTACCACCTAGTGATCTTGGCACTTACATTACCTAATTTGTTTCGCAAGTGCCATAAAACTCTTACTAAAAAACAAACTTACTACTTTAACTTAAACGAAACTAACTTAGCACAGACAGAATGAAAGGAGGAACGAAATAAAGGGTGAGACTTTACTCTCAAAGAACTAATAAAAAGCAAAAACGATTGACTGAACCAATGATCCCTCAAATAAAGGGTGAGACTTTACTCTCAAAGAACTAATAAAAAGCAAAAACGATTGACTGAACCAATGATCCCTCAAATAGCAAAAACGATTGACTGAACCAATGATCCCTCAAAAAGCAAAAACGATTGACTGAACCAATGATCCCTCAAAAAGCAAAAACGATTGACTGAACCAATGATCCCTCAAAAAGCAAAAACGATTGACTGAACCAATGATCCCTCAAAAAGCAAAAACGATTGACTGAACCAATGATCCCTCAAAAAGCAAAAACGATTGACTGAACCAATGATCCCTCAAAAAGCAAAAACGATTGACTGAACCAATGATCCCTCAAATTCAATTTCCTTATAATCCTTCTCACTTGTTTGCAACGGATTTATCTCAGCGCTCCAGAGTCTGTGACGTGGCGGCCAGGTGTTCAGCCATCGCACGCAGCAAACTGGAGTTGGATTTCTCTGTGTGGAGAATGTTCATAGGGTATCTTGACCTTTCTGCTGGAACCTTATAATATCCCTCTCAGCCCGGGTTGGCCCTGGGATGCTGGGTCGAAGCTTTACTCATAATCCTAAGTGACCTAGATTGTGTGGATGAGGACGTAACAATTTCTACATAAAAGATCCATAGAAGATTATGAAATGGCAACTGTTACAAAACTGAGTAATAATGCTTTCTTTCCAAAGATTCTCCTGCACCCACGTCCGCACACTAAAGCGTCAATTCAATAGATCGTAAGTCCTTTCCTGGCACAGCATTTTTCTTAATGTGTGCAGCACAATTCAAAAGGGTTGAGCAAAGTACGAACGTTATTTTTGACTTGTTGCTCCTTTTTGTTGTTTTGTCATATTCTCACCGACCTTTCAATTTCGTCAAGGACTGGGGAAAAAATAATATCAACCCTCCCTCCCCAACCAACCTTTATAGTAATAATTGCATTCATATAGCGCTTATCCTTGCTCTACAGCATGTGCTATGCGTGTTACAACTTACCCTTCAGACAATCAGGAACATTATCGGCTTCCCCGGAAGCATGCAGTGCAAACTGCTGATTGTATGCACTCAAAAGCTAAAAACTTACAAGATTTTCCCCTGTCTATTGCCGGATACCCATTCCCATCAGGGTGAAGTGAGGACATTTCGTGTAGAAAATCCCAAGGACACACCGCTGTGCCCCTGACCGGATTCGAACTCACAACCTTACGGTTGCAAGTCCCATTCTTGTTAATTGGAAAGGAAGGGTGGGGTGGTTTGCTTATAGGGGCCATATGTTATGAAGCCCCTATACGTAGCCGATATAAGCACTTCTGAATTCTAAACATAGAGACGTGTTTTTTTTTTTACTTAACAGCTTACAGAAACTAGTCAAGATGGAGATGGTGTCAAAGTGCTCCGAGTGTGACATCCATCTACTGGCTGACAGGGCCAGCTTGCCTGGACAGAGCGGGCGTCCGGAGAAGCCAGTGTCCGGCAGAGTGCTGACAGTGGACACCAGTGACGCGGACGCCTTTTGTGAAGAGATTCTGGCTGTGGTGATTCCTCAGATGGGCTGGAAGGAAGTAAGTGCACGTGACTTGTGGAGCGTAGGAGGGAAGGGGAGTAGAGCTGTAGCCTAGAAAATAATTTTCTGTGTCTCCTTCATTTTATTACCTCTTCCTCCTTAAAGCTTCACTAATGTTGTTTTTGTTGTTTGTGTTGTTGTTGTTGCTGTTGTTGTTTTGTTGTTATCGTTGATCGTTGTTGTTGTTATCCTTGTTGTTGTTATCGTCGTTGTTGTTATCAATATAACGTTCTTGTTGTTATTGTTATTATGATGAGCACAGTTTCTGTTGTTTTGAAAGCACATTTGGGGGTTGCTGTTATTGTAATACTGGCTATGATTATTTTCCAGGTGAAGACCAGACCAAAAGACCACGCGTGTGACATCACCTGGTTTCCGTATGAGTTTGATGCAAAGATCAAGTCAGGTCAAGTGAACGATTTTCCTGGTGCGTAGTGACGTCATTAATTACTTGTTATTCGGTTCTGTTCTCGACAAAGTGAAAATGCTCAAATCCACAGTAAATCTTTCAATTTTTCTTACTAGGATACCTACGTGAAATAATAGCGTGATTACAAATTATGGGTTTTAGAATCCCAAAGGTGACAGTCTATTCCAAGCTGCCCTTAAAGAAAGCGGAAAAAAGAGTTGGCTACCAAAAACAGCACTTTAAAGAAACTTTGGAAATGTCTCCAAAAGTCTGCAACATTAATCCCTGAACATGGAAGAGCCTTACTTTTTACAGCACCTGGAAAGCAGCAATCACACAACACAGCAAGTGATACTTGGCGTCATGAAAAAGGAAATAATATGCTGAAGTCAAGAGGGAAGTCTGCAGTGCGCAAAGCCACCTTTAGAAATGAAGCAATACTTATCTCCTCTGTTAGAATTGGTCTGAATGGCCATATAGCAAAACCACAAATCATTCTAACCCTTATATGTGAAATGTGCTGTCAAAATGAGTTACTTCTCGGATTCAAGCCTTTATACATACTTTATGCTTATAGGTACAGTTTTTATAATTTATAAGTATGAAAAAATAGGCGTGTTATAAAATAAATAATAGGGCATCAATAGAAAATCTACTAATTTGACCTTAGTGTTGATTTTTTGCCAATGTCTACCTTCGTGGATTGCGAGAAGTAACTCATTTTGTCAGAACGCTTCACATATCATCTTCGGGTATTTCGCTTTAGAAATATTCTCCTCTGAAGATGTGCTGGTCATCGTCAGACATTGATGGACAAGCCTTTATTATAATAAAGTATTTTTAGTGGATTTTATAATTTTTTTGAAGGTTGGGTTCGATTTTTTTTTCTCTCATTTCTAGTTTTTTTCTTTCGAAGTTTATACAGACCCGGTAACCGGGAATAAAGTCACGAAGTATACAGACCCGGTAACCGGGAATACAGTCACGAAGTATACAGACCCGGTAACCGGGAATAAAGTCACGAAGTATACAGACCCGGTAACCGGGAATACAGTCACGAAGTATACAGACCCGGTAACCGGGAATAAAGTCACGAAGTATACAGACCCGGTAACCGGGAATAAAGTCACGAAGTATACAGACCTGGTAGGGGAACTCTTTTGTGATTTCGGGAAGTTTCAGCGCCCAGACCCCGTAGTGTGTATGTGTGTGTGTGTGTGTGTGTGTGTGTGTGTGTGTGTGTGTGTGTGTGTGTGTGCGTGTGTGTGTGTGTGTGTGTGTGTGCGTGTGTGTGAGAAAGAGAAAGAGCGAGAGAGAGAGAGCGAGAGAGAGAGAGAGAGAGAGAGAGAGAGAGAGAGAGAGAGAGAGAGAGAGAGAGAGAGAGAGAGAGAGAGAGAGAGAGAAGTGCTAGCAAAATGTATATATATGACATGCCCCAGTTGGCAGGAGGGAACGAGACAAAGATAGGGGAAGGCGAGCGATACACAGAGGAGAGAGAGAGAGGCAGAGAAATAGAGAGGGTCACTGCTCGATTGAAATATTGCATTTTTCTTTTCTTCAAATTAAATAGTGATTCCTCCAACTCCAAAACGGAGGGAAAACGATCGTTCTTCGAAAAGACATCCGCAATCTTCATTTAGATCTAGATCTAGGCTTGCCTCGAAACTAGATCAATGATATATGTCTGTCTGTCTAGATCTAGACCTAGGCCATAGATCTAGAAGAACCTAGGTCTTCCCTGAGCCAAGAGGGCGCTGAAACTTTCCGAAATCACAAAAGAGTTCCCCTACCGGGTCTGTATACTTTGTGACTTTGTTCCCGGTTACCGGGTCTGTATACACTCCCTTTTTCTTTTGCTTGAGTTTATGTATGTGTGTGTGTGTGTGTGTGTGTGTGTGTGTGTGTGTGTGTGTGTGTGTGTATTTGCTTGTGAGTTTGTGCATATGTGTTTGTTTTTTATTTGTTTGGATGTGCATACGTGTTTTTGAGAGTATATGTGTGAATGTATATTATTATTATATGTGAGGCAGCGTGGTGGAATCAGGCTCTCATCAAAATAATCAAAGTGAAGAAACTTGCATTTTTCCGTAGGTTTGTGGATTCTAATACTTTTTTGTTTTGTTTTTTGGCTTAACACCTTTCGTACCCATTAAAGAACTGATTTCTGAGTGGATTTTTCTGAAAAACGTTGATTAAAGGCACAAAAAATTAAAAATTTTCAGTTATCACGGACTCTTAAGCTCTGGAAATTACTCATCTTCGACGGCCATTTTCTCATTAATTTTACCTCTGAAAACGTGACCCCACCTTCTTCATTCGCAAATATCTCGACTTGTATTCAAGATAAATGGATGTTTTTTTCCATCCAAATAAAGACAAGTGAACAAGCTATAAGGTGATACCAATACCTCTACTTGCCCTAAAATTGACGAGAGTCTGATTCCACCACGCTGCCTCACATATTAATATATTATGTGTGTGTGTGTGTGTTCATTTGCAAGAGAGTGTAAGTGGTGCTGGGAAGTTGGTAGTAAGTATGTCCATTTCTCATAGACCCTCCCTCGATCAGTAAATGGTGCATTTCGTCGACAAGATGTTAAAATGCATTAAGCCTCGAGAGCAAAATTCCTAAGGAAAAAAAAAAAAAAAAACACGAAAAAAAACCCCTGTCTAAACTACATATTTTTTCTTGCTAAGTTCAACATTAGGAATTTGAATATCTACAAAATGTTTCTTGAGCAGATGCAACCAATAGCACGGAATACGAAACCTCCATAAGTTTTTCCTATCTAAGTGTTGGGTCTTTAACACTGGCCAACGATTGAATTTCCGCTCTGATGTGTCATGACCTGACAGTGTATAGACATTTTGTTTGGTGTATCTTCTCTGTTTTGTTTCTGTTTTAAAAATAGGGCTGAGGGGGGGGGGGGGGGGTGGAGTAGAGTCAGGACTGTACAAGGACGTTTTTTTACTCACCCAGGGTCAACCTTGGTTAAAAAGCGGAGGAGGAGGAGGAGGAGGAGGAGGAGGGGATTAAACAGTTAATGATTATGATAGCATTGTGTTCATCCATGTCAGGTTCCAACTTA
This sequence comes from Aplysia californica, assembly GCF_000002075.1. NCBI lineage: Eukaryota > Metazoa > Mollusca > Gastropoda > Aplysiida > Aplysiidae > Aplysia > Aplysia californica. The sequence continues at coordinate 1,414,274 of NW_004797326.1, read as the reverse complement.
GTTTGTGAAAAGATCCACCTGTTCCGATGGCTCCTCCTGATGCAGTCCGTGTTCCCCGAGGACTACAACTTCATGCCGGACACCTGGCTCCTGCCAGAGGAAATGGACATCTTCACTAACCACGTAAGCTCACACAGTTAGGTGCAACTTAGCTACCCTAAAATTGTGAGGCAGCGTGGTGGAATCAGGCTCTCGTCAAAATAATCAAAGTGAAGAAACTTGCATTTTTCTGCAGGTTTGTGAATTTTTTATCAAATTTTGGTTTTTTGGCTCAACACCTTTCATGCCCATTAAAGAACTCATTTCTGAGTGGATTTTTCTGAAAACGTTGATTAAAGGCACAGTTACCACGGACTCTTAAGCTAAGGAAATAACTAATCTTTGCAGTTATTTTCTTACTAAATTTACCTCTGAAAACAGGTGACCGCCACCTCCTTCTTTCGCAAATATCTCGATTTGTATTCAAGATAATGGATATTTTTTCCACTCAAATAAAGACAGGTGACCAAGCTTTAAGATGATACCAATAACTCTACATGCTCCAAAATTGACGAGAGCCTGATTCCACCACGCTGCCTCACATTTTCGAGAAGAAAATTGTCCGTCGCTGTTAGGTTTCTAACTCTGGACCTATTGCCGATGTGCTTTAAGAAATCAAGCTAAAGTAAAAACTATACAAAGTTTTGTTAGTGACCAATAATACCGAGTTTTATTTCCCTCTTTACGTCCCAGCAGCTGGTAGTGGGAGGGCGCCACTGGAAGGTCCTACTTCTTTTCTTCCCCTCTGTTGTTTCTGTCTGTCTGTCTGTCTGTCTTGCTTCTTCCCTGCTCTGTGTTTAACCGTTATTGTGTCGATGTGCTGCTTCTCTTTACTCAAACAAGCGGGTCCCGTGTGCAAGTTGCGCACGTTAAAGATCCCTTTGTGGTCTAAAATCGATAAGAGTAGGCTTCGGCCGCCACCCGGGCAAAATTCAAAATTTCCTACCAATTGAAAATATTAGGTGTGTCCCGCGCGCTCATATGACCTTATGCAGTTGCGAGCGCCGTAAAACACTTTACAAAAACAAAAACAACAAGCGGGTTGTTGGAGGGTACTCTGGTGTGGTTTGCTCCATCTTTCTTATCAAACATCAATCGTTTTGATCTCTCCTCCTTTTTCTTGTGTTTGGTTTATTTACATTTTGTTTGTAACTCTAGTAACTCTTCTAATCTTCGGCACTTAAATAACCTGACAGTGTTGCAGGTGCCGTAAAACTCTTACTAAAGCTAACTAAACTAGCGATAGCATGGTTGTGGAATTGTTCTCTATTGGTGCAATATTGTGCATTTATGTATGCACATGTCGTGTATGTATTTATGTATGTATACATTGTTTAATTACTTATGTTTGTATGTATGTATGTATGTTGTATCTTTGCCATGGTTAATCAAATTGCCTTTCAGGGGTCAATAAAAATGTAACTATTTTTTATTTTTTTAAAATAATTTTTTTTTCCTCCAACAGGTGAACCAAGGATCCTCCACTTCCCCCGTCCAGTCCCCTGTACGCGCTCACGAGGCTCGGTGGCTGCCGGCACGAGCTGGGAAATCTGCACCTAGTGGCGCCTCTGTCGAAATGGTAAAAGGAAAAAACAACGTTAAAAACGAATTGATGATGATCAGATAATGATGATGATGATGATGATGATGATGATGATGATGATGATGATGATGATGATGATGATGATGATGATGATGATGATGTATTAATAATAACAATAATAATACAAAATGGTGGCGGAACAACAAGAGTGGGACTCGCGCTCGCCAAATGGCGTTGATATGACCCTGTTCCATTTCAGTCAGTGTTCCGCCACAGCTCCACGAGCGCTCGCGTACTCGCGATTCTTTGAAGCCGACTGAATCGTGAATCGCCACTCTCAAATTTGGCGAGCAGGATCCAGCCCTAACCGAGAGAGCACAGTATGTTACTGTACATTATTATGTGGATCCCCCCCCCCCACTCACACACTCAACACAACAGCATACACACACGCAAGCACACACGCTCACACGAAACGACAACACACACGCAAGCACACGCTCACACAAAATAACAACACACATACGCACAAGCAGGCGCGCGCGCGTGCGAGCACGTGCAAGCACACAGCACCTAAATACAGATGATGGCTATACGTTCTTATGCTATCTGACCGTCTAGGATGATGTCATTACCGAAGCAATGGCCGCATGAACACTCTTTTCATTCTTACTTCGCTGATTTATGTATGTATGAGTGCACATTGTCCTGTCTGCCTCCTTCTCTCTCGCCTCTCTCACTCGCTTTCACCTCCTCCTAATTCTGTCTCCCGACTCTTCCTCTCTCTTGCTGCTTCACTCTTTCTGTCTGTCTTTCTCTCTCTGCCTCTCTCTCTCTCTCTCTCTCTCTCTCTCTCTCTCTCTCTGCCTCTTATTATTTCTTCTCTTTCTCTGTCTGTCTTAGTATCTGTCCGTTTTTCTTTATCATTCTTCCTTTATCCCCCTCTGTCTATGTCACTTTCTCTATCTGTCTCTCCCTCCTTCCCCTTTCTCTTCCCCCTCTCTCCCCCACCCTCTCTCCCTC
>NW_004797326.1:1406024-1410201 GCF_000002075.1 Aplysia californica | reverse complement strand
CCCCATCCACTCAAACCTTTTCCCTTTCGAAATTGAAAAACACACACACACACACACACACAACTGCTGCATGCATGCAACGAAGTCCCAATAACATTGTCTTCTTTCATGAAACATCGAACATTTGCGGCTGGCGGGTGTGTGGTTTAGTCATTCTTTCCTATCAAACATCTGTCGTCTTTCTCTCTCCTCCATCTCTTTTTTGAGTTTATTACTTTCTTGTTACACGTCTAGTCTTCGGCCATTATAATAATATGACCTTTTTGTGTTGCAAGAGCTATACAATTACTTAAACTAACTATGGAACAATGTAAGTGCAACACCATTATACTAATTATTTTTCAGACAAAAAACAACGCCAGCAATGACGATAAAAGCGCGTACATTGTCAAGCCGACAGATGGCTACAGTGCTAAAGGAGTTTATCTGCTTCAGCAACCAGACGAGTACGTGGCCAGCCAAAATGGGGACATTGTGCAAGAGTATATCAGCGACCCCTTGTTAATGGACGGGTAAGAACTTTGAAGAATATTATTGACAAACGTGTATTGCGGTAGCACCTGCAGTAGCAGCAAAAAACAAACAAACAAACAAACAAACAACAGCAACAACAACAAACATAACAAACGACGACGACTGCTGTGCCATAGAGGCTACAATATGTGAGGCAGCGTGGTGGAATCAGGCTCTGGTCAAAATAATCAGAGTGACAAAACTTGCATTTTTCTTCAGGTTTGTGAATTTTTATCAATTTTTGTTGTTGGTCTAAACACCTTTCATGCCCATTAAAGAATAAATTTCTGTGTGGATTTTTCTGAAAAACGTTGATTAAAGGCACACAAAAATGTAAATTTTCAGTTACCACGGACTCTTAAGCTAAGGAAATAGCTAATGTTTGGCGGCTATTTTCTCACTAATTTTACCTCTGAAAACAGGTGACCCCTACCTCCTTCTTTCGCAAATACCTCGACTTGTATTCAAGATCAAGTGCTATTTTTTTCATCCAAATAAAGACAAATGAAAAAGCTTTAAGAGGATATCAATAACTCTACATGCCCAAACATTAACGAGAGCCTGATTCCACCACGCTGCCTCACATATCTACAAAGATGACATAGCGTCGAAAGCAACATATTTATTTATTCAATATTACAACACGAAAATTTTCTACTACTACCAAAGATACTATACCCTACCGTAGGCTATACTATCTTTTCTACTTCTGCTGCAGCTGCAGTGGCGGCGGCAGCAACGACAGCAACCACTACTACTATTGGTGCTTTCTTCTGCTGCTGCTGCTGTTGCTACTACTACTACTACTACTACTACTACTACTACTACTACTACTACTACTACTACAGCAGCAACAACAAAAGCAGCAAAAGGCTATGTTCCTTTCTTCTCCACAACTTTTAAATTAATGGACATCGCCCTACACATGAACAGCATCATCACCATAACCGCTAACGCCACATCACCACTACCATGACCACCACCAAGAACGGCAATAATAATAACAAAAGCATCATTATCATCATCATCATCCTCATCAAAAACAATTACAGCAACAGCGACAACAACAACAACAACAACAGTAACAACAACAACAACAACAACAACAACAACAACAGTAACAACAACAACAACAACACAATCAACAACAACAACAACAACACGACAACAACAAGAACAGTAACAACAACAACTTCAACAGCAAGCACAACTACATTAATGTATGCTATTAACCCCCTCCATCCCCCCTCCCAAATCACAGCTTCAAGGTTGACATTCGGCTCCACGTGTACGTCCATTCCCTGTTCCCTCTGTCTCTGTACATCTGCCGCGAGGGCTACATACGGCTAGCAACTGTTCCGTACCAGAAACCCTCCAAGGAGAACATGGCCGAGTCCTGCATGCACATTACTAACTACTCCTTCAACATTTTCCACGACAACTTCGACAAGTCTGAAGACGTAAGGAATCTTTTTGATTTGCGTTAACATTGTCGATTCACGCTTCGTAATTGAAGACCTGAGAATGACAACAAGGTTAAGTCACATTTTCCTAAAAATTTGAGTTCTGAATATCATTCGAAAGCGGCGACAAAGCACTATCCATTAGTAGCATTGACGAAGCGAATTATAGGCTTTTTCCAGGTTGAGAACCATAAATATGGGGTACATAGAAGCGGAACCAATAAATTGGCAAAAAGATATCATTAATCAGAATACAGGAAAACGAGGCTAAAACAGTACCTGGACATGGATGGCTGGTGCCTCTATAAATATATCATTGATGGTCAGGTCAGGTCATTGACGAAGCATAATTCTGTTCTTTAAAGGTGTGACATCGTAGCATAATTCTGTTCTTTGGGTTTGAGAGTATACATATTGAAAGTCAATTGTGTACAAATTTCATGAAGATATCTTGAATAGTTTAGAAGTTATTGGGGGAGGATGCAAAACATTTTGAACGGCCCTCGTAACTTTATCAAAAACCTTTGAGTAACCAATGAGGCATAAACACATATCTTTCTGTGCTTTAATTTACATTTCCATTAACCTTGTTTTGATGAATATATACCTGCATGTATACCCTTATCAAGAACAGAGCCAAATTTGTTTGAGATATCTGCATACTATTTATTCTTTCCAATATTTTACTGAAAGTAATCGACTCTGTTTCGAATTAAATTCTGTCCGTTTGGATGCTCCTGCTATCGGGGCGTACTCTGTGAAGTTTTAAACAAAAGGAGCTCATAGTCGGCCATTTAATGCCCCGCATTAGAAATTACCGGAGCAAGTACCGTATCGCTATCTTTGGTCTTCCCACTGTGTGGGTCTACAGCTGGGTCAGCGTGGCGTTATGCAGAAAGACGTTTTTACCTTATTTGGAGAATGAGGGACCGAAATTTACATTTAATTTTGATTTCGAGCAACAGCTACCGCTCTCTCTCTCTCTTTTCTCTCTCTCTCTCTCTCTCTCTCTCTCTCTCTCTCTCTCTCTCTCTCTGTCTCTCTCTCTCTGTCTCTCTCTCTGTACTTTTTCTGCTCTCTCTCTCTTTTTCTCCCTTTCTCTCTCTCTCTCTCTCTCTCTCTCTCTCTCTCTCTCTCTCTCTCTTTATCTCTCTTTACCCCCTCTCCCTCCCTAGCTGTCAATTACCCCCCCCTCCCAACTCGCTCTCTCTCTATCGCTTTATATTATATCTCTCTTTCTCTCTTACTCTGTCTCTCTCTCACTCTCTCACACTCACATACACACAGCACAACGCCAACACTGACCTTACAGTGAGCCCTTCTATGTTCTTACACTCCTATAGATATAACAACAAAACAGTAACTGAGGCCAGCTGCAACCATTCTCGTGCTGACTCACCTATACATTACAACTAAGACTTTATTGTCAGACTCAGGGGGCTCTCGTGGACTAGAGGTTAATGTGTTCGCCTCTCATTCAACGATCCCGGGTTCGAATCCGGGTAGCGACCTAAAAAGTTTCTTCTCTAAAAGTGTCTCCTTTCACCGTCTTTCCTTCTCTCTTGCAATATTCTGTCGTCTGCTTTTGTCTCCACTTTCTTCCCCCGCCCCCTCACCTCCTTTGCCCCTTCCTCTTGGCTCCTTCCTCTTCTCCTTCTGCAGCCTTTCTACTGCTTCTCCTTGGCGCCTTCTTACTGCTGCCTTTCAGCCACGCCCCGGATATTGTGGCAGGAAAGATTTACACCTAGCCTTTTCGGACAAGGGCGCAAAATCTCGGAGGTCCCATGCGCAAGTTGCACACGTCCCTTGGTGGTATAAGATCGATAAGAGTAGGCTTCGGCCGCCACCCGGGCAAAAATCAAAATTTCCTACCTACGGAAAATGTTTAATATGTCCCGCGCGCTCATATGACCTTATGCAGTTGCGAGGGCCGTAGAACACTTTACCAAAAAAAGTCTTTAAACCACAACTCAAAATGTACTTCCCATAGGACCACCACGGCAGTCTACGCCGTTTGTCCGTTGTGTTCAAGACAATGGAGGAACAAGGACATGACATCCCCGCTCTCTGGGCCAAGATTGACCATCTGGTGACCAGGACTGTCCAGGCCATTGCTGGTCAGATCAGAGTGGACACTGTGGCAGCGGGCTGTGAGGGGGAAGAAGGGCCAACATGCAGACAGGTGAGCCCGGGGAGGGGGG
>NW_004797326.1:1402929-1404857 GCF_000002075.1 Aplysia californica | reverse complement strand
GGTGGGTGGGTGGATGGAAGGATGAATGGATGGATGGATCGATGGGTCGGTGGGCGGGTGGGTGGATGGATGGATGGATGTATGGATGGATGTGTGAACGGACGGAATGACGGACAGACGGACAGACCCACAGACATATGGCTGGACAGATGGATGGATGGATGGATGGATAAATCTGTTTCCTTATCTCTCTTTACAGAAGCCCAGCACAGGAAAAGGACTTAAACATTCTCACTGCCAAAGCTGACTATCCAAATAGTGCAGACAACAATATTGAAAACTCAAAGAATGACAATAAAACGAAAGAAAATTGTCAGACATTCCAAAAAGAGTTGGAAAAGATCAGAGAACTTAACGCAGACAAAGATTTCACCTTGACCCCTCCTGCTGCGAACCAATCAGGTGGATTCAACAGCCCTAGTGTCCTTGAACCTTTGTCGGACCTCTTTACGCAAATCGTCGGTGGGACAGGTCACCAAAGAGTCGACCTTGAGGCGTTCCAGTCCTTTGTTCAGTAAGTTTTTTTTTCTTTCAAACATAAAACTATAATGGCACTTTTGAACCAGCGACTGTGGTCTTATGATAAACGTCTTTCCGTTAGATGCAAGGGACGTGAGTTCAATTCCCAAGTGGGTAAGATAGTTTGCCTAGTATGCTTGTCTTTGTTCTGGTTCTGTTATAAGCTAGAGTCGAAGTAGCCTCTTGCATTTGTTGACTAAATTGTTTTGATTTGAGCATAATAAGGCATTTACAGTCATTCAGTTAAATGCTATTTCGAAGAAGGAGCACTCTGCACAGTGGCCGTAGACACAAATGTTTGGAGGAGCAAAGAAGAAGAGGGGAAACGAATACTGGTGAAAAGGAAACAATGGAGAATTAGAGAGGAGAAAAGAATAAAACTGGAGTTTCCCAGAAACAAAATGAAACGAAGTAATGTTATGACTTCGATTACTGGCTCCGTCACATCATTTTGTATACCATGTACTACAGCTGGGCGAAGAGTCGATTCCTGAACCGGTTCCCACCATGAATACTACGGAAAATCCGTCTCCTTTTCACGTAAACTAACGGTTGCCATTAACTTTTGTCATTAAAATCAAGTTGATGCCTTGTAGTGTTCCGAAATCAAGGTTATCCCAAATCCTGAAAATGGTCGGAGCCAACCAGGTAACCACCGGGGAAAAAAATCACCATATTATAATGTAAGTAATTGGGTTCGGAGTCGATTCCTACGATTCCTAGCTTTCAATAATCGGGAACCTCGCCGCCCAGCACAACCATGTACGGTACTTTGCCTACATTACTGATTGTTCTGCTTTGCTTTCCAAATGAATCTTTCAGGAAGAGCGGTTTGTCTCAAAAAGGTGTGGACTCTTCAGCCGCGAAGGAGATCTACAGTCGGTTGAGTCAGCTTTACAGTAACTCGAACCTTAACAACAACAAAGGTAAGAGATACTCTCTGACCAAAGAGGTTATATAACATAATACCAGAGCTCACAGCAGTGACGTCACACGTGCCAGATAATATATGAGGGCCTTCCACATTCGACAGCACAAAGTCTGCTTCGACTATCAAGCCATCTAGGAAATAGTAATTCACAAGAGCGTGACAAACATACAAAAGAAGTAGAGGAAAAATGACGATAGTAAGAAGGAGAAAAGAAAAAGCAGCAGAACCCCTTTTGTCTTTCTGGCACAGTATGAGCATGACATTGATAAATCAGCCCATTTACATGTCTACTGTGCATAAGAACATGTCAATATCTCCCCTTTGGGAATGGTCTAAAGACAACTTCCTTCAGTAGCACTGCTCTAGTGGGAGGGGGTAGGGGGGATAGAGAATCTTAGTCTCAGATGGGACAGGGTCTCCTTCTGGTTGTTGTTGTTGTTGTTGTTGTTGTTGTTGTTGTTGTTGTTGTTGTTGTTGT
>NW_004797326.1:1399649-1401565 GCF_000002075.1 Aplysia californica | reverse complement strand
CGGGGCGATGTTTGGGAGTGAGGGGTGGGGGATTGGTTAGAAGAAAGTACAAGTAAAAAGTAATCGTATTATCTATTTATCTCATAAAACATCAATGAGATTGGTTTATTAAATGTAAATGTCCCATCTCGATGCGAGGGAAAAAAATTAACTTATGCAAGGTGCAACTTCGAGAAAGGAATGATGAAGGATTTCTTTAACTTAGAAAGAAAAATTGTTGAAAAGCGAAAAATTGCAGCTCTTCTTCATAGCAATACTATCTTAATATTTCTATTTGTCCGAAAGGACAATTACAGTTGTCATGTTTTGTAACAAAACATTAGTTTTTATTTCTGTAGCTATGCCACGTTGGTATAATTTACCACATGCACATAGTTTCTCTTTCGACCTCATGCCTTTTGTCTTATATTTGTATGACATAACAAGGACTCATTGGCTGTTAATATAACATTAGACCTACAAGAGCTTGCAAATATAATCCTGCAAGGCACAATACAAGGAGACAGAAGGAGAGGCGGGCTGGGGAATAGAAGGGGGAGAGAATGATCAGGGATGGACACGCCTGGAGCTGAACAACGGTCTGCGAGAGAGAGAGAGAGAGAGAGAGAGAGAGAGAGAGAGAGAGAGAGAGAGAGAGAGAGAGAGAGAGAGAGAGCGAGAAGAGAGAAGAGAGAAGAGAGAAAGACGGAGTAAGAGGTAGCTGGCTGTCAACTCATCTAAAGTGCCCTGAAGGTTGATTACGAGGGGAAGGGTGGTCAGATCTTTTCATTACCTAGAGGTGCCATCTCTTACTCAGAGATTGACTTGCATTGATTCGCCATTGCTTATGGTCGTTGTATGATGATATACACTTTGTCATACTTAGATTAGCATTTCCATTATTATACAATTAATCGGTGCCTTAAGCTGCCATTCTGGATATTTTGACAGACTTTAAAATGAGAGTGTACATATAAGTATTATCATTTAATTTAGAACTCAGGGTAATGTTTTTCTAGTAATGATCTTTTAAACAGATCTTGGCTTTTTCTTAGTTTTTTCCCCCTCTTTCATGACAAAGAAAAGTAGGCTCAATTCAAAAGGCAACAGGTCAGATGCAGTCTAATGTGTATGAGGTATAGATCTATCTCAATATATATTTATATTTCATTACTTCTCATTGTAGTTTCTGTTTCTACTGTAGGTATTTTGACGTGCAGCTCTGCATATATATAGAAGTCACTAAACTATTGCGACTATTGTTTAGCTGATCTTACTTCTAACACCTGGTGATTCCACGTCTTTTACTCCCAAATACCTCGACATCTATTAAAAATGTAGGCCTACACTAATAGTTGTTTTTTTCTTCAAAGGCAAAGCAAATGAATAAGCTTTAATATTGTGTAAATAACTCAGGATGCCTAAAATGTGACGAGCGACTGGTTCAACCGTGTCATGATATGTTGATTTTCAGGTATTCACACGATTATATTAATGCAGGTATGCCCGTTTTTACAAATAGAATTTGTCACGACTGGTTCAACCGTGTCATTATGCATTTGATTTTCAGGTATCCACAAATATAATTTGTATAGACCTACTTAAAGTTTTTATTTTTCAGGTTTAAAAAAACTATACTATTGCTTTTCACCGATATTTGGAATGTTATAGTATTTCCCCTTCAAATTATGTGAAGATAGCATGTTCAGATATGACATAGGTTTTTGAAATATGACAAAGGAAGATCAAGTGTGACACGCGATTTCTAATATGAACATAGATCATTCTAAACTGTACGTTGTGTTTTCAGATGAGAAGATTGACATTTCAAATGAGGATAAATGCAGAAACAGTTAGTGCAAAATTGCAAGGGCAAACGTAGCATTGTACACAAGCACACACACACACATACACACACACACACACACACACACACA
>NW_004797326.1:1398286-1399549 GCF_000002075.1 Aplysia californica | reverse complement strand
GATGCTTACCAGCGCCATTCTTGTTCTCGGGGTGGAGAAGATGACGTGTACTTTGAGAGGTGTGGCGACACACAGACAGCGCTCGAGAGAAGCTAGCACCGTGGTCAGTGAAGAGATATCGTAGAACATGGAGCGGGTCCAAGCAAAGAAATACGCCTGAAGAGGGAGAAAAGGGTCAGTTAATATTTTGTTAGAGAGAAAGAGAGAGAGGGAGAGGGAGAGGGAGAGAGAGAGAGAGAGAGAGAGAGAGAGAGAGAGAGAGAGAGAGAGAGAGAGAGTATGAGAGAGAGAGTATGAGAGAGAGAAAGAGAAAGTGTGTGTGTGTGTGTGTGTGTGTGTGTGTGTGTGTGTGTGTGTGTGTGTGTGAGAGAGAGAGAGAGAGAGAGAGAGAGAGAGAGAGAGAGAGAGAGAGACAGAGACAGAGACAGAGAGACAGAGAGAATGAGAAAGAGAGAGGGGGGGGGAAGAAAGATATTACCTAATGACATGGTGTCATATCAAGAGAGAATTAGTTTTATTTAACGTGTCGACTGTCTTAAAAGATTAGGAAATGTAGAAGTTGTATTACCACTCTAATGTTTAGCAGAACACTCACCCTTCTGTAATGGAACTGACCAGATCTCATTGTATACCGATTAACAAAACAATAGTTGTTAACATTTCATATTTTTCAAATACGATTTCCCGTCAACTGCATTTCAGTATATATTATACATATTTAGCAATTAACTTATGTGTAGTATTATATAAGCACACAACTTGATTATTTTTCTTGATATACCACTGTTTCTTTAAGGATAAAAATGCGTGTATTGTGTTTTATCTGTATAAATATCGATTTCTCTTTGGCTGCTCTCGTTTTCATATCAACTTTTGGAGTGAAAACGTACACCATATTATTATGAAAATGTGACATAGTGGTGTAAGTTTCTTTTTACTTCAACGAAAGATCATTCTATTCCGGTGTGAAATTCTTTCCCCGTGATGTTGAAAAAGAGCAAATTATACTCAACTATGTATGATATTCCGTTAACTATGCATATTTTATTTACAGAATTTTTATTTGGAATTTTTTCCTATATTTTTCATTTTATACACAGTGCAGTAGAATAACAATTAAATATAATTACTGCAATATTCACATTCCCAGACTTGATTTGATATCTTTCAGCTTGTTTTGCATAGTGATTTCATCAATAGTGTCCTCTTGTCTGTCTGTCTGTCTGTCTGTCTGTCTGTCTGTCTGTCTGTCTGTCTGTCTGT
>NW_004797326.1:1394809-1397280 GCF_000002075.1 Aplysia californica | reverse complement strand
CCATTTATTCTCCTCACCACCCCCCCACCCCTTTATAGTGTCATCATTTATGTTACCGTCCATTTTTATCGATAACACGATTAAGGATAAAGGGCAGTATTAACGATAATTTGGAAATGGATTGGACACACCCTGAGGAGACCCCCGATAAGCATCATCAGACAGGCTTTAACGTGGAACCCACATGGAAAGCGTAAGAAGGGAAGACCAAAGATGACATGGAGGCGAGCGGTACAAGCGGAAATTGAAAATGTGGGGACATCATGGAAACATAGAAAAGGATGCTCAGGACAGGCTCGCTGGAGTAATGTTGTTGATGGCCTGTGCTCCACTGGGAGTTAAAAAGGGCAAGAGAGAGATTAATGATAATTAAGGGGGGGGGGGGGGGGGGGAGAAAATACAAGAATTAAATAATGACTAGATTAAAATAAATAAACAAATAAATAAATAATCCTAATAATTATCATAATACTAACTTTCCCGAATCCTCTCCAAAGAGATGCCACCGCCGGACCTCCGTGACGGGGCATCTCTTCATCCTGTGCTCTAAATCTTGAGGCTCCTCGCTGCACAATGGACAGATTGGGCACGATGTTTTGTCTATTCTATTTTTGTAGGCCCACAGCCCAGAGAAGTGACCGGTCCTGAATCTTACCAGTAGTGACTGGTCACTGCGGGACTTAATTTGAGTCTTTCGTTTTAAGGAAATTGCCATGTATATTTCCTTCGTCTGCATTTTGGGATATCGGATTGTTTTTTGGGGTCAGTTTTATCTGGGCGCACGCATTTTCAAATGCAATTTGGCGGTCTGGGTCCGGCACTGCAGTTGTTAGTTTGGCATTACTGTCTGCGAGATCGTTGCCGGCCGAGGATATGGAAGTGACCAGGGATCCACTGAATCGTTGGTTGAGGTGTTGTATTATTTATCTGTGGTCGCAATTGGTCGAGGGATGGTGAAATTCCCACTAGTGCCATGCATAGCGATTGACTGTCAGTGAAGATTGCGAGGGGCTCTCGTCGCCTGGAGGTTAAGGTGTTGGCCTCTCATTCAAAGGTCCCGGGTTCGAATCCAGGTACGTAGCGACCGAAAAATTTTCTTCTCTAAAATTGTCTCCTTTCACCTTCTTTTCTGCTCTCAAGCAATGCTCTGTTGTCTGCTTTCATTAATTCCACTTTCTCACCCCCACCCCTCACCTCCTTTGCCCCCTCCTCTGGGTTCCTGACTCTTTCTGCAGCCTTTCTACTGCTACTCCTTGGCTCCTCCTTACTGCTGTCTTTCTGCCACACCCCTGATCTTCTGGTAGGAAAGATCTACACCTAGCCTTCTCAGACAAGGGCGAAAAATCTCGGAGGGCCCGTGTGCAAGTTGTGCACGTTAAAGATCCCTTGGTGGTCTAAAATCGATAAGAGTAAGCTTCGGCCGCCACCCAGGCAAAATTCAAAATTTCCTACCAACTGAAAATATTAGGTGTGTCCCGCGCGCTCATACGACATTATGCTGTTGCGAGCGCCGTAAAACACTTTACACAAAAAAAAATAAAAAAAATGGAAGATAGCGACCGAGTTGGATTCATCACACTGTTTGTCGATCCAGTCAATGGCCATTTCCAAGGCTCTCCTCTCTTTCTTGAAAGAGCACGTGAATAAATAATGTAGTGTCTTTCTCCCTCAGTTTCTCTCGACAACGGTCGGGTTGGACGGGTCCCTCGTTGTGATGACGACCTCAGCGCCGCCTGTTGTTGTTTATGTTATTGTTGTTGTTGTCGTTGTTGTTGTTATTACCGTTGTTTTTGTTACAGTTATGCATAATATTGTTCTCTGTATGTGTGTGTGTGTGTGTGTGTGTGTGTGTGTGTGTGTGTGTGTGTGTGTGTGTGTGTGTGCGTGCATGCGTGCGTGCGTGCAAGCGTGCGTTTGCTCGTGGCGTGTGTGTGTGCCCCCCCCCCCCCATCTCTCTCTCTCTCTCTCTCTCTCTCTCTCTCTCTCTCTCTCTCTCTCTCTCTCTCTTTCTCTCTCTCTCTCTCTAAAAGTACTTAAAGATAGTACTTGTACGTTTATGGGTTTTTTCCCCGCTAAATATTATAAATATTTCATGTCATTCACGAGAGGTCTGACGTTCTTGCTGACCAGAAAAAATAAAATTCGTTCAAAGAAATATAGACCTAAATAACTTTCTTTTTTTATTAATATGATTCAATTGACATCAAAATTGATCGAAAGCTAACGTGTTTTTTAAATACCGGCAAGTTAACCCCTGTACATCATTTATAATATTATCAACACTCTACCTGTATCCTGACATACTACATTACACATACCCGGTACGTGGAAGGAAGTTCATGGATTGTTCTCCTCTCAGTAAAATAGAGCAGCGACACGGGACAAGAGCTTGTTAAGTCAGCACCGTGTCTCTCTAAAATCCTGAACTTAGATGATTAATTTAATTAATGTGTGGAGCTACAAAAAGAGGG
>NW_004797326.1:1391617-1393853 GCF_000002075.1 Aplysia californica | reverse complement strand
ATAAATATAATATTTTTTTTTTCTAATCGTTGGTAGGCTAGGCCTAGAGTTTACTGCCGGATCAAGATAATGTGCACACTCGTACATTTACTATCATTGACGTGTCATATCATAATCATATTTTCAATTTATGTTGACCCCCACACCTTTCTTTGAGTACGGCTGCTACTACACTGATAAAGATAAAGATTGCCGCACATGAAAACAAACTGTAGTGAAGTCCTCACTCCAAAAACATTTTTTGGTAAATAATATAAGGGAAGTAACTGGGTATATTTTAAATGTGCATTTTCTTGTATAAGTTGCGTCTCTTGTGTTTACAAATGTCGTGTCTGTCGTACTGAGGTACGTGTTTGAGACTGGTGATGTCAGCAGTATCAAGCTAATCCTCAACTAAAATATTATTATTTTTAAAAAGGCCAACGTTTAGAATGCTTAGTATTTTCTATACTGAAAATGAGCGCCATTGGCACTCTCAGTTTGTTGAAATATATTAAAATAAACATAATAAATAGAGGTCAACGTCAACACACCATCAATTCTGATCCGGATAGTCTTTTACTTATTTTTATCGGAATCGTTTAACCGTTCCGTCCTTCCGAAATAAAAGTAGGCCTGATATAATTCTCTTATTTGCTGCACCGATAGCTGTCACGGCACATAATTTTTTTCAAACAGCAGTACATTTTTAAAAAGTCATTTAAAACAGTTTTAGGTTCTACTTTTGCACCTTGAGATGCAGATCTAGTTCCAAGGCGTATATTCTGCCTCTGCAAAAGACAAGCGGAGCGCCTTTAACAGATGGCAAAACAAACATTCCTTTTAGGTCACTGGACCATTTGACTTCTAGCCCAAAGTAGGCTGCTGTCTTTTTCTTCAGCACACAATGGGTAAATTTAGAGAGGAGGAAAAAAAGCAGGCCAGGAATCCAAGGGAGTGTACTGCTGTGACAAAACCACTGGAGCGAGTTATCCAGTTTCATCATGGAGGTCACCAGTGTTTTTACACGGCAGGTGTGAACGTCAACAACTTGTAAATCATCGGCTTCAGATGTAAACACATACTGTGAGTTCTTTGCATTCAGTGTTGCTCTGCCAGTGTCTATGTATTATAATACATTCATTTTACGTTTTTCACTCTGATTTGCGTGTAACGACCTTTAGATCTAGGCCCAGGTCTAGATTCTAGAGTCTAGTTCTCGGGCTGTCGCCGCTTTTCTGTTTGCGATAGGCCAACGCCTTCGAGACTCAGGAAGTGTGTGGGCGTCGGCCAAGTTACGCGGGCTCTCTCTCTCTCTCTCTCTCTCTCTCTCTCTCTCGGCTCGCGACCGCTCGTGGGAAAATCACCAGAGGGTATCGAGCAGAGCAAAAACAAATAACAACTGCGGTTTCTGATCTGGCAGCAAGGATTTAGTGATTCATTGATGCATAGGTCAGTGTGGACATTTTCAATTGCGCCGAAAGAGGTAAGACATGAGTGTCCCTGGTGTAATTTTTACAACCGTTTTATCGGCTTATCGTGACTGAAATGGAATGTGATGCTCTCAGAGTATGCGGAAGTGATCAAATAAATCATCTCGGATTACACAGCCATCGGGATTCTCCGGTCGCCCATTTAGTCTCAGTCCAGTAGATTTGATCCCACTGAAGCTTATATATATTATAGTCTTTCAAGATATCTAGATATATCTAGATCTAGATCTAGATCTAGATCTAGGCCTAGCCTAGAGTTATGGAATCTAAAGCTAAAATTAGCTAAAAGTTTAAACACAGGAAAACCCAGTGCACAATCACAATGAATCCTTGGGAAGTCTTATAAAACAACAAACTTAGTTTACTTAGATCTAGATTCTAGATCTAGAATCTAGAGTCAGTGTAACTGACTGGATTCTAGATTTTAGATCTTGATATCTGAGACAGAATTTCTTTTCCATTTAGATTAGATCTAGATCTAGATCTAGGCCTAAACCCAGCTCTGGAACTTGTTGGGGTTGTTGTAAAGGTAGGTCATGTAACTGTAAGTCTTGTTCTGTCCTCTCAAGTCAGGTAGATCAAGATCTAGATCTGATCAACTCTTAGTCTTATTACCGAATTTAGCATCCCCCCCCCCCTCCTGCTTATTAAATTGTAATTTTTTTTATTGCGCACCCGTGCTGTTCCTTATTCCATGCCCCCCTTTTATTTTTTATTATTTTCCAGCTTGCCACGACCGACTATCATGTGAAACATATAATATA
>NW_004797326.1:1388137-1389952 GCF_000002075.1 Aplysia californica | reverse complement strand
GAAAGGAAGTAGTAAGAAAGGTTTTTGAAAAATGGGTATTCCAATGTAAAGCGCATTGAGCTACTTTTTAAAAAAAATGCGCTATATAAATGTTATATTATTATTTATTATTATTCATCTACCTTTTTTTGTGCATTTGATCAATGTTTTAAAATAAAATCCTCACAGAAAAATGTCTTTAAGTGGACGTTTAAGGTGCTGAGTGGGGGAAAAAAAAGGATTTAAAAATTTGACAGCCGGTAAAAAAATGTCGATATCTTCTATTTCATCTGACGAGAGCCTGATTTCATTAGGATGCCACACGTATTCACTGTATTGGGTTTGATTAGGTTTTCTTTTCTATTTCCCTTTCACTTTATCCCTTCATTTGTTCTTCCTTCCTCTTTCTGTTTACTCTTACGAATTGGTTGAACTGTTATTTGAGCCTTGTAAGGAATTAAACTAATTTTAAAAACGGAAAAAACCTCCCCAAAAAGCAAACAACAAATTAGTATGAATAAATTCAAGTTAATGACTTGATCTGGTCAAGAAATACCTTCTCATTGCTGCTGAATCAGTGAATTAGATATAAATATTGGTCAATTGAAGTTTAATCTTCACTGGTCATGATCTGTAGAACATTTTGATGGTCTGACATGAAACCAAAGCTCTTTAAAGCCCATCATGCTTATTTATCAGCTGTATCATTTGATTTATAATGCATTTCCATCCTTTGTCAGACTTCACTTTGAAAATGAGATGAAAGCTTACAAACAATTTCAATCTGAAAATAAATCGTTCCCCTTGCTGTGACAGGGTACCTTATTCAAACACAGTTTATACATAGGTGTGGTCCATATGGTTCGATTATAATAATTGCTTTATATATTTTTCTGTACATACACATGTGTGCATGATTATAATGTTTTGCGGGTAGTTGAGTGGGGGACTCCTGTGTGGAATGCTATTTCTGTCTCGTTTTCCTATGGTTTTTTTTTTTTTTTGGCTGAAAGATGACCGTGAACTTGCTGACTCATCAAAGATAGAAACGCATAGAGCAGCTGCACTATACTTCCAGATCTGTAGTGTTTTTGTTCCTGTTCCAGAAAGTGTTTGTTGCATTTTCTGTGTTTAGATCACAGTGTGCGCGCGCGCGCGCGTGTGTGTGTGTGTGTTTATGTGGGTGTTTTGTTTGTGTTTGTGTGTGTGTTTGTTTGTTTTTGCATGCGTGTGTGTGTGTGTGTGTGTGTGTGTGTGTGTGTGTGTGTGTGTGTGTTTAGCTAAATGGTGTGTGAGTGTATGTGTATGTTTATTTGTGTGTGTATGTGTGTTTGTATTGTATGTGTGTCTATGAGTGCTTTTGTGTATATATGTGATGTTGTGCCAAGTATGTTCCCCAGTGCATATTTTATCTCTTTACAAGTGTGTGGGAAAAAACATTACAAAAAACCTTGCTCGTGTTTTTCCCTTGCGGGAAGGTGGGTGGTTGGCGGGTGCTCTGGTGTGGTTTGCTTCTTCTTTCCTGTCAAACATCTATCGTACTTATCTCCCCCTTCATCTTTTTTATGTTTGTTACTCTCTTGTAACAGCTCTAATCTTCTGGCGCTCATATGACCTTATGCAGTTGCGAGCGCCGATAAACCCCTACTAAACTAAAACTAAAACACTTGCGGGAAGCTCTATTTTTTGGTAGGAGCAACAATATTTCAAACACATTTTAAAGTGTTCCTCAGACAGGTTTCGTTTCCACTCAGGCACAAAGCAGCCGAGAGCAATTTATCTTGAGGCAAGCTACAAATTCTGGTTTTGACAGGTTTCCGCTTGTCAGACAAATAT
>NW_004797326.1:1386242-1388037 GCF_000002075.1 Aplysia californica | reverse complement strand
GATCATTTTTATTCAGTTGTTAATTAAGCAGACAGGTGAAAAGTTTTTACTTTGAGTTTTGAGAAGTGAAGAGGGTTCTGGTAAAGTTTGCACCAGCTTATTAATGTACTAAATACTCATAGCCTATTTTTGCGCAGAGTCCATAATTTTAAAAGATGCACGTGGTCCCCTTTTATTGTTTTTTTGTTGTTTGGTTTACTTTAATTCAGCACAATGTAAATAGTCGAACCTACTCACTCGAACGGTCACCTTATAAGTTAATCGCCTTTTCAAACAGCCACGTGGGTGTTTGGCGGGTGCTCTGGTGTGGTTTGCTTCTTCTTTCCTATCGAACATCTATCGTCCTTATCTCCCCTTCTTCTTTTTTATGTTTGTTACTCTCTTGTAACACCTCTAATCTCCTGGTGCTCATATATGACCTTATGCAGTTACGAGCGCCGTAAAAAACTCTAATAACTACTACAAACGGCCACTTCCCCTCTCCTCCCTGTTATGTATTTTCTACATTATAACGATAGACGGCCGCCTGTCTAAAATGGCTATATTTACCCTCTATAATGACCGATGGCTGTCTTAGACAATTTCAGCTGTATGTTGTAAGTAAACGCAAACAATTAATTATTCTGCAACACAAAAACATTGCGACTGTATCTGGTCTGGTTTCCCTCTCCTTTCCTAATCAGACATTGATCTTCCTTATCTTTCCTCCTTCTTTTTTTGTGTGTTTGTTACTCTCTTGAAACGCCTCTAGTCATCGGCACTTACGTGGTCTTAAATTAAATGTGTTGCAAGTGGAGTGAAATTCTCACTAAAACAAATTTTAACTAATATGATATATGAACTTTGTCCTCGTTGATCAGTGTAAGGTTTTCATATCAAGCAATATATTATGACGTAATAAGTGGAAATGTCTTTACTGTATTGTTTGCTGGAAATGTTGTGGGTTGTGTTTTCATTTCGAATTGATTGTTGTTTAGTTGTTTGGGTTAAAATTTAAAAAAAATGTTTTTGATATAATGATAAGCTTTTCAAGTATGCAAATAGGCTGAATTTTTGATGAGGTGGATGGGTGTGTCATGTATGTGGGTGTGACACCACTTCGCATGTGTGTGTAGTTGTTTGTGTGAGTCTGTGTGTGTTTGTATGTATGTATGTGTCTGTGTGTTTGTGTGTGTGTGTGCGTGTGAGTGTGTGCGTATGTGTGAGTGAGAAAGATAGAGAGAAAGAGAGAGAGGGAGAGAGAGAGAGAGGGAGAGAGAGAGAGAGAGAGAGACAGAGACAGAGAGAAAGAGAGAGAGAGAGAGAGAGACACACACACAGAGAGAGAGACAGAGAGAGAGAGAGAGAGAGGTATTGGTGGTAGTTTTGGGTGTGTGGCCCTCTTTATTGTAATTTTTTCCAGTTGTACTGTAATTTAACAATGTTCCTCGTGAAGTAAAGCCTTTATTGTTTGTTGCAAGTCTTTGTATTTTATCACTCTACTCTTATCTTTGTGGGTGGTTGGCGGGTGCTCTGGTATAGTAATTGCACTTTCTTCCTAATCAAAGATTATTCATCCTTGTCTCTCCTCCTCCTGTTTTGTGTTGAAAGTGCCGTAAAACACATACTAAAACTATATGAAAACTCTAATGTTTGCATCTTTTTTAAAATACCCTTTTTTGACTAGTTGTGAGAGGGTAAGTGTGTGTGTGTGTGTGTGTGTATGTGTGTGTGTGTGAGTGTGTGTGTGGGGGGTATGTGTGTGTGTATGTGTGTGTGTTTGTGTGTGGGTGGATGGGTGTGGGTGTGTAAGGGG
>NW_004797326.1:1383047-1384163 GCF_000002075.1 Aplysia californica | reverse complement strand
CCCCACCCCCCCCCCCCTTTTGTGCCCTCTGCTCTGGGCTCCTGACTCTTTTTGCTGCCTTTCTACTGCTACTCCTGGCTCCTTCTTACGACTGTCTTTCAGTCAGCCACAGCCATGATCTTATTAAGTAGAATCTCGGACAAGGGTGAAAAGAAAAAATCTCGCTGGTCCCGTGTACAAGTTGCGCCCGATGAAGACCCTTTGATTGTCCTGAAGTTGGATATAAGAGTAGCCGTCGGCCGCCACCCGGGTAAAATTCAAAATTCCTCCACCAAAATGAAATACATGTTCAATGTGTACCGCGCGCTCATGTGACCTTATGCGGTTGCTAGCGCTGTAAAACACTGACCAAAACAATGAAAAGCTTCCATCAGCCAAGAGTAGAGATAATATGATCTGACAACCGGGCTGTTTTGAGCTTGTCGGGGCCAACCTATGTAATTATTGTGGGACACGTTTTTCTAACGGAAAGACGGATACTCGGTTAGATATTTTCCATGGTAGTAGAATCGAACTCCCAACCATAGCGAGCAAGGGTAAAAGCAATTATATTAAATAAGTAGAAGTAATGATAATAATAGTTGGCCCCACTTATAACAGTCTCAGATATAACATGATTTCGTTGTAACAGGCTTATAACTGATAGATCCCCGAGCCCGATCTCTTTCCTTTATAATGTGTAGTACACACAAAAAAGTTCCATCATAGCAGGCAGTTGGACAGACATGCTCGATTGTAATACTGCCGATTGAATAGGAAAACCTTGTATCCAACAAAATCAAGTATTATCACCAAACTCAATAAAAGACGACTATATTATGCTGTAAATATTGTTACTCTCAGTAAGTTTTTAAAACAGTTTTAATACGAGTTTTACGACACTCACAACTTAATAAGGTCATGTAAGTGTCGAAGATTAGAGGTGTTACAAGAGAGTAATCATCACAGAAAAGGAGGAGGGGAGATAAAGACGATAGATGTTTGATAGGAAAGAAGAAGCAAACCACACCAGAGCACCCACCAAAGTTATGTAATATTTGTTTAATATTATGGACATGCCGGTCCCAGACTAAGATAGACCGAATGTGTACATTTTAATTTTAATCACATCTCTTA
>NW_004797326.1:1380126-1382947 GCF_000002075.1 Aplysia californica | reverse complement strand
ATTTATATATATATATATATATACATATATATATGTATATATATATATATAAATATATAAATATATATATAAACATATATATATATATATATAAAATATATATATATAAAATTGAATGTTACCCAAATTCACATATATGCTTAGCTTTCTATTTAAAAGACAGAATAGTGGTGTAATCATCGACATGACCGTAAAACAAACGGATAAGAAAGCAGAGGAAAAAAAGCAAAACAGCAACCAGCACTGATGGTGGCCTAGGGATTATATGACCGTCTAGATGGTTGCGCATCACTCCTACGTGACTCACAGTAGCTTAGGCCAACGTTGATTGTGTACACACTTCATGATGTGCCATGCCGGGTGTGTAATGGAGGGGGGAGGGGGGGGGTGAGGGGGGGGGGGGTGAAGCTGGACGCAGTTATGTGTTGAATGCAAATCCAGTCAGTGACATTATAGCGTGACCGTGATCTGGCACATTGTCACATTGTCTCCTCTTGGGGCGGCGAGAATTGTTACGGTAATGAATTTTAATGACTGAATGAAAAGTAGGTACTGCGAGCGCTCGGCTATCTATGTGCAGCCTATTCCTAATTTTCTCAAAACGAGGTAACTATTCGATTACGAATACACTGTGCGGGTGGTTGGAAGGCGCCACTTATAGGTCTTATCTTCGTAATAACTTTCCCGTTGTTGTTTTTGTCTGTGTTTTTTTTTCTAAGTGCTAAACTACCAAATGATGGTGATATTATTCTTTACTTTACTCAAATAAACAAAACAAAACAACAACAACAACAACAACAACAACAACAACAACAACAACAACAACAACAACAACAACGAACCCAACAACACCCCCCGGGGCAGTGCCACTGACTGTTGTGTCTTTAGGCCATTCCCAAAGGGGGGACACTTCTCGTTCAAGTACAGTAGAATTGTAAATGGGCTGACTCATGTCACGCTCATAATTGTGCCTGATCTACAACAGGGAACTGCTGCTTTTTCTTTCCTGATCCTTAATATTGTCATTTTCCTCTACTTCTTTTGTATTTTTGTCACTCTCTTGTGACCTGCTATTTCCGGGGTGCCTTGATAGTCGAAGCAGACCTTGTGCTGTTGAAGCTAGAGAGGTGAGCAGTCTAAGTCTGATTCCCTGTAAAGACTTCTCTGTTGACACCCACCACTTGGGGCTCATATGACCTTATGCAGTTGCGAGCGCCGTAAAACCCTCTACTAAAAACAAAAAAAAAACCCCAAAAAAACAAACAAACAAAAAACAAACAAACAAAAAAACAAACAACCCCCCCCCCCCAAACCCCCACCAACAACAAACTACAAGGGAAAAAAATACGATGTACTTGTTTAATTGTAAAACCCGGCGAGCGTGCTGTAGATTCCGTAGAGC
Source organism: Aplysia californica (assembly GCF_000002075.1). NCBI lineage: Eukaryota > Metazoa > Mollusca > Gastropoda > Aplysiida > Aplysiidae > Aplysia > Aplysia californica. The sequence goes on along the minus strand of NW_004797326.1, from coordinate 1,381,545 downwards.
ATGATGTGCTATACACATTCAGGTATTATTACCAGTATCATTACCCTTCATATCATATGTCTAGACCCACATGAGACTAAGATACTAATTGCTAGAAAATGGATAAAGATGAGAAGGGGGAAAAAAAGGAAAAGAAAGGAGCAATGACTAGTGATAAATTCATAGGAGTGGGTTATCTGTGTATGTAATAAAAGTATTCCCATTCGTTAATTCTCAGTCTGTTACAGTGTTTGCCAACGTTATCCCCGCCTATAACACGGATCATCTATAACAGGGTTCGTCTATATAACAGTGTTTGTCTATATAACAGGTTTCGTCTATAACACGGTTCGTCTATAGCAGGGTTCGTCTATAACACGGTTCGTCTATAACAGGGTTCGTCAGGGTTCGTCTATAACAGGGTTCTTCTATAACTTCGTCTATAACAGGGTTCTTCTATAACTTCGTCTATAACAGGGTTCTTCTATAACGGGGTTCGTCTATAACAGGGTTCGTCTATAACAGAGTTCGTCTATAACAGGGGCATCACGTCGGTCGGTCCTGGCGGTCCTGTTATAACCAGGGACCACTGTAATAATGATGATGGATATAATAATAATAATGATAATTAATAATAATAATAAATATATATAATAATAATAATAATGATAATAATAATGCGAAGAAAAAAAAGAAGAAGAAGAAGAAGAAGAAGAAGAAGAAGAAGAAGAAGAAGAAGAAGAAAAGGAAGAAGAAGAAGAAAAAAAAGAATGATCATAATAATATTAATAACAGATAATATTCATGATTTATATTATTGATATCAGTAGTATACAGATAAGAAGAGCAAGCACATTAATGATAGTATCAGCAGTAGTAAATATAATCATATTAATAGTACATATTATTCATGGTAATAAAACTACCGATAATGTTAATAATGAAAATAATCATGATGATAGTATTAATGATGATTGAAGTTAATAGTGATTGTCGATGTGGTTATGGCGAAGATGATGTTATGTGCTGATTTGACCTTGACTTCCTTTGGTAGATCTTGAATAACCTCAGCATTTATTGTGGGAGGGGGGGGGGGGCGTTTTCCCCTTGTGCTATTTGCACCCAAAACTGAACGCACTCATTATGACTGTTGTCGTGCTTTCAGAGAGAGAGAGAGAGAGAGAGAGAGAGAGAGAGAGAGGGGGAGAGAGAGAGAGAGAGAGAGAGAGAGAGAGAGAGAGAGAGAGAGATGGAGGGAGGGTGAGAGAGAGGGAGAGAGAGAGGGAGAGAGAGAAAGAGAGAGAGAGGGGGGGAGAGAGAGAGAGAGAGAGAGAGAGAGAGAGAGAGAGAGAGAGAGAGAGAGAGAGAGAGAGAGAGAGAGAGAGAGAGCCTCCTCTCTTTTAATCAAGAGAAGAATGGGGGGGGGGGGGGGTTGGGGGA
>NW_004797326.1:1376796-1378249 GCF_000002075.1 Aplysia californica | reverse complement strand
TGAGCGCGTAAAATCCGCAGCTTGCACTGTATGCTTCGTCGGAAGCTGAGAATGTTTCTGAGTGTTCTCAGAGGGTCTGCTGGGGTAATAATAGTTGTAAAGCATATAGAGCATGCTCTTGAGCATGGATATGCGCTATATAAATGCAATTATTATTATTATTATTATTATTTTAATCTTAAAATATTTTTCCACTCTGTCTATTCCAAAGCGACATTAAGCGGCATGCATTCTTCTATTCATCTTAGCTTTTGTTATCGCCTATATTCTGTCTCTTATTTTCTTTTTGTTTAGCCTTAGAATTGATTATATTATTTAGTCCCGGTTGTTGGCTGGTGCACTGGTGTGGGTTACTCCTCTTTTCTATCAAACATCTATCGTCCTTATCTCTTCACCATATGAATTGTTGTGTCTATTCCTCTCTCTTACTAAAACATCTTTTTTCAATTGAGAAAGTGACATGAAAACGCACATGTGTCGATTTCCTACCCACCTGGTTTAGTGCGGCAAAGCCGGATTGAGGCAACATGCCCCTGGAATTATCTGACTTTGTCGGTAGGGGTTTATCACGTGTATTTCATTACGATCATAACCCCCTCCCCCACCCCCTCAGCCCACTTTGTGAAGGTGTTACGAATAAGTTAGCTCTGGAGTGTTAGCAGAAGACGTTCAACCCTTCTGCTAGCACAAAAAAGGACACGCGTGTGGAGTCGGAATGGGGAATTTTGTTTTTTCCTCTTAGAGATTGTAAGGCGCACAGAGCTTGCTGTTGATCGGGAATTCGCGCCTTACAAATGCTATTTAATAATAATTAATTGTAAATAAAAGTAGAAATAACAAACAAACAAACACATAAGTTACTAAACCAACCAACCACCCAAAGTGGGTGGTTGGCGGGTGCTCTGGTGTGGTTTGCTTCTTCTTTCCTATCAAACATAAATCGTCCTTATCTCCCCTTTTTCTTTTTAATGTTTGTTACTCTCTTGTAACAGCTCTAATTTTCTGGCACTCATATGACCTGGTGCAGTTGCGAGCGCCGTAAAACCTCTACTAAAACTAAACAGTCGCACAAACAAACATAACAAAAAAGAGTTGACCCACGTTTCCCTCCGTCCGCAGGCGTAGCGTAGGTCTGTGGTAAGGCTGTGTGCTATCGCGTGCAGACTCCGGGGAGCAGTGTAGAGGCGTGCGGGACAGGTCAGACGAAATGGCGGCCAGCAGGTATGAAGAGGAGATTGAACTCAGGACCTTCAGGAAGGACCTGGACGAGGTATGTCAATTATTGTCGTGTCATGTCATGACGCTTCTGACGTGGAATTTTGGCTTATTTTGTTTGCTGTTCGTTTGTTCGTTTGTTTGAGGTGGTTTGTCGACTTTGACTTTGATTGTATTTCTTATACGGACATGATCGGTCTCTCTCTCTCTCTCTCTCTCTCTCTCTCTCTCTCTCTCG
>NW_004797326.1:1374044-1376409 GCF_000002075.1 Aplysia californica | reverse complement strand
CTCTCTCTCTCTCACACTCTCTCTCTCCCTTTGTCTCTCTCTCTCTCTCTCTCTCTTTCTCTCTCTCTTTCTCTCTCTCTTTCTCTCTCTCTCTCTCCACCTCTCTCTCTATTTCAAAATGACAAATATTCTTTGTACTTTTTGTTTTGGTGTCCGATGTATTATGTTATTTTGTCTTGTTGACACCACAAACATGTGCTTGGGAATGGTTTACAGTATTGTTACTGAAAAACTTTGTCAGTTAACTCTTCTTCCTCCGTCATTCGAAAACGCATTGTCAGTGACGGAAAAGGACCGACGTTCATTTATTAGTATAGCTAAAGGAACAGACACAATTACTTAAAAAATATACTAGGCCCTAAACTGTAACTTTTTCTGACAGTGTGTGTTCTTTGTATTGTTTTATCTTTCTGTACATGCGTTTCATAACTTTAAAATGTGGATGGTTGGCGGGTGCTCTGGTGTGGTTTGCTTCTTCTTTCCTATAAACAATCTATCGTCCTTATCTCCCCTCCTTCTTTTTTATGTTTGTTACTCTCATGTAACACCTCTAATCTTCTGGCGCTCATATGACCTTATGCAGTTGCGAGCGCCGTAAAACCTCTAGTAAAACTAACTAGACTAACTTTTTTCTGACGTGCTTTTCCTGACATATGGGCAAAATGAAAGGGCCCAAAGTTTGTTTCTTTATTTCACTTCCTTTGCTTTTGTAACACGAGTGAAGATCAACATTCAATGAACTTGGATTTACTTGGATCCAGAGCTAGAATCATAGCAGGCGGCACATGTCCATAGCTGCTCATCTCTCCTTTCCAGCGTCCACCCCAGGGTCTTCCTGCTAATTGTCTCCATGAGGAGCTGGTTTGAGACACGCCAGACCACTCCTCGGAGCAAACTTTTTTTCGCTGTGCCCCGCACACACTTTTAAAATTCAATGAACTTTCCTACTATAAATAAATGCCATTACAGCCATCTTTAAAGGCAGTTTTATTACGATACCCTTAAAACTAAAACGATTCACGGGGTAACAAATTGATTACTTGAAAATGGTTTCATCTACCGTCAAAAGCCACTCCCTGAATGAGTTAAGGCGTTTGTTGACTAAGTTCTTTTCTTTAAGTTGGATATATTTTTAGCGTTCTTTGCTAAACATTACAATTTAGCGACCTGAATTCCGAGCATGTCTCAATTTTTGCTCCTGGGATAGAGAGGGATGGAGTGAGGTACAGAGAGAGAGAGAGAGAGAGAGAGAGAGAGAGAGAGAGAGAGAGAGAGAGAGAGAGAGAGAGAGAGAGAGAGAGAGAGAAAGAGAGGATAGATAGATAGACAGATAGAGAGAGAGATAGAGAGAGAAAGAGAGAGAGACAGAGAGGGAGAGAGAGAGAGGGAGAGAGATTTTTTTAGAGAAGAGCACAACTGCCCATAATACGTCAAGGAGTACACTTATTGTAAGCTGAACAGATCGTTCAGAACATCTGGATCCGAAAGGTCAGTGTGGGTCCTGTGATACACTGGAAGACAATGGGGCGTGTCACAGAGACGATACACAGATGCTCACCGGCTCTTGATTAGGAGGTCTCCTCATGCTCTCATCTTTTTCTCTATGTTCCCCCTGCTAGCCTAGATCTCAGGGATAGACGAATGCTGGTGGTCCAACCTGTAGTGCAAACTAGAGCTTCGCGAAGAATCGAAACCGGAACCGGTTCCCACGATTAATTCTACGGAAGAAAAGTGTCGACTCCTATTTACGTAAACCAACGGTCACCAGTTACCTTAATTATTAAAATCTTCTCTTTTAAAAATTTTTTTTCAGAATTTATTTTTGAAAAATAAAAGTTGATTATTTGTAGTGTTCCAAAATCAAGGCCATCCTAAATCCCGAAGATGTCCAGAGCCAACCGGGTAACCATCGAAAAAAAATCACATCATTAGAAAGTTAGAAATTGGGTTCGGAGTCGAATCCTATGATTCCTAGCTTGTAAGAAGAGGGAAGCCCGCCGCCCAGCACTAGTGCAAACTAGACGAATGCTGGTTGTTCAGCTTGTAGTGCAAACTGATTTTTACGTATGTGACTGTTTGTTTCTCCTTATATAAATCTTATAGTGACTCACAGACCCATGTGTATACATTTATACAAATTTTAATAGGCACACCCTCAAACATATTATAGTCTCTCTCTGTCACTCTCTGTCTGTCTGTCTGTCTGTCTGTCTGTCTGTCTGTCCGTCCGTCTGTCTGTCTGTCTGTCTGTCTGTCTGTCTCTCTCTCTCTCTCTCTCTCTCTCTCTCTCTCTCTCTCTCTCTCTCTCTCTCTCTCTCTCTCTCTCTCTCTCTCTCTCTCTCTATCTCTCTCTCTCTCTCTCTCT
>NW_004797326.1:1369227-1370286 GCF_000002075.1 Aplysia californica | reverse complement strand
CATGTTTTAGTTTCAATTCCTCACAGCGAATCGGCGATCGCGAAGAGGGAGTTCCGCTTCTATAAGTGTAGAATTCTGTGGTTACCACCGACTTTTAAGATAAGGAAATAACAAATCTTTGGCGGCCATTTTCTCACTAATTTTACCTCTGAAAACAGGTGACCCCGACCTCCTTCTTTTGCAAATATCTCAACTTGTATTCAAGATTTATGGATATTTCTTTCATCCCAAAAAAGACAAGTGAACAATCTTTAAGATGATACCAATAAGTCTATAGGCTCAAAAATTGACGAGAGCCTGATTCCACCACGCTGCCTCACATATGTTTTGTTTACTCTAACTAACAAACACGGAAACAAGCCCTTGAGATGAGATGTAGTCATGCACTGCGGGCTTGGTAATAATATTTTTATCTGTAGACTGCACGTGGGTGGTTGGCGGGTGCTCTGGTGTGGTTTGCTTCTTCTTTCCTATCAAACATTTAACGTCCCTATCTCCCCTCCTTCTTGTTTGTGTTTGTTACTCTCTTGTAACACCTCTATTCTTGGGGACTTATATCACCTTATTGTGTTGCAAGTGCCGTAAAACTCTTACTAAATTAAGACTGGTAATTTTTATATCTGTAGACTACACCGGGGCTAGGCTATGTAGCAGGTATGACCTGGATTATGATGAGTCATCATTATTCCCGCGCCCAGGAACACGAGCGTGTGTGCCATGATCTCTCATGGCGAGCGAGCTGATAATAACGGGTATCCTAGTATCCTAGCTCTGGAGTTGGGTTTCTTTTCTTTCTTTTTTTCTCCTTTTTCTTCTTTCCTTTGAGGGGGCTCGCTACTTGAGAAAAAGTGTGTGGGCGATAATATGTTGAGCCAAGCATGAGTGGTTGGGGAATTTATTGCTGCTGGGATCTGAGAATTACTTACCCCTTTCGCTTATTGAAGTTTTGGTTGTTTTCTTCAAGCAAGTATCTTCTCTGAAGGACGTCATGTTTCTGTTCGTCGAAAGTTAAGTTTCTTATTGTCTCTCCGCCCCCCCCCCCCCAACAAAAAACAAGTG
>NW_004797326.1:1368114-1369127 GCF_000002075.1 Aplysia californica | reverse complement strand
CCTTTTTTTTTTTAGTAAATGTTTTACGGCACTTGCAACACAATAAGGTCATATAAGTGTCGAAGATCATAGGTGATTGAGAGCAACAGACACAAAAAAGAAGAAGGGAGATAAAGAAAATACATGTTTGATAGGAAAGAAGAAGTAAACCACACCAGAGCACCCGCCAACCACCCACTCTTATATTATATGGTCTGAGATTTCTTCTGAACCTATTATGCGTCACGACATGACATGGTGGAATCAGACGCTCTTCATTTTATTGAAAGGTCTATGGGGTTACTGGGATCATTTTAAGGCTTGATTTTTTAAGTTGCGAGCGCCGTAAAACCCTATACTACTACTACTGCTGATTTTTTAAGCTTAGCTTTGAACGTGGAAATACCCATCTATATTGGACAGGAGTCGAGATATGTCTGCATATAGTATCTTTTATTTTTGATCTCATCCGACATGTGTTGATGGCACGCCCTATGGTGCATTCTCTGACAGCTTGTTATCTCACATCCATCTTTACTTAAAGTCTAATGAGGTTTTAAAAGTCACTATTGGACTTTTTTGGGTGATGCTATGGAATTATCAAAATGTGTTAGTTATGATTTACCTTCTTTGACCCCTTAATTTATGGCTACCCTGCCCTCTTGACAAAATGTGGATGGTTGAAAATCGCCACTCGTCTTGGATCAGTTAGTTTAATCTTCTTTTGTATATGTTGGTGGTTGGAGGGTGCCTCTGGTAGGTCTTAAACCTTTACTTTCCCCCTATTCTCTGTCTGTACCTCTCTTACTTTTTCAAAGCACTAAATGGACATTACTGTGTCGATGTGCTTCTCTTTACTCAACAAACAATAAACGATTATTTTGTATGAAATATGTCTCTTTTACTTCTTCCCATTCCTAAATACCTGCTACCATGTATACCGATGTGCGTCTTTCCTCCTCCTACCCCCCTTCTACTCCTCCTCCTCCTCCTCCTCGTCTTCTTCTTCTTCTTCTTCTTCTTCTTCTTCTTCT
>NW_004797326.1:1365560-1367381 GCF_000002075.1 Aplysia californica | reverse complement strand
TCCAATCCCACCCCCTATGGATGTTTTCTCACGTCATGTGGAATTTCTTCCACAAGGAGTCGGTCCGGAGACGAAGACGTATTTTACAGGGTACGCTTTTTTGGCGGGGATTTTAACTTTATCTTTGTTTTTTTTAAATGTGTTTTTTTAGTAGAGGTTTTACGGCACTCGCAACTGCATAAGGTCATATGAGCGCCAGAAGATTAGAGGGCTTACAAAAGAGTAACAAACTTAAAAAAGAAGAAGGAGAGATAAGGACGATAGGTGTTTCATAGGAAAGAAGAAGCAAACCACACCAGAGCACCCGCCAACCACCCACACTCTATCTTTGTTTGCATAACGCTCACGTGGTTGGTTGCTGGGTATTCTGGTGTGGCTTAGTTCCTCTTTCGTATCGAACAAACTAACGTCCTTATCTTTCTTTCTTTTTTTTTTTTTAAATTGTATTTGTTACTCTCTTTTAACACCTCTCATCTTTGACACGAATATGACCTAATTGTGTTGCAAGTGCCCTAAAGGTATCACAATAAATCAACCAACCAACCAACCAACCAACCAACCAACCAACCAACCAACCAACCAACCAACCAACCAACCAAACAGAACACAAAGCTTAACTTTTTTAGAATTTTGCCTTCATTTGACAAGGGCGACTTTATGTGAACATTCGGTGTGGTAAAGGTCATCGTTTCAATCGCTCTTGACGGATGGTTGGAGGGTGTCGCTTCACTTAACGGTCTACGGGACTGTTCACAGTCTACCCGTGTTGTGCCCACTAACGCTAACCCTAACCCGTACTCTGACCCTAACCTTAACCCCAGCTCTAATACGTGATGCCCATACGGGGATCAAGTCGGGTCGGGTCGGGTCGGTTTGCTAGTCAGATTGAGGGTGCAAAGCGGTTATCGTGGCACAAGCCGCAGGGTCAAAGCAGTCCATCTCCCAAATTATCTAAACTGTGTTGATGGGGGCGTAAGTTAGCATCTACACGCTGGTGGTTTGTGGGTGCTGTGGTGTGGTTTGCTCCTTCTTTCATATCAAACATCTATGGTCCTAATCTTTCCTCCTTTGTGTGTGTGTGTGTGTGTGTGTGTGTGTGTGTGTGTGTGTGTGTGTGTGTGTGTGTGTGTGTGTGTGTGTGTGTTACACTCTTGTAAGACCTCTAGTCTTCGGTACTTATATTATGACCTTACTGTGTTTCGAGTGCCATAAACTCTTATTAAAAGTAACACTAACATCAACACCAACAAAAATTATTAATGGAATAATGAAAGGACACAGCAATTACACGTACGCCAGTGTTAGGAATCAGAGTGTCTTCACTAGGGCTGGGCAATGAGTCGCTTCAGCAATATCCGGATAATATGTTAGTGCACCTCTTCGGCAAATAATATGATATGAACCGCTTCTGCAAATGAGTTAGAACCACTTCGACAAACAGGTTAGAACCCTTTTAACAAATGGGTGCACCCACTTCGGCAAACGGGTGAGGAAAGAGAGTTAAGAGTCTGAATTCGGATAAAGTTTCATTGAGAATTATCCGGTTATCCTAAATAGGTTATCCGGATTTTTCCCACCTCTTGTCTTCACGAGGGGACACACACGCGCCGTCCGTCTCTTGCCTACTTGCCTTGCTATTTTCTCTAACTGGGTGCCCCAGAAACTGATGGTTGTTACACCTTGCTGCTGTGGCGAGTAAATTGCGTCACGACGTGGTGGAATCAGGCTCTCGTCAGTTTTTGGGCATGTAGCGTATATTGGTATCATCATAAAGCTTGTTCAATTGTCTTTATTTTGATGAAAATAATATCCATTTATCTT
>NW_004797326.1:1362690-1364032 GCF_000002075.1 Aplysia californica | reverse complement strand
TACAATGTGCATTTAATTTTCAACAAATTAACATTCTTCTGCTTTTAGAATAGTTATAAATGCAACTGAACAAACTTGATATGTAAATAGCTAAAGCTACACCAGAAATCCAAAGCAAAATGGTCAGTTCCATCGAAATCCCATATTTCAGTACTCTGGTTTCTCTTCACAACGAATAAATCTTTCGCCTTTTACTAAAGATTTCCGTGGAGAGGAGCAACATAATGAGTCTATAGACTATTTTTCAAGCCCTACCTTGTAGGGTACATAATCCAAAGACAGGAAAAACACAATATGTAACATAGAGATACAGTCGAACCTGCCCTGACGGCCACCTCTATAAGACAGTCACCTGTACAAACGGCAAACGGACACTTTCCATTCCCCCCCTGGCGTTTTTTCGATATAATTTAACTGTGTAAAACGGGCATTTTGTCCAACGCGGCCGCGGCCACCATATTTACACACACAACCCCTATCACACAAAGCAATAACACCTGTCTTAGACGGCCACCTTAGTGACTCCATTACGCTTTGTCATAAATCAATTCAATCACCTGTCGTTGTTAGGTTGTCCCTCCAACTGATCATGTTGCGTAGGCCCCTCCCACTGTTGACCAATAGGTAACAAAATTAATTTTCAGCTACTGGGGAGGGAAGCGTGTGATCCTTCATAACCCATAAGCCCCGCCCAGAACCCATACACAAATCGCAAGTGAGATGAATGGTCACTGTTTACCCAGTCTGTAACAAATTAACAATGGACGTCAGCATGAACTTGTGACAGAAGCGTCGCTCGCTCTCCGAGTGGTAGTACGTGTGTTTGTTTTACCATAGGCTAGCACTTGATCCTCCTTGTCTGACACATTTCGTTTTATTGTCACCCGTGCACAAAAGCAGCAGTAAAAGAAAAGAAAACCCAGCGAAAACAACAACAACAATGCAAATACCTTCGGTTGGGACCTGAGAAAGGGAGGGTTTGTTTTCTCAGAAAGGAATGGTTTGTTTTCTTCATCTTGATCAGTCCTGCCTAAGACGGCCACCTGTCTTATACAGCCACTTTTCTCCTTGACAATGGGTGGTCGTCTTTCACAGGTTCGACTGTAGTTGGTTGAGCTGGGAGCCACCACACTACCACTATGAATGAACCAAAGGATTTCACACATGTTCAAACGACCTTAGGGTAAAGTCACACTGTAGGAGAGGCCCAGCGGCGCGAGCGAAGTAATGAACAATTGATACAAAGCACACAGTGGAAAGGCACAAACAACAACAAACACAACCGTGCACGCACAATATCTCTCTCTCCGTCTCTCTCTCTCTCTCTCTCTCTCTCTCTCTC
>NW_004797326.1:1357816-1361331 GCF_000002075.1 Aplysia californica | reverse complement strand
GTATTTTCGAAATGCGCTCTATTCTCTGGAAGTGAAAAGGGGATTTGTAGTATGTGTTTTGTAGCCCTGTCAAAGGTTTTGTGTTTTGGGTAACTGTTGGGTGTTGTTATACTGTTTTTTGTTTTGTTTTTAAAGGATAGACGAAATCATTATCTTTTCCTTTAATCTTTATACACTCACAAACGATAGGCCCACTACCAAAGACAGAAGAAGAAGAAGTAGAAGAGCAATAACAACACTTACAACAAGTACACACACAGAGAGAGAGAGAGAGAGAGAGAGAGAGAGAGAGAGAGAGAGAGAGAGAGAGAGAGATGGATAGCACGAAAGGCTATCAATTTCTTCTTTCTTTTTATATCAGCCAGTATTAAATGCCTTTAGAAGCACTTGGTTTGCGCATGGACTTGGGACTTTTACAATTTGTTCAAAGAGAAGAGTCAGCCATCTTGTTATGCAGAATCTTTGTCCAGAAGCAGTAATGGCGGGGTTTGGCTCTGAAGTCGATTCTTATTCCACCACTTTTCTCTATACTTTTTTGAATAACTCCACTATTTTTCATCCAATCTTCATGGAATTTTCACAAAATGAAGAGAAGAAGTAATACTAAAATTTTGTCTGTTGAATTTTTGATATATGGAATAGATTTTTGTTGGTGGTGTCTGGGGTGTGAATTTTCACGGATTTTTCGAAAACTTGAATGCTACCTCAGGAAAAAATTAATTTAAAATGTTTTAATTCGTGTAAGAAAAAAACAACAGACACATTTTTAGATCGAATGTTTGTGAACACGCATGCAAAAAAACAATCAATTTCCATGAGCAATAAGTGCTGTACTCATTACGTAAGACATGTCAATAAAATCCAATGTGGCGGCGTATCCATGGAAACAAAACTTTTTTCTCAAATTTGATTGCGGATTTTAAGACTCCTTACTATGCTTGTTATATGTGTGAAATTTGGTACAATTCGGTCCAGTAATAAGCGAGATAGCCTTCAGGTGTAAACCCCCCCCCCCTCCCTCCTTAACAGACGTCTTAGGTGTCTTCGGAGTGAGGTAGACGTCGGAAGTCTCAGCCACTGCTATCAGCTATGAACAATGGGCTTTTTTTTCCTATTGGGGTATGTCCTCATTGGCCTCGTCAATCAAATCAAATTTAAAAAAATAAAATTGTGTCTGTATGTGACATTCTCAATGCTTTTACCAATGCCAGAACTGAGAAATGTGATCTTTTTTCTGTTTTTAATAAAAGTGTTCTCTCTTTTGTATTTCATTTCAGAATTTCAAGCCCATCTTCGACAAGGTGAGTCCATATAGATCGAACACAGATTTTTTTCGCCCCCTACTGCCGACCCAGCAGTAATGGGTTTCTGACTTCAAGTTGGGGAAGTAAATTCGGCGTGGAAAGGAACTGGCCACCCTTCCACAATAATGTGCCGACGGCCAAGGAAGTTGTCTCACTAACAAAGCAATCCTCTATGTCCTGATTGGATACGGGAAAAACTTACATCTTTTTTACTCTCTTGTAACATATCTTCTGTTCTTTGGCAGTATCTTTTCCCTCTGTCTGCCTCTGCCCTTCTTTCCATGAAACTTTCCTATTGTTACAATATTCTCTAATGCTTCTTTCCGCATTGTGTGTCCGAAGAAATTTGCCTGTCGTTTTCTTATATTCATGATCAGTTGTTTTCTTATGACTACACAAATGACTACGTTTAAAAAAAAAATAAATTAGAATGATCTAGAAGTAAGACGATAATGTTCCCCCAATGTCTCTGTCCACCCAGCATGAGATCGAGGGCGTGGCGGTGCGCGACCTGCGGCGGGAGCTGGAGGAGGAAGGTCTCCTGGAGCACATCCCGCGCCGGCGCATGGACCAGCTGTTGGAACAGGCTGACCGGGACGCTGACCGACACATTACTTACAGAGAGTTTGTTCACATGGTGGGTTAGCCTGATGTGTGGTGTGTGTGTGTTTGGTGTGTGTTTGGTGTGTGTTTTTGTGTGTGTGTTTGTGTGTGTGTTTGTGTGTGTGTGTTTGTGAGTGTGTGTGTGTGTGGTGTGTGTGTTTATGTGTGTATGTTAGTGTGTGTGCGTTTGTGTGTGTGTGGTGTGTGTGTGTGTGTGTGTGTGTGTGAGTGGGTGTGTGTGGGTGTGTGTGTGTGTATTGTGTGTGTGTTTTTGTGTTTGAGACAAACAGAGAAAGAGAGAGAATGTGAGTGTGCATGTGTATCAGTGTGTGTGTGTGTGTGTTTGTGTGTTTTGTGTGTATTTGTGTGTGTGTTTATGTGTGTGTGTTTTGTGTGTGTGTGTTTGTGTGTGTGTGTGTTTGTGTGTCTGTGTGTTTGTGTGTGTGGTGTATGTAATTGTTGTGATGTTTTGCCTTCAGTGACCAGTGTGGATGTATTTGTGTGCCTCTCATGATCGAGAGGTAACGGCGTTTGTGTTTGTGTCATCTGCAGATGACCCATGACCTTACAGCAGAGGAGAGGAAACCTTTCAGGCGGATGATGCGGGCGGCCATCGCTGACATCATCCCGCGGCGGCAGAGAGAGGACTTCCTGGCCAACTACAACTGCTGCCCACCACCTTTGTTCATTCCACTCATCAGTGTTGCCGAGGTGGGAGGCCGGAGGATGATTTCCATGTTTCTTTTAATTATTGGCTGTAAAACAGTGCTTGCCAGCCTGGGCGATGTGGCCTAATTATGGGCAATTTGGTCATTTTGGTTGGTGGGAGGGATCGCGCGTGTAGTGTCAGGTATTATTTAATATATATCCCACTTGGAAATTCATGTAGGTCGGTGAAAGTGACTAGCACTGTTGTAAATGATTGTGGCATTATAGTTTGCTGTCAGAAATAGTTGTAAAAGCTCATAGAGCTTGCTGTCGAGTGGGGATATATGCTATACAAATGCTGTTTCTCCTACTCCTCTTCTATTATTGTTATTGTTATTATCTCTTTGTGTACTTGTGTTTGGTATTCCAATCGACATGCTTTGTGGGCGGTTTGCGGGTGCTCTGGGTGTGGTTTGCTCCTTCTTTCCTATAAAAAATCAATCGTCTCTATCTCCCTTCCTTCTTTTTTTTGTGTTTGTTACTCTCTTGTAACACCTCTAATCTTCGGCACTTATATGACCTTGTTACGCTTCAAGTGCCGTAAAACACTTACTAAAACTAAAACGACATGCTTTAAACTGTTAAGGGGTCCTCCTGCTTCACCCTGCCTGTCAGAGCCGATGGGGGCTAAGTGGGTAACGCTAACAGCTTCCTAATACTAATAGAAAGATGATGGAGACAGTAGAATAGACTTCTCTCTACAGAAATTGAATCCAAGTCTTTCGGGTGTAACTGCTCCTACCTATCCAGCTCCCTTGGGCTTATGTATTGTATGCCCTGGAGCTGTCGATTAAATTTAGCCCCATAAAATAATCCTCAATTTAATAAACTTTTACAGATTAATTATAAGTCCTGTGTTCTTGGTTTGTTCAAATTAAGTTAATATTGCTTTCCCCCGGC
>NW_004797326.1:1355398-1357716 GCF_000002075.1 Aplysia californica | reverse complement strand
TTCCTCCTCCCCCTCTTCTCCCCCACCCACCACCAAATTCTTCCATTCAGCATTTTTGGGATTTTTTCTCAACTTGTATTTTTAGTGCTTAACATTTCTTGCAGACAGGCTTAAAATCTTTGTGGGGAGGGGGAAGGGGAGGAGCTTTTTTTTTTGTGTTTTGGAGTTGTTGTTTGGTTGTTTATTTTTTTGTTTTCTTAGGATGAAGGGGGGACGGGTATTACTTTCCAGGTATAGAAGCCCATTCCCATAAAACACTATTACTGGTTTTTTTTGTTTTTTGTTGGGTTTTTTCTTTCATTAAAAAAAAAAAAGATGTCTCTTTAACCCGCCTCATTTTCTCACCACCTCCTTCAGATTGTGATCTTCATAGTGTACGCCATAGAGCTGAAGGACCGGGGCACGCCCGTGACGGCCACCAGTGGTGTGGCCATGTACAGTCCCCTGGTGTACAAACCCACGCGGCGCTACGAGGCCTGGAGGTTCATCACATACATGTTTATGCATCAAGGGTCAGTCCGCATGTCGGTTGGGTTTTTTGTTCACTTTTTTATTTACCTCATTCCTCTGTGTGCTGGGGTTTTTTTTGGGGGGTTTTTTTTTTTAATCCTTGCCATAATCATCAACCCATGTTTTTGAAAGACATATAGTGGGTGGTTGGCAGGTGCTCTGGTGTGGTTTGCTCCTTCTTTCCTATCAAACATCTATCGTCCTTATCTCCCCTTCTTCTTTTTTATGTTTGTTACTCTCTTGTAACACCTCTAATCTTCTGGCGCTCATATGACCTTATGCGGTTGCGAGCGCTGTAAATCCTCTACTAAAACTAAACTAAACTGAAAAACACAAACTAATTTTTCCTTGTGCTGTTTCTGCATTCCGTATTTTAAAAAAAATCTAACTGATTATTCAGTGTGTCATTTTTTCAATCCGTGTTTTTTGGATTGTTCAAATCTTTATTCTTTTTCTGTTTTCTTTTAGTGGTTGGTTAGTGGATGCCGTGGTGCAATCCGCTCTTTCTTTTCTATCAAACTTCTGTCATCCTTACCTCTCTTGCCTTTCTTTGCATGTTTCTCTCTAATTAGATCTCTAATCTTCAGAAAGTATATCTGACCTTTTTTGTCTTACAAGAGTCGTAAAACTTGTACTAAGACTAAGCTAAACTGTAACTGATTATTCTCAGTAATTTTTTTCAATCCATGGTTTAATAAGACAAATTTTTTTAATGGGTCTGAATTTTTCATCGTATAGTTTCTATTATCAGTTTGGCTTTAATTTTTCTAATTATTATTTTTTTTTTTCTACACAACACCCTCCCCTGACCCCCCCCCCCCCCCCTTGTGGCACTCCTCAGGTACATACACATTCTGATCAACATCATCTTATTCTTAGTAATTTTTTCAATTCATGGTTTAAAAAAAATAAATTTTTTAACGGATCTGAATTTTTCATCATATAGTTTCTGTTATCAGTTTGGCTTTAATTTTTCTAATCTTTATTTGTTTTTTTCATACAACACCCTCCCCTGACCCCCCGGGACTCCTGAGGTACATACACATCCTGTTCAACATGATCTTATTCTTAGTAATTTTTTCAGTCCACGATTTAATATAAAAAACTGTTAACGGGTCTGAATATTTCATCATATAGTTTCTATTATCAGTTTGGCTTTAATTTTTCTAATCTTTATTTGTTTTTTTCCTACCCACCACCCTCCTCCGACCCCCCTTTCTGGCACCACTTAGGTACATGCACATCCTGTTCAACATGATCTTCCAGCTGATGTTTGGTCTGTCCCTGGAGGTGGTGCACAAGTGGTGGCGGGTGGGGCTCGTCTACGTGCTGGGAGCCCTCGCAGGTCACATGACACGCTCGTTTGTCTGTTCGGCTCTTCTCTCTTGGGCAGATTTTTTTTGTGTTTGTTTGATTCTGATTTTTTCAAATCTGTTTGTGTCTGTTTGATTGTGTGCTAGCCCCATTCTTTCTCTGTGTTTTGTTCTGTTTGTGTGTGTCTGTGTCTGTCTGTTGATTCTTATGTCTGCTTCTCTCTCTCACTCTCTCTCTCTCTCGCCTCTCTTTCTCTCTCTCTCTCTATGTCTATCTGTCTGTCTGTCTGTCTGTCTGTCTGTCTGTCTGTGTGTCTGTCTGTCTGTGTGTCTGTCTGTCTGTCTGTCTCTGTCTCTGTCTCTCTCTCTCTCTCTCTCTCTCTCCCTCTCTCCCTCCCTCCCTCCCTCCCTCCCTCCCTCCCTCTCTCTCTCTCTCTCTCTCTCTCTCTCTCTCTCTCTCTCTCTCTCTCTCTCTCTCTCTCTCTCGTGCATATG
>NW_004797326.1:1345708-1355298 GCF_000002075.1 Aplysia californica | reverse complement strand
GTCTGCTGATTATTATAGTTATAAAAAACATACACAAAGGTGTGTATGTGTTCATGCGTGTGTGTGTGTGTGTGTGTGTGTGTGTGTGTGTGTGTGTGTGTGTGTGCATGCATGCTTGCTAACATGCGTGCGTATGTGTGTGCGCTCATGCATATGTGATGTCTCTGTAGAATCAGTAAATGTGAGATGGCGTGGTAAAATCAGGTGCTCGTCAAGGCAATGAAATCATAGAAACTAGCATTTTATCCCTCATATAAATGGCAATTTTGATCAAATTTTTGGTTTTTGGCACAGCGCCTTTCTGTCTATTAAACCACATTTCTTTTTGGATTTTACTGAAAAACATCAATTGAAGGATGAAGAAATGTAATTCTGCAGTTTCCACGGACTCGCAAGACACCTTACTTTGGGGACCATTTTCTTTTCTAATTATATCTTGAAAACCAGACTCCCCCCCACCTCCTTCAGTCGTGAATATCATGACTTCTATTCAAGATAGATGAGTATTTTTTTTTCATTGAAAGCAAGACAAATAAACGAGCCTTAAGATGATACCAATATCTCCACTTGCACAAAAATTGACGCGGGTGGTTGGCGGGTGCTCTGGTGTGGTCTGCTCCTTCTTTCCTATCAAACACCTATCATCCTTTTCTACCCCCCTTCTTTTTTATGTTTGTTACTCGCTTGTAACACCTCTAATCTTCTGGCACTCATATGACCTTATGCAGTTGCGAGCGCCGAAAAACCTCTACTAAAACTAAACAAAAAATTGACAAGTGCCTGACTCCACTATGACATGACACTTATTATATGTTACGTGCACCGACAGAATGAGTTACTTCTCACTATCCTCGAATGGAGATATTGTCCAAAAATTGACATGGGGTCAAATGTGTAAATTCTCAAATCATGCCGTTTTCTTCAAGTTCAACGTGTCTGTTGTCATCTACAAATTGTACAAATGACCTATAAATTTAGTGTGTCTGTGTCTATAGGGCTAAAATCCGAGAAGTAACTCATTTTGTCAGCACACCTCACATGCAGTCATTATCATGGTTATCGGTTAGGCTCTCGAACTCGCAACCGTAAGGTCGTGGGTTCGAATCCCATCAGGGGCCTGACGTTGTGTCCTTGGGAAAGGCACTTTGCACTAATTTTCCTCACTTCACCCAGGTGGAAATGGGTACCCGGCTATAGACAGTGAAAGATCTTGTCAGTTTGATAGTGTTTGAGCGCGTGAAATCCGCAACTTGCACTGTATGCTTCCTCGGAAGCTGAGAATGTTTCTGAGTGTTCTCAGAGGGTCTGCTGGGGTCATAATAGTTGTAAAGCGCATAGAGCATGCTCTTGAGCATGGATATGCGCTATATAAATGCAATTATTATTATTATTATCATCATTGCCTTTCTCACCCCGGTGTATAATAAGCCACAAACATTTTTCACCTTTCACCATCCTGAGCTAGCCTTGTGATGTTATTCCATGTCTTCCCTCTGTCTTGTACATCAATTTCTGTGACTCTTCTCCTGGTTCCAAGTGGTCTTCTTCGTGGGTGGTTGGTAGGTGCTCTGGTGTAGTTTGCTTCTTTTTTCCTATCAAACATCTATCGTCTTTATCTCCCCTCCTTCTTTTTTGTGTTTGTTACTCTTTTGTAACATCTCTAATCTTCAGCACTTATATGACTTTATTTGTATTGCAAGTGTCGTAAAACACTTACTAAAAACTAAAACAAGTGGTCATCCCCTTGATCCTTTACCCTGTCAATTCCAATCCAACACTTTCCTTGTTATGCTGCTGCCTAACTTCCTCTCACATACAATAAAACACTTGTCCTTGAATCTTTATCTGTAACAGTTATATATCGTAAGAATTATGTGTGGGGGGTTGGCAGGTGCTCTGGTGTGGTTTGCTCCTTCTTTCCTATCAAACGTCTATCGTCCTTATCTCCCCTTCTTCTTTTTTATGTTTGTTGCTCTCTTGTAACACCTCTAATCTTCTGGCGCTCATATGACCTTATGCAGTTGCGAGCGCCGTAAAACCTCTACTAAAACAAACAAACATAAGAATTATGTACGTATTACACTATTGGACACTATCAAAAGCATCTTTTTCTTCTAATCAGATGACGTCAATCTCATAGAAATAGGCAAGGGACAAGAAAATAATAAAATGAAAATAATAGAAATAACAATAATAATATTGCGCTTGTATTCCACAGGTTGTCTGGCCCATTCCGTGAGTGACCATAATGTGGGGCTGGTGGGAGCCAGTGGAGGTGTCTACGCCATCCTTGGGGCCCACGTAGCAGCAATCATTATAGTGAGTAGTGAGTGTACGTGTTGAGGGGTCCCTCAGTGTGTGTGCTTTGGGGTTGGGTTTTTTTTTTAGTTTAGTTTGTAAAAGTTTCACGGCGCTCGCTACTGCATAAGTTCATATGAGCACACGAAATATGAGTTGGTTTCATTCACAACATTTCACAGCTCAGCTTGGATTCTGGTCAATATTTTTATTTAAAATGCTAAAAATTCGTGGTTAAATAATTCTTAGTTTAGAATAACATTAAAAATGTTCACGTTATTTACAATTTATCGTAAAGGCCAATGCCTTTATAAAACTGAGAATTCTGTTGGGATCATTGACCGAAAGCAGATCTTGCAGTTTTTGTTTTTAAAATATTTCCTTCAGGTCTCTCCAAAGTCTGGACATTCTGTTAAGGTGTGTCAAGTAGTATAATCTATTTCGCATCAGACCCGGAACGGTTTCTCATCAGGGAGGTGTGTCTGATGCGTAAGGAGTAAAAATGACTCCGTCTCTTCTTCTGGGGAGGCCCGAAAGTTTTCGTGGACCCAGTGTGGGCATGATGTTGTGAAGTTTGTTGTTTATTGAGAGGTATCATGGTGAAATCAGGCACTCGTCAAAATAACGAAATCAAAGAAATCTGCATTTTTATGGACATTTGGCAATTTTTTTCGAATTTTCTTGTTTTGGCTCAACATCTTTAGTGTCCATTTAGAAACACATTCATGTGTGGATTGTACTGAATATTCTTGTTCAAGGGCACGAAAGATGTAAATTTGTTTTTTCTAAGGACTCTCAAGCTTTGATAGTCACCAAACTTTGTCGACCATTTTCTCGTTAATTTTACGTGTGAAACCAAGCAACGCAATATCCTTCAATTGCAAATATCTCGACTCTTATTCAAGATAGATGTGTAATATTTTAACAGATGTTGTGTTTAATCTCAAACTCTGATGTGTGAGTGGTTGGCTGGTGCTCTGGTGTGATTTGCCTCTTCTTTCCTATCGTCCTCATCTCCCCTCCTTTTTTATGTTTGTTACTCTCTTGTGACACCTCTAATCTTCTGGGGCTCATATGACCTTATGCAGTTGTGAGCGCCATAATACCTCTACTAAAACAAACTCTGATGTGCTGCTGTAAATGTATGTGGCTCGTTGTGTATTTCAGAACTGGCGTGAGATGAACTACCGGTGTATGGACCCGGACGAGCTGGACGATGACATGTGCTGTGGCATCTCTCGCATTCTGCTCAGTGCTCCCGTCCGGTTGGCTATCATTCTTATCCTAGGTGAGGACATATTATGTGTGTGTGCCTGGAGAAAATGCCCAGTTTTCGGCAAAACTATTTTTGAGCAACGGGGTGAAAAAGGGAAAAATTGTCGTACCTGGTCTGAAATTTATTTCCATCTGAAAATACACATTTAATAAACGATTTCTTAATAGCATAAATAGCATATCGAAAGGATTATATAAATATTTTTAAAAAATTGATTTTTGACCTAAGGTTAAAAATGTGCCAGAAATTGAGTTTTTCTCCAAACTTTGTTTTCACACCCTGTGTTACAAAATGTAGCATATCTTTAAAACTACTCAATATATTTGAACTTGTTAAAAATCAACGAGTTCAACTTTGAATTTGCTACAAAAATGTGCCCTTATATTCATATCCAAAATTTCAGGTAGCTAGGACCTTTTTCCAGTCACACGACCCACGACATATAATCATTCTTATCTGAGATGAGGACATAATATGATTCTAATACCATTCTTATCCCAGGCGACGACATACTATCATTTTTATCAGATGTTAGCAGATACATGTACTACTACCATTCTTATGGTGGGCGGATGCTGTGGTGTGGTCTATCAAAAATTCATCGTTCTTACTTCTCCTTCTTTTTTGTGTGAGTGGGTGGTTGGCGGGTGCTCTGGTGTGGTTTGCTTCTTCTTTCCTATCAAACATCTATCGTCCTTATCTCCCCTTCATCTTTTTTATGTTTGTTACTCTCTTGTAACACCTCTAATCTTCTGGCGCTCATATGACCTTATGCAGTTGCAAGCGCCGAAAAACCTCTACTAAACTAAAAAAACCTTATTTTTTGTGTTTGTTACCGTCTTGTAACACATCTAATCTTCAGCACTTGCACAACCAATTGTATTACAAGTGCTGCAGAACTCTTTTGAAAACTAAAAAACTGGCTCACTGCCATTTTCTGTGCTGGTGTTTAGAGAACGTTTTAGAAGATATCATTGCTATTTGTTCAGTTTCATCTTATTATAATGGAGCTAAGCCCGTTTGTAGGGTCAGTAAAAACATTTTACACAGGTGCCCATAAAATCTACAAAAATATGATTCAGACGAGAATATTGTTAATAAAGGAAAAGATATTGTGGCTTTGTATGAATTTCTCTTGAGTGAACATTTTATTTTGTATGTACAAACACAGATAGTAACGCCTCAGTACTTAAACAGTTCAATAGCCTTACAAGTTTCTAAGGGTGTTCAGCTCATGGGTAAATCATTTCTTTGGTTTGCACTATATCCTAACATACCCTTTTTCATGACTGTCCAGTTGTGCCGGACACAGCACTTGCCATCTACAGACGTGTGACGGAACCTGACGTTTTCAAAGTGGGTGTCACCGCTCACATAGGTGGGTTCCTGGCAGGTGAGTTGAACATAGGTGGGTTCCTGGCAGGTGAGTTGAGACCACAGGCATACGCTGTCGGGGTGAAGGAACGGTCTGTCAGTGTGGTGTATAGTGGTGGGTGTAAACTATTTGACACTGTCATGGTGTATGAACTATCTGACACTGTATGAAAGTAATGTGAATGAACTATCTGACACTGTATGAAAGTAATGTGAATGAACTATCTGTCAGTGCGGTATAGTGATGGGTGTAAACTATTGGACACTGTCATGGTGTATGAACTATCTGACACTGTATTAAAGTAATGTGAATGAACTATCTGACACTGTATTAAAGTAATGTGAATGAACTATCTGACACTGTATTAAAGTAATGTGAATGAACTATCTGACACTGTATTAAAGTAATGTGAATGAACTATCTGTCAGTGTGGCGTATAGTGATGGGTGTAAACTATTTGACACTGTCATAGTGTATGAACTATCTGACACTGTATGAAAGTAATGTGAATGAACTAATTTTGACACTGTATTAAAGTAATGGGAATGAACTATCTGACACTGTATTAAAGTAATGTGAATGAACTAATTCTGACACTGTATGAAAGTAATGTGAATGAACTAATTTTGACACTGTATTACGGTGCTGTGAATGAACTATTCGACCCTGTCATGGTGTATCTTGAAAAGTATCCATGGATTGTGTGTTTATAGGTCAAAAATTTAAATGGAATTATCAGGTATAGTGATGGGTGTAAACTATTTGACACTGTCATGGTGTATGAACTATCTGACACTGTATGAAAGTAATGTGAATGAACTATCTGACACTGTATGAAAGTAATGTGAATGAACTATCTGTCAGTGCGGTATAGTGATGGGTGTAAACTATTGGACACTGTCATGGTGTATGAACTATCTGACACTGTATTAAAGTAATGTGAATGAACTATCTGACACTGTATTAAAGTAATGTGAATGAACTATCTGACACTGTATTAAAGTAATGTGAATGAACTATCTGACACTGTATTAAAGTAATGAGAATGAACTATCTGACACTGTATTAAAGTAATGGGAATGAACTATCTGACACTGTATTAAAGTAATGTGAATGAACTAATTCTGACACTGTATGAAAGTAATGTGAATGAACTAATTTTGACACTGTATTACGGTGCTGTGAATGAACTATTCGACCCTGTCATGGTGTATCTTGAAAAGTATCCATGGATTGTGTGTTTATAGGTCAAAAATTTAAATGGAATTATCAGGTATAGTGATGGGTGTAAACTATTTGACACTGTCATGGTGTATGAACTATCTGACACTGTATGAAAGTAATGTGAATGAACTAATTTTGACACTGTATTACGGTGCTGTGAATGAACTATTCGACCCTGTCATGGTGTATCTTGAAAAGTATCCATGGATTGTGTGTTTATAGGTCAAAAATTTAAATGGAATTATCAGGTATAGTGATGGGTGTAAACTATTTGACACTGTCATGGTGTATGAACTATCTGACACTGTATGAAAGTAATGTGAATGAACTAATTTTGACACTGTATTACGGTGCTGTGAATGAACTATTCGACCCTGTCATGGTGTATCTTGAAAAGTATCCATGGATTGTGTGTTTATAGGTCAAACATTTAAATGGAATTATCAGTCGAAAATCAATACAGGGGGCAAATTTGTATATATTTTAAACTAATACCTTTTTTTTAGGTTTTATTGTTTCATTCTAATAAATTGTACGTACTCAACCTACAGATTTGATATAACTTTGTCCTTAGAGCTAAATCTGAGGAGTAACTCACATTGTCAGCATTCCTCACAAATAATTTATGAGGCAGTGTGGTGGAATCAGGCTCTCGTCAAAATAATCAAAGTGAAGAAACTTGCTTTTTTCTGTTGGTTTGTGAATTTTATCAAATTTTTGTTTTTTTGCTCAACACCTTTCATGCCCATTAAAGAACTCATTTCTGTGTGGATTTTTCTGAAAAACGTTGATTAAAGGCACAAAAAATGTAAATTTTCAGTTACCACGGACTCTTAAGCTAAGGAAATAACTAATCTTTGGTGGCCATTTTCACACTAATTCTACCTCTGAAAACAGCTGACCCCCACCTCCTTCATTCGCAAATATCACGACTTGTATTCAAGGTAAATGGATATTGTTTTCATCCAAAAAAACACAAGTGAACAAGCTTTACGGTGATACCAATAACTCTACAAGCCCAAAAATTGACGAGAGCTTGATTCCACCTCGCTGCCTCACATATTGTCAGCCTTCCTCACAAATAATTTTGATTACATCAGTGAGGGTTTAGAAAGAGTGCACCCAACAGGCCTGGTGACAAAAGTCGCAGATGGCACTAAAAGTGTTAAAATGAGTGCATTGGTATACAATCTGTTTCTTCTCAACAGGTGTTTTCCTGGGAGTTGTGATCCTGCGCAACATCAATCGACTCACCTGGGAGCGCACGCTGGGCTGGGTGACCTTGGCCCTCTTCCTCGCCTTCTTCGCCTTCTGCACCCTGTTCAACGCACTGTACGATGGCTACCCAGAAACAGACTGGAGTAGCCTCTAGTGTAGTCTTACTTCCCTGTCTCCTGTGTTTGACCGGTTCTCTATTAACTCTTTATCTCCAAGGTAGGTAAACCGTCTATGCCGGATCCTTCTTTTGGTATGAAATCTAAAAATGACAATACCTCTCTAAATTGTTCATTCATTTGAAACAAATTTTACCTATTTTGATAGTTCTTATTCTAATAAAAAAATTCCCTTTAAAAAATCCTGTTTTAAGCAATTGCCGAAAAGTAAATTAATATCTAACTCACCATATAGGACTGTGCCTGAGCCACTGCCAGCGGCACACCGGCATAGCGGTTCCGGGAGATAAGGAGTTAATTAACTTGCAGTACATTTTTAATCTTTCTTTTTAAATGGAGACATCTAATAGCCTAGCATCTAAATGAAAAAATCGCCGCTTTTCCATATTCTAAATTGTGCCAAATGGGCTGTGAAACATTTTCTATCATCTACTGCTAGAGAAGTCCAGAACTTAAGGTCAAAGGACTGGATGCGGCCTCATGTCCTTGAGTTTGACACCTGTGATCAAAATTGTCTCTCATCATGCATGTTACAGTATTTTCTATGTTCTAAAGGCTAATTTTATCTCACTGCTTGAGCTGGTAGTAAATGTGAGATGGATTGTAGTGAAAATCTGTTTTCTAATCTCTACTATGTATATTTACTGGTTTGAAACTACCCTTGCTGTAACTCTGAAAATCTTTATGATGTGGAACAAAATACTATTCAATTTTTTTTTGTGACTACTTTTTAAAAGTTTGATAAAGGTTTTGTAAGTGATGTCACACATTGCTGTGGTGGGCCAGTTGTCCTGTGGTCTCACCCCCAGGGTTTTTCCTTTTCTCCAAGTTGTGAAATGTTTCTGTGACATATTTCCCGGTCTGTTTGAATGAAGCTGTGTGTCTTACATCAACTACTCCTTTTTTATCAGTGTTTCGTTCCCATTACTTTTTGTGGTGATTTTGAATGTTACTGGTGGCATAATGAGTTTTCTTGCTTAATTAATTATTTACATGTTTTTGTCTTTAAAAAAGACATTTTGAAATGTTTGTGGAAGATTTTTATGTATTGTTTTTTGGTTATTCAGGTGAGATTTCTGTCTTGTTTTCAGTCAATGAAATGACAGTAGCAGTATTGTAGTGCATACTTTTTTCAGTGTGCTCCCCATTTTAATGGTTTATTTGAGCAGCTGGTGGTAGATAGAATTTTAGAATATTTTAAAAGTTTGTAATTATGTGCACTCGTGAATAGGTTCCATTGTTTCTGTGTTCTTTGCCCAGTCATGACATGTTCTGTGTATGGAGAGGCAGTGACAAATTTGGGCTGCTTTTTTCCATTGTTATTGATTCTCTTTCAGCCTTTTCCACTGCTAATTGTAAGACTCTGCCAAATATGTTATTTGTAAAAGGGATGTATTATGATGGAGTCTCTCTCTGAGCAGTTGGTATGAGATAGGTACCAAGTAATAATATATGTGAGGCACCATGGTGAATACAGGTGCTCGTCGAAATGATAAAATCGAAGAAACCTGCATTTTTTCGCCAGTTTGACCATTTTTTGTCAAATTTTGCTTTTTGGCTCAATACCGTTTAGCCCTTTAAAAATACGCCTTTGTGGATTATACTAAAACATGTCGATTAAAAAGCACATAAATTGTAAATTTTCAGTTTCCGAGAACTTTCAAGCTAATATGTAAGTCACCAAACTTTGGCAGCCATTTTCCCACTAATTTTTCCTCTTCTCAAACCAGATGACCGCCACGTCCTTCCATTTCAACCTCAAATTAATATCTCGACTTCTATTCAAGATAGACGGGTATTTTTTTTTCATCAAAATATAGACAAATAAACGAGCTTTACTTTAAGGTGGTACCAATCAGTAACTCCAATAACTCTACGTACCCAAAAATTGAGGAGTGCCTGGTTCAACCACATCATGACTCACATATCTTTGGTGTACATATACGTCTTCTGTTCTGCAAGTATTGAGACTGGATTTTAAAAATATTTTTTAATTTATTTATTAGATTTTTTTTTAAAATGC
>NW_004797326.1:1334324-1345608 GCF_000002075.1 Aplysia californica | reverse complement strand
ACCCACCACCACCACCAAAGATAGTACAGAACAAAATGGGCCACTCAGCCAAAAAAGTGTCCGCCGGAAGTCCGCTCTTTGGTTCAGATGGCGCTGCTGTCTGTTTTGAAGCTCTCTTTCGTTTTTCCAGAAGAAGAATGACCTCTCGCCTTTCATTCTAATGTCAAATTAAACGAAGAAAACCATCACCCTTTCCTCCGGAAGAGGTTTTTTGTCAGCGTAACCATTTTAAAAAAGTGTTCTTCCGAAATTTATTCAAAAACTTGCTAGTTTCACATTGATTTTTTAAACTCAAGTAGGATAACTCTGTTCGCAAAAGGTGCGCTTTTGCGAAGAGGGCGCCACCGAATTTTGAGGACACTTTTTTAATTAGCTCAAAGAGAGAAGTGGCCCCTCTTGTTATGTAGACTCTTTGCCACCGCCCCATCTCCGCAAAGTGAATTGTTTGTACAGTACAGTCCTTAGGTCTCTGTGAACTAACAACATTCTTTTAGTGACACCAGGCAGGTTTATTCAATAGACCTACCATCGTTATGGATACCGCTAATAAAATAAGGTGCAAATTTCCATCTTCCATATATATGGAGATAATTGTTTTTGACCATTGTAGTATATGTGAAGCATGCTGACAAAATGAGTTACTTCTCGGATTCAAGCACTATAAAAATAGATACATCACGCTTATAGATGAAGTTTTTACAATTTATAAGTATGAAATAATGAAAGGCATGTTATAGCCAAAGTATATGGCATCAGTAGAAAATCTTCAAATTTGACCCTAGTGTCGATTTTTGGCAAATATCTCCATTTATGGATTGTGAGAAGTAACCCATTTTGTCAGCACGCCTCACTTATTGTCGTCTCAGGTAGTTAACAGTATTCTGATATAGGCTGAATGCTTCTCTACTTTTTACCATATCGATACTTTTTGAGAAGAGTCTTGAATCTGTAGATGGTTTTTGGTTACTTTGGTGTAGTTTGCTCCTTCTTTCTTCATCTCTTCTTCTTTCTATGCATGTTACAGTCTTGTAGAAATACGTCTAGTCTTCAGTGCTTTTTGTGCTGCAAGTGCTGTAAAACTCTTACTAAAACTAAATTAAGTCTGAAATCTGTGTGTATTTTGTCAGTGCAATAGAGACACAGAGATTTCAGGGTATCAGGTGCCATCTAATGCGTTTATTCCAGTAAGCCTTTATTTGCTTGTAATATTTTACATTAATTAGCTTTGGGGTAACGTCTGAAGAATATGAAAATGAAATTTATCTAATTTGTTGTTGTTGTTGAAGACATTAGCACACAGTGTCAAAAGTCTTCAAGTTCTGTTTTGAAAGTGCATAATTTATTTTTGAATATAGGCCTATGAACACATGTGGAATTCTATTTTAGATCACTGAAATATTGCTCAAATTCTGGCCAAATTTTAAATTAGTAAGTATTCCCTGAAGGTGCTGAATATTTTACCTATTATTCTACCGTGAGCTAACAAAACGCCTTTTTTAAAAATTCACAGCTGTTTTAAGAAAAAGAGTTGGTTTTTTTTTTTCAGTGTAACCATTTAAAAATAGTGTTCTTCAGAAATTTGAATTCTAATTTATTCAAAGATCTATCAGTTTCACTTTGATTTTTTCCCATGAGTAGGGTAACTGATCAGGCTTTTGATTTAGCAAATAAAAAAATGTTGATACCAAAATGAAAAAAAAGGCATTTTGTCAGCTGTCAGCGACGGCAGTTTTGAGTATTGTACAGCTGATTTAATGTGTGAGAAACCTGTGCAAGTTTGCCTGTTTGTTTTTTTACTTTTCGTCCGACGCTGCAGCCAAGTTTTCCCATGAATTATTTGGTGATTATTGCCTCTAATTTTATCCTATCACTTCTTGCTGTTGTCTGTTTTAGGCTTGCTGTTGTCTGTTTTAGGCTTGCTGGAGTCGTCATTGTAAGGTTAGGGCTTTTTACCCTGCACACAGAAGATACCTGTGTTTGTGGTCTAGCGGTTAGGCCTTTTGTTATTGCATGCAGGAGACTTGAGTTTGATTCCAGAGTGGGGAGTAGAGACTTTTAATTGAGTATTTGTGAGGCAGCATGGTGGAATCAGGCTCTCGTCAAAATAATCAAAGTGAGCAAACTTGCATTTTTCCACAGGTCTGTGAATTCTTTCCAAATTTTTGTTTTCTGACTCTACACCTTTCATGCCCATTACGAACTCATTTCTGTATGAATTTTTCTGAAAACGTTGGTTAAAGGCACAAAAAATGTAAATTTTCAGCTACCGTAGACTCTTAAGCAAAGGAAATAACTAATCTTTGGCGGCCATTTTCTCACTAATTTTATCTCTGAAAACAGGTGACCCCCACCCCCTTCATTCTCAAATATCTCGACTTGTATTCAAGATAAATGGATATTTTTTTCACACAAATAAAGACAAATGAACAAGCTTTAAGATGATCATGATACAAATAACTCTTCATGCCCAAAAGTTGACGAGAGCCTGATTCCACCACGCTGCCTCACATTTTGGTCTTTCTGCTGCCATGTTGTATCCTTCTCAGTCTGACTTGGCCCTGACAGTAGGTAGGGTGGAAGCCCAGCTCCTAAACGACATTTAAAATTGTGGTGATGGCGGTGTTAAAAGAACGCCTACATTTACAATCATTCACGCAGAAGACCTGAGTTTGGTTCTCGCCTACGAGGAAATTTTATAAAATAATGATGTATGTCTGGCTCTTCATGAGATATAGGTATAGTTTCCCACGCTGCCAGACCTTCTAATTCATCTAATTTATGACGGTAGAAGGGCCGATGTGGCCCTTTTTCTAAATGATCTAACTTGTGTCAGTTGAAGATTCAAGCGACCTGTCTTCTAATTATGTTCTAACTTGTGCCTATATTTAGGCGAAACATTGTCCAACATCGTCAGTGGCCATTGACTAGCATGACACTGTCTTAGTTAGTGGCCAGCCCTTTATTGGAATGAGAGCCCAGGTTGACAGTCTTGTGCCTATTTTTGTCGTTTTAGCCACAATAATTTTTTTCAGTTCTTTTCAGAATTGGACAGTTTTCCGCTCTTGTTTTCAATGATGCAGTTTTGTGATACTTATGATGATGATAACAATGATGATGACGACGGTGAGGATGATGATGCCCTTAGAGCGGTCCTGTTGTTGCTGTTGTTTTGGAATTTTTTTTTCTGTGTGCCACACGTTTCCCTGATGCCTTTAGCGTCTTCTGTGATCTTTGTATGGTTTACTTGTCAGGAAACAGTTGTAGTAGGTATAAGCTCTGCCCTACCGCTTGGTTCAGAAAGATACTAATGAGGACTTAATGTTTTTTTATAAAACCAGTGATCAATG
The DNA here is from genome assembly GCF_000002075.1 of Aplysia californica. NCBI lineage: Eukaryota > Metazoa > Mollusca > Gastropoda > Aplysiida > Aplysiidae > Aplysia > Aplysia californica. The sequence continues at coordinate 1,342,261 of NW_004797326.1, read as the reverse complement.
TAAATTGTTTTTTCAAGTCTTTTTTTTTTCTTATCCTTTTTCTTGTACTCGGTGCCCTGGGCTACTGAGCTGACTTCTTCTTGCAGCTAGATGTGAACATACCGCCTTGTTTTGCATAGTGCAGTTGCTTTGGAAAGGCACTTTACACAAATTTTCCTCACTTCACCCAGGTGGGAATGGGTACCCGGCTATAGACAGCAAAAGATCTTGTCAGTTTGTTAGTGTTTGAGCGCTTAATCAGCTGCTTGCACTGTACGCTTCCCGAGAAGCTGAAAATGTTTCAGAATGTTCTATGGTCTGCTGGGGTAATAATATAGTGTAAAGCGCATAGAGCCTGCTGTTGAGCGGGGATATGCGCTATACAAATGCTATCTATTATTATTATTATTATTTGTACGTACGTCATTTTTATAAAACCTTGAGCTTGTGACAGCTATGTTGTGACATTGCTGATGTATTTTTCTACTGTTGAGTAGCCGCCAGACCTCAGGATAACGTGCTTGCCTTGCCATTTTGACTGCTACAAAGACCTGATGTTGTGTTCATCTGTGCTTCTACTGGCCCACTCTCCCTCCCCCTCTCTATCTCTCTCTTTCTCTTTCTCTCTCTCTCTTTCTCTCTCTCTTTCTCTCTCTCTCTCTCTCTCTCTCTCTCTCTCTGTCTCTCACACTTTCTCTTTGTGTGTCCTCTCTCTCTCTCTCTCTCTCTCTCTCTCTCTCTCTCTCTCTCTCTCTCTCTCTCTCTCTCTCTCTCTCTGTCTCTCACACTTTCTCTTTGTGTGTTCTCTTTCTTTCTCTCTCTCTCTCTCTCTCGCTCTCCCTCTCTCTCTCTCTCTCTCTCTTTTTTTTTCTCTCTCTGTCTCTCACACTTTCTCTTTGTGTGTTCTCTTTCTTTCTCTCTCTCTCTCTCTCTCTCTCTCTCTCTCTCTCTCTCTCTCTCTCTCTCTCTCTCTCTCTCTTTCTCTTTCTCTCTCTTTCCCTCTCTCCCTCTCCCTCTCCCTCTCTTTCTTTCTATTTCTATCTTTTTTTTTTCTTTCTCCCGCTCTCTGTTTTCTTTTTTTAGATGCAATCTGTGCTTTTTCTTTAATATTCAAGTTCTTTGTTGTTTCATACCGAGGGCACGAGTCTGGGTTCCTAATGGGGAAGTTGTTTTTTTTATCATGTAGGCTACAGTGGAGAGCACTTAAACTGAAAGTGCATAACCCTTTAAGACCTGACCTCCTGAGGTTACCATGCCCCTCTGCCTGAAATCTGCAGTAATATGGCATGCCCGACTCTATTATGTAGACAGTTATCGCTTTTTGTACCGTCTCTCTAATCTCTAAACCAAAAACATGGCTAAACCGTGTCGAAAATCCGTCAGTCCTCGAGTTTGGGTTTGTTGAACCAAAGATAGTACATAACAAGATGGGCCACTCAGCCAAAAATGTGTCCGCCGGAAGTTCGCTCTTTGCTTCAGATGGCGCTGCAGTCTGTTTTGAAGCTCTCTTTCGTTTTTCCAGAAGAAGAATAGGAATAGCATTTTCTTGCGTGCGCAGATCGACTGCTGTTCATCAGCAGTTCGGGTTCGTTCAGTGTTGAGTTTTAGTTTTTTTTTATTTTAATGACCTCTCGCAGTTCATTCTAAAGTCAAATTAAACGAAGAAAACAATCACCCTTTCCTCCGGAAGAGGTTTTTTGTCAGCGTAACCATTAAAAAAAGCGTTCTTCCAAAATGTATTCAAAAACTTGCTGGTTTCACTTTGATTTTTTTCAACTCAAGTAGGGTAACTCTGTTCGCAAAGGGTGCGCATTTGCGAAGAGGGCGCCACCGAATTTTGAGGACACTTTTTTAATTGGCTCAAAGAGAGAAGTGGTCCCTCTTGTTATGTAGACTCTTTGGTTGAACTCAACTGTATCTTTCGACAATCATCACCATTTGAACAACATCTCTAAAACAAAAACACATGTGTGTACTAGAAAATCAGGCAGTCCCGCAGAGTTCGGTTTTTGTGAGCTCCACTGTATCCTTGACTGTTTCCTGGGGGATGTTGTGTGTCTATAACTTTGCTTGGGTTGGCCCTGACAGATAGGGTCAAAGCAACTGGACTCGGACATGATCTGAAAGAAGTATTGTTAGTATATGACTGTTCATTGGTGGTCTTCTGCTTAGCAACAGTAACTTTAGTGTATTGCCATAATGTTTTGTTTGTCATCGCTTTCAGAAAATTTGTTCAAGATTTAAAGAAAAGGGGTTAATTACTCAGAGACCCTGCTTTTGGTAATGTACAGTACATACAACCGTGTCTTTACTATTGAAAAATCGCATGTACTTCAAAACTTCTCCCTTCATAACAGTAATATCATTCATAGCGTGGAGATTATTACCAAAAGCATGTTGTTCCAACTGTGCAGAAAAGCATGGAAATCAAAATGTTTCACTTGTGTCCTTGTCTGACTGCTACTGTCACAAGTCTTGACATCTGTTTTTCATTGGGGTCTTCAAAAATGTCATTTATTAGGTCTTCTTCGAACATTTATGGTGACAATTTTCTTTGAAGAAAGAAACACTGGTACATTGTTATTTTAAACAGGCCAAACAAGAATTCGTTACGGAAATTACCACTAGCATCTATATTTTATATATAAAGCGATTTTATACTTTGTACAGTTTCATCAGTTCGACATTTGCCCCGGTAACGACACTGTATGCAGTTATGTGCTAGTCTTTTTCTATTTGCTCAAATTAAGATGATTTTTCACATTGTATTAACGTGATCAAATTATATGTTTTTAAACCCCTTCACTGCCAAAACTCTTGAAGAACTTTATCAAATGTGAGGCAGCGTGGTGGAATCAGGCTCTCGTCAAAATAACCCAAGTGAAGAAACTTGCATTTTTCCGCACGTTTGTGAATTTGTATCAAATTTTGTTTTTTTGGCTCTCATGTCCATTAAAGAACTCATTTCTGTGTGGATTTTTCTGAAAAACGTTGATTAAAGGCACAAAAAAAATGTAAATTTTCAGTTACCACGGACTCTTAAGCTTAGGAAATAACTAATCTTTGGCAGCCATTTTCTCACTAATTTTACCTCTGAAAACAGGTGACCCCCACCTCATTCTTTCGCAAATATCTCGACATGTATTCAAGATAAATGGATGTTTTTTCATCTAAATAAAAGACCTGTAAACAAGCTTCAAGATGATACCAATAACTCTACATGCCCAAAAATTGACGAGAGCCTGATTCCACCACACTGCCTCACAAATGGCTTATGCAGTCTCGGGGGAGGCAGTGAAGGAGTTTATCGATGGCAGAGAAATAGTTCTATCAGGTTTGTTGGTAAGATTTATTTTTACAGGTACTGTAAGAGTGTGTGTACAGATATTATTTTTTAAATTGTTGATCTCGAGCCAGATTTTCTGTAGTATGCTTATATTTATATAACTCTAAACATTTTATTCAAGTTGTGTTTGAGATTACCGTATATATTTCATGAGACATGGAACGGCGCTAACATTCTTGGAGGTGGCAGTGGTAGGGTTAGATAGTTGTGGTGAGGTGTGAATTAACAATGAAAAATTTTTTAAAAATAAATATTCCACCTGCTTTTACCAGTTTCTTCTTATATATTCCTTCTTTTATCTTGTTTTCTATGCCTTAAAATTTTACAATTATGTACACGCACACACACACACACACACACACACACACACACACACACACACACACACACACACACACACACACATTCATGCTTTTATATATATACAGTTTTAGACCTGTATACATGTATCTTTTATATCTTCTGCCATTTTCATGTTTTCTTTTTTTTTAAACTTCTTTTTGCACTCTTGAAAGAGCGAGTGAATTTGTGTGCAACTATTTCATGTACGTGTAATATTCAATTATTTACAATCGTTCCTTCACCCATTAAGAGGTTGGTTATATATATTTTTTTACTGACGTGCTTTTACTTCGACCTCTTTTAAACTTAGAATTTATACAAGAAGGATCAGAGTGGACAACAAATTTCAGATCTTTTTTGAAGTTGACATATGTGAGGCAGCGTGGTGGAATCAGGCTCTCGTCAAAATCATCAAAGTAAAGAAACTTGCATTTTTACGCAGTTTGTGAATTGTTATTATTTTTTAAATCTTTGGCTCAACACTTTTCATGCCAATTAAAGAACTCATTTCTGTGTGGATTTTTCTGAAAAACGTTGATTATAGGCACAAAAAATGTAAATTTTCAGTTACCACAGACTCTTAAACTAAGGGAATAACTAATTTTTGGCGGCCATTTTCTCCCTAATTTTACATTTGAAAACAGGTGACCCCCACCTCCTTCTTTCGCAAATATCTCGACTTGTATTCAAGATAAATGGATATTTTTTCCATCCAAATAAAGACAAGTGAACAAGCTTTAAGATGGTACCAATAACTCTACATGCCCAAAAATTGACGAGAGCCCGATTCCACCACGCTTCCTCACATATTTTTTACAAGTAAAGAAAGTTATGTGACATCTCCAGAACAAAAGTGTATGGTTTATGTGAGTTTTCCACTTCTCTTTTATGTGATTCTTCTGCCATGCTGCATTATGTACCACAATTCTGTTCTTGGTCTTTTTTTTAGTTCTGAATCAAATTCAAGTCCTAGGTGATTGGCGGGTGCTCTTGTATCATTTGTTCCTTCCTTCTTATCAAACAACTCTGGTCCTTATATCTCCTTCTTCTTTTCTTATTTTGTAATGCTATGTTACTGTCTAGTAACGTCTCTTCTTAAATGACCTATTTGTGTTGCAAGTGCCGTAAATTTCTAACTAAAATGTAAAACTTAAAAACCACTCAAACAACACATCTAATTCACAGCACTTATGTGATCTAATTGTATGGCAAGTGCCGCGGTAAAACCCTTACTAAAACTAAATTAAAATTGAAATTGTTAAATCGTAATGTATTCATGATGCAGTCAATTTCTGTGGTGTCTGTTTCTCGAGAGTGCAATGTGTGGAGGTTAGTCTTCCCCTTTCCCTTACAGGGAATGCAATTTCCAGCCATAATATCTCTCTTGTGGTAATGTGCGTGGGGGAGATCGCTACAATAAGCCTTTTTGTGCAAATAGTGTGTCAGCAGCCCACCAGTGCCATCGATAGCTTAGTGGTCAGGCTACCGGACTTGTAATCATGAGATTATTATGGGTTTGAGGGTTCGAGACTCAGTGAAGTCCGACTTTGTGTTCTTGGGAAAGGCATTTTTCACGAAATTCCCATGTGGTTCGGTCCTTTCGGAGATGGACGTGAAAGTCGGAGGTCGCACCTCTTAAATAATCTAATAGTGTTGATGGAGGTGTTAAACCCATACTTTTTTTCTCTGCTCATCACCGGTGACTGCAGTGTAATGCCTCTTCACTGCCTGACATGCTGAAGACTTGAGTTTTATTCCCTTATTTGTGTCTTGGCGTGATGGAGTCAGTCATTCGTCATTTTTGGGGCATATACTATAGAATTATTAGTATCATCTTATTAAAGTTTGTTCATTTGTCTTGCATTTGGTTGGAAAAAAAATACCCCATCTACCTTGAACAGAAGTCGAGACTTGTATGATTGAAGGAGGTGGTGGTCGGCTAATGTGAAAGGTAAAATAAGCGAGAAAATGGCTGCCAAAGTTGGTTGACTTCCAAAACTTGAGTATCCTTGAAAACTTGGAACTTTACATTTTAGTGCCTTTAATGAACGTTTTTCATTAACATTCACACAGAAATATCTTTTGAAAAGAACTTAAAGGTGTTGAGGTAAAAAAAAAGAAAATATAAAAGTCGAAAAAAAACTGCTCAACACCTATAAAAATGCCGGTTTCTTTGATTCGCCTGTTTTGACGAGCGTCTAATTTCATCACTCTGCCGCCTCGCGTATCTGGTTTTTGTTTAAAGAGTATCTCAGGCTTTCTGCTGAGATACTGTATTAAGTGGTGGAATCAGGCTCTCGTCAAAATAACCCAAGTGAAGAAACTTGCATTTTTCCGCAGGTTTGTGAATTGTTATCAAATTTTTGTTTTTTGGCTCAACACCTTTCACGATCATTAAAGAACTCATTTCTGTGAAGATTTTTCTGAAAAGCGTTGATTAAAAACACAAAAATGTAAATTTTCAGTTACCACGGACTCTTAAGCTTAGGAAATAACTAATCCTTAGCGGCCATTTTCTCACTAATTTTACCTCTGAAAACAGGTGACCCCCACCTCATTCTTTCGCAAATATCTCGACTTGTATCCTAGATAAATGGATGTTTATTTCATCTAAATAAAAGACCTGTGAACAAGCTTTAAGATGATATCAACAACTCTACATGCCCAAAAATTGGCGAGAGCCTGATACCGCCACGCTGCCTCACGAGTATGCTTTGTTAGGTGAGAAAAGCACAACACATGGGTGGATGTAGCCTGCTCCTAAAGGGATCTAATTTGTGTCGATGGAGGTGTAGAAAACAATTTTCGTCCATCACACTTTCAGTCTTTGCTCATTTATGTAGCCAGATCGGCATCGGCAGCGTCATTTCACTTTGTCATCATTTTTGTTATCGATTATATCTTGCTTTTTGTCTTTATCATGATCAAGAGTGATACTTAAGCTCAGCCTGGTTCATAATTTTCTGTTGATTTTCTAGTACATATATTATATAATAACAATATATTGTACAACTGATTTGCCACATTCACCCTTTATACTTTGTGCTCATATCATTTGTTACGCTTCCAGAATCATGAAGAAATTTGTAATTAATTGTTATGTTGATTAAACTACTCCTTCTTTGTCGATCAGTCCTGGAGTTTTTTGTGAGTCTTTTTTGTTTGTTTGTTGTTGTTTGAGGGGGGGGGTTGTATTTATGAACGTATATTTATGAACGTAGGTATAGAGGGTTGTTTAAGGTTATGCAGTTGTACTGACGATCAATTGTGAGGCAGCGTGGCGGAATCAGGCTCTCGTCAAAATAATCAAAATGAAGAAACTTGCATTTTTCAGCAGGTTTGTGAATTTTTATAATTTTTTTTTTTTTGGCTCAACACCTTTCATGCCCATTAAAGAACTCATTTCTGTGTGGATTTTTCTGAAAAACGTCGATTAAAGGCACAAAAAATGTACATTTTCAGTTACCACGGAATCTTAAGCTAAGGAAATAACTAATCTTTGGGGGCTCTTTTCTCACTAATTTTACCTCTGAAAACAGGTGACCCTCACCTCCTGTGGGTACCCCGCCTTTTGACAAGTGAGCAAAAGAAGCAGAAGGTTGAGTTCTGCAAAACTCTCCTTCGAATTGAGCCCAATGACACTCGTCATTTCTTTACAAGCATGGTGACTTTCTTTCCTATCAAACATCTATCGTCCTTATCTCCCCTTCTTCTTTTTTATGTTTGTTACTCTCTTGTAACACCTCTAATCTTCCGGCGCTCATATGACCTTATGCAGTTGCGAGTGCCGTAAAACCCCTACTAAAACTAAAAGCATGGTGACTATGGATGAAACATGGATTTATCATTTTGATCCAGAACAAAAAATGTCATCCTTGCAATGGAAAACCCCTTCTTGTCCCTCACCAAAGAAGGCAAAGGTAACACCGTCAAGTGGAAGGGTTATACTGTCGTGCTTCTGGGATTGTGAAGGTATCATCATGACTGACTGCCTGGAAAATGGAAAAACAGTCACAGGGGACTGCTATTGAGGTTTGCTGATAAAACTGCGGCCCGAGCTGGTCAGAAAAAGGCGTGGAAAACTCCGTAATGGAGTCCTACTGCATGACAACGCCCCTGCTCACAGGACACAACAGTCCAGGAATTCACCGAAAACATTGATTAAAGGCACACAAATATAAATTTACAGTTTCCATGGACTCCATGGTGTGTGTGTGTGTGTGTGTGCGTGTGTGCGTGTGTGTGTGTGTGTGTGTGTGTGTGTGTGTGT
>NW_004797326.1:1330183-1332139 GCF_000002075.1 Aplysia californica | reverse complement strand
AACAATGGACGTCAACATGAACTTGTGACAGAAGCGTCGCTCGTTCTCCGAGTGGTGGCGACCCATGTGTTTGTTTTACCATAGCACTTGGTCCTCCTTGTCTGACACATTTCGTTTTATTGTCACCCTCGCACAAAATCAGCAACAAAAGAAAAAAAAGGAGAAAACCCCCCAGCGAAAACAACAACAACAACAACAACAACAACAACATAACAACAACAATAACAACAACAACAATGTGGCTATCTTCGGTTGGGACCTCCGTAAGGAATGGGTTTTTTTTCTTAATCTTGATCAGTCCTGCTTAAGACGGCCACCTGTCTTATACGGCCACTTTTCTCCTTGACAATGGGTGGCCGTCTTACACCGGTTCGACTGTATGCAAATCAGAATCGTATTACTTCTTGATATTCAAATAATACTTTTAAAGAGTATCGATACCAATAGAAGTTTTAAAAAACAGTTCAAATTTCTGCTTCCTATAATTTATCATTTCTATATTACGGATAGCAATTAAATTCGAACCTAAGTAATTAATTATCTGTCTTGTCTCACGTGACTCTACCGTGTAAGCTTTGGCAAAAATTTGTAGTCGAGTGTTCTTACCCTAGTTAGTCTTTCTTCCACTTCGGATTGTTGTACGGTGAGGCTGAGGTTTGTGCATTGACTAATTAATGAAAATAGTTATTTTCCCCCCAAAAAGGCTTTATTATATTATGTGAGGCAGCGTGGTGGAATCAGGCTCTCGTCAAAATAATCAAAGTGAAGAAACTTGCATTGTTCTGCAGGTTTGTGAATTTTTATCAATTTTTTTTTTTGTTTTTTTTTTGGGCTCTACACCTTTCATGTCCATTAAGGAACTCATATTTGTGTGGATTTTTCTGAAAAACATTGGTTTAAGGTACAATAAATGTAAATTTTCAGGTACCACGGACTCTTAAGCTAAGGAAATAACTAATCTTTGGTGGCCATTTTCTCATTAATTTTACCTCTGAAAACAGGTGACCCCCACCTCCTTCATTCGCAAATATCTCGACTCGTATTCAAGTTAAATGTATATCTTTTTCTTCCAAATAAATACAAGTGAACAAGCTTTAAGATGATACCAATAACTCTACATGCCCCCAAAAATTGACGAGAGCCTGATTCCACCACCCTGCCTCACATATTATTATTAACATCGGCTGATTTGTAGCTTAAAGACGCGTGGCAGTTATAGGGAAGCTATAGACGTGTGGCAGTTATAGGGAAGCTATAGACGTGTGGCAGTGATAGGGAAACTATAGACGCGTGGCAGTTATAGGGAAGCTATAGACGTGTGGCAGTTATAGGGAAACTATATATAGACGTGTGGCAGTTCTAGGGAAGCTATAGACGTGTGACAGTTATAGGGAAACTATATATAGACGTGTGGCAGTTATAGGGAAACTATATATAGACGTGTGGCAGTTCTAGGGAAGCTATAGACGTGTGACAGTTCTAGGGAAGCTATAGACGTGTGGCAGTTCTAAGGAAGCTATAGACGTGTGACAGTTATAGGGAAGCTATAGACGTGTGACAGTTCTAGGGAAGCTATAGACGTGTGACAGTTATAGGGAAGCTATAGACGTGTGACAGTTATAGGGAAGCGTGTTGGCAAGAGATAATATGTCTTAGTGTGTTTGGATTTGTGAACACTATGATATCAGTCAGTAACGTTGATAGAGTTGGTATACTTATTATTACAATTTTCTTTCTCTCACGTCTGGTGGAGGATACACTACGTGGGTGAATTGAGTGAATGTGGCAATTGTTTTTCTCTTTCTCTTTCATTCTCTGTCTCTTTTTTTCTGTCTTTTTTTTTTTTTGAGCGCGAAGGACCCATTAAACATATTTTTAAGTTTGATAGAAATTTTGAATTTTGCCTGGTGGCGGCCGAAGCCTACTCTTATCGATTTCACTCTGTCTGTTTGTCTG
>NW_004797326.1:1327343-1328881 GCF_000002075.1 Aplysia californica | reverse complement strand
TCATCATCATCATCATCATCATCATCATCATCATCATCATCATCATCATCATCCGGCTATTTTTTAACTTTGAATGGAGATTGAAATCTTGGACAATGAAACACTAAAAGATAGTTACATTTTTCTAATTCTGAAATCTTATTTAATCTTTCTATTTATCTGTCTCATCTGATCTAATGTCTCATAATTATTTGATTTTATATCTATTCATTTATTTACGTATTTTTATTTATTCTTTTATTTATTTATTTATTCATTTATTTATTTATTATTCATATGAACATAAAGATAACAAATAGTGTTTGTACAGCGCATATTCCCTCTCCACATCAAGATCTAAGCACTTAACCATTTATATTTTCACCCCCACAGACCACAGAACACTTAGAAACATTCTCAGCCTCCGACCACAACCATTTATTTTATTCCATTTTGTGCATTTCATTTTTTTTTTCTTTAAAAAAATATTTTTTTTAAAGGTTGGGGGGGGGGATTGCAGGGTGGTTTAAAATGAGTATAATCGACCGGCGACCTACAGATTCATTCTGTTACGTGGATCAACTAGATAGTAGTATTGTAGTTAACTTGACATAACCCCCCCCCCTCCTCGCCCCGGACACATACAAAAAAACAACAACAACCCAACAACAAAAACCCACCAAACAGACAAACAAAGCAAAAAGAAACAATGTATTTGTGAGATGTCCTGACAAAATGAGTTACTTCTCACGATCCCAGAAAGGAGATATCGGCTGAAAATCAACACTGCGGTCAGATTTATAGATTTTCAATTGATGCCATTTTGTTCAAGTTTACTCTGTCTTTTACTATTCCATGCTCACAAATTGTACAAACTTCACCTAACAAGTTGATGTATCAATTTCCATGAAGGTGAAATCCGAGAAGTGACTCATTTTGTCAGCACACGTCACATTTTGTTCTGACAGTATGTGCTATTGCTGGGCTTACGTTACTTATGAAACTGACCAGAGCACAGTAGCTTGGGGTTCGATTTCTATAGATCATGGTAGGTTCATATGTTCATTCTTTTCTCGTTCCTCGGGGAACTTCAGCATTATAGTCATGTAACTTGAGCCAGCTCAACCCAGGCAGAGTAGACTGGTGCGAAGTAGGAGCAGCGGGCATGACATTAATAACAAAATTAACGTATGCATAACAACGAATTTTTAGGTCATATTTTGGCTTGTTCTTTTAAGGAAAGTTGAATCACTAACATCTTATCACGATTCAAAGCAAATATTAGAACAGTACACACAAAACAACAACTCCAAAACAGGTACAATTATGAAGGAAGAAACTATTCGAATTGTATTTTTAAAAATATATGTGTATAGAGAGTAAACATACGGAATTATTTAAGAAAGCGTGATTTCGAAAATGCAAATAGACAGTAAAATAATGGTACAATGGCTAAAGTGTAAAGAGTCTTCTTCTTCTTCTTCTTCTTCTTCTTCTTCTTCTTCTTCTTCTTCTTCTTCTTCTTCTTCTTCTTCTTCTTCTTCTTCTTCTTCTTCTTC
>NW_004797326.1:1325008-1326056 GCF_000002075.1 Aplysia californica | reverse complement strand
TCGATAAGAGTAGGCTTCGGCCGCCACCCGGGCAAAATTAAAAATTTCCTACCAACTGAAAATATTAGGTGTGTCCCGCGCGCTCATATGACCTAATGCAGTTGTGAGCGCCGTATACTTAACAAAAAAACAAAAAAAAGTAACTCCGGTCTTTTTGTTACAGTGTCACTCGTCGTCCAGTCTGTACTGTAGCTATAACAACGCCCTCAACAATGGATGGTGGACAGTTCCTGGACAAAGTGGTCATCGTGACTGGGGCGAGCTCTGGCATCGGTCAACAGGTGGCCTTGACCCTCGCCGACAAAGGCACAAAACTAACGATTCAAGGTCGCGACCAGGACAGACTGAACGAAACTCTAGAACAATGTCGGAAGGCGAGCGGGAAAAAGGGCAATATCACTACAGTTCTAGGTGACGTCACTGAAACGGAAGTGAGGAAAGCCCTCGTGGATAAAACAATTCAGACTTTTGGCAGTTTAGATATTCTCATCTCCTGTGTTGGGATGGCTTTTCCTTCGTCTGGCATCTTTGATGAGACGGAGGAAACCTTCGATATCGTTATGAACTCTAACCTTCGTTCCGTGTTTTTCCTTATCCAGTACGCTACCCCGTACTTGGAGAAGACGAAAGGGAGCATCGTTGTGGTGTCCTCTGTAGCGAGCTTGATGCCTCAGCCACAGAACACTGTCTACGCCATGGCAAAGAACAGCCTCAACCATTTGGTCAGTTGTCTGGCGGTAGAGTTGGGACCTAAAGGTACTTTCTGTTCATTTATCAAGATATCTCCCTCCCCCTTGTCTGTCTCTGTCTGTCTCTGTCTATCCCTGTCTCTGTCTCTTTTTCTGTCTCTATCTCTATCTCTGTCCCTGTCTCTGTATTTGTCTCTGTGTTTGATGTACTTGTCTCTGTCTCTGTCTCTGTATCTGTCTTTGTGTCTGATGCACTTGTCTTTGTCTCTGTCTCTATCCGTCTGTCTATCTGTGTGTCTGTCTCTCTGTCTGTCTGTCTGTCTGTCTGTCTGTCTGTCTGTCTGTCTGTCTGTCTGTCT
>NW_004797326.1:1322262-1324743 GCF_000002075.1 Aplysia californica | reverse complement strand
CCCCCCACAATCATTATATTGTTATCATTGTTTCATCACCAACATTTTTCTACCATTTCAGGCATTCGAATCAACACCACAAACCCTTCTGCGACTCGAACCCGCGCCTTGAGAACCTTCGACCAGGCGCTCGGCATGTCCGACTTCAGCGTGATGGACATGAGCTTGAAGATGCTGGCCTCTGCCCACCCCCTGCATGGACGCTGTGCCACTGTCCGAGAACAGAGTGACGTCATAGTGTTTTTGGCCAGTGCCCAGGCCAGCTTCGTCACTGGCCAGCACATCTATGTTGATGGGGGAATCTGCCTGCATATGGGAACACCCACTCCAAAGATGGAATAGAACCGTAGAGCAGCTGCTGTTGTTTGTTGTTGTTTGTTGTTGTTGTTGTTGTTTTTGTTTTTGTTGCTGCTGCTGCTGTTGTTGTTGTTGTTGTTGCTTTTTGTTGTTGATGATTATTCTGTTTGTTTGTATGTATGTTTGTTTGTTGCTGTTGTTGTTATTGTTGTTGTTATTGTTGTTGTTGTTGTTGTTGTTGTTGTTGTTGTTGTTATTGCTACCGTGGTGGTTGTTGTTTTCGACACGAGCAGATTCGTACCCAAAGACAAACTGAGGCCTGCAATACGAAAAAAGACCCGCTTTCCTTGAAGAAGGCGTCGTCCTACATCATGACAACGCACCTGTTCACAAGTCCAGAGTTGTGAACGAGCTTCTCGAGGGCTACTCGTAAGAATCTTAAGATCTCGCCTCATTTGTCTACCACCTCTTCCCAAAGGTGAAAGAAATGCTGCAAGGTAGGGGATTTGAGGACGAGGACCAGATTCAAGCTCACTGCTTATTGATCCCATAATCCACGAGGATCGTAGGGGCGCTGTATGATCATGTGCCTCCACTTTGTGCGGTTTTTTTTTTTTTGCGAGCTCCTGAGTTTGAGCAAAGGATTTCCCTGTCCGTTCCGCAATGTTGTCGGTCCACCTCTTTCTTTGCCTTCCTCTCTTTCTCCTCCCCTGCACAGATCCGTTGAGAATGGTCTTGGATAGGTCATACGATCTTGTTACATGACCATACCAATTAATTTTCCTTCGCTTCACAGTAGACAGCAAGTCTAAATAGTGGCTCATGCGTTTTTTTCACTCTACTGCGCATTTCCTCATTGTGATGTGGTCCCTGTATGAGATGCCAAAGAGTCATCATCAGCCAAGAAGGATCCACGCCAGAAGTCCATGCAAGAATTGCACAAACAACAGGGGCCATTACAAAACGTAGACCAACATGTAAAAAGATGGGAACATCTGCTCAGTCAGCTCCGAAATCAGACTACTCTATGCCCTCGTCATCTCCATCGTTCTCTTTCGCCCACCCTCTACCCTCAAATGTAAACAGCCAAAACAAACACACACACACACACACACACACACACACACACACACACTATCCACCCCTCTTCTCCGCTCTCACATCACTCTGCGTTCAGTATTCAGGCAGCGCCCAAAAATGCAGCAGAGCTACCTAGATAACGTTATAACGACAATCTCCAAAAGAAAACTGTACTGTGGTCATTTCCCTTCATCAACTTTAGCCCAAAGCGTAGTATGAAGTGAAATCGGTTATTTCTTGGAATTGATTCATTTTGTTCAACGTTTGTGCTTTCATGATGTGATTGGTCTCGATAGATTGAAATCAGAGTATTTGGTTGTACCAGTATCTTTGTGTATCTTGCCCTTCCTTTCACCCTTCCTCCGGAATACCTCTGCCCCCCCCTCGCATCTCTCTCTCTCTCTCTCTCTCTCTCTCTCTCTCTCTCTCTCTCTCTCTCTGTCTCTCTGTCTTTCTGTCTCTCTGTCTCTCTCTCTCTCCCCTCTCTCCCTCTCTCTATCTCCCCTCTCCCTTTCCCCATACTTCTCTTTTTCTCACCGTCCATTCTACCCCACCCCTTACCCATACACACACTTTCCCTCCTTCTACCTTCAACTTACTGTCAAAGAAGACTTGTAATTTGTAACCAGAGATTGGAAATTTTGAATCAATCTAGCTCAGTATATGTGACGTGTGTTGACAAAATGATACACTTCTCGGATTTCACCTTTATGGAAATTGATACATCAACTTGATAGGTGAAGTTTGTACAATTTGTGAGCATGGAATAGTAAAAGACACAGTAAACTTAAACAAAATGGCATCATGATATCAATTGAAAATCTATAAATCTGACCGCAGTGTTGATTTTCAGCCGATATATCCATTCTGGGATCGTGAGAAGTAACTCATTTTGTCAGCACATCTCACATATTGGAAAAGCGTGTAATGCCAACCTTATGTGTTTGCACATAATCTAAAAACAGAAATAAAAGACCAATGTTCAACATGTGCATGGCACATTAAGCAAGTCACTGTTGCAACTGCATGCAGTCAAGAATAATAAAAATGTGTTCTTTTTGTTACAGTGTCACTCGTCGTCCAGTCTGTACTGTAGCTATAACA
>NW_004797326.1:1316338-1321299 GCF_000002075.1 Aplysia californica | reverse complement strand
GCATAAGCACGCACATACAAACACACACACACACACACACACACACATACATACACACACGCATAAGCACGCACATACAAACACACACACACACACACACACACACATACATACACACACGCATAAGCACGCACATACAAACACACACACACACACACACACACACACACACACACACACACGCATATAAGCACGCACCTGTGCACACCCATATATTATACACACAATCTTCCCTCACACATCCTGTCTGTCACTCACATCCTTGCACATAACCATAATAATACAATAGTATTCTTACACTCAAAATGGGGGCTCTCGTGGCCTAGAGGTTAAGGTGTTGGCCTCTCATTCAAAGGTCCCGTGTTCGAATCCGGGTAGCGACCGAAAAATTTTCTTCTCTAAAAATTGTCTCCTTTCACTTCCTTTCCTGCTCTCTAGCAATGTTCTGTTGTCTGCTTGCATTTCCACTTTCTGCCCTCACCCCCTCACCTCCTTGGCCCCCTCCTCTGGGCTCCTCTTTCTGCAGCCTTTCTACTGCTACTCCTTGGTTCCTCCTTACTGCTGTCTTTCTGCCACACCCCTGATCTTCTGGTAGGAAAGATTTACACCTAGCCTTCTCGGACAAGGCGAAAAATCTCAGAGCGCCCGTGTGCAAGTTGCGCATATTAAAGATCCCAGAAGGGGGCGTTGTTCTCATGTCAAAGGGACAGCTGCAGACTATTTATATCCACCGGTGTTCTTCATATCCCTTTACCAGTTATTATTAGAGACTTACTTTCACCAAAGTACAAACAAACAACGGCCAGGAATATCCGTTTGAAGGAATCTGGTGTTGAGTCCTTTTTTCTGCTCCTTTCGGGTAGGCGGGAGGGGGAGAGGTGAAGTCTTACGATGGTCTGCTTGCCATAGAGGATACAAAATTATGCTCGACTGAGCTTAAGACCCGAGCTAAGAATTCAGCAATACGTTAGAGGAAGGAAATTAAACCTCAAGATTTCGCATTACCAAAGAGGTGCAGTGCCAACTGTGCCGCAACGAGTGTCGCCGTAGACTTGGGGCGTCGATGGCCTAGTGGTTAGGCTACCGGACTCATAATTGTGAGGTTGCAGTTTCGGGGGTTTGAGCTACGGGCCTTGGAAAAGGCACTCTACATGGATTTTCCTCACTTCACTCAGGTGGGAACGGGTACCCGGCAACAGACAACGAAAGATCTTGTCAGTATGCTAGTTTTTTAGCGCCTATAACATGCGCATTGCACTGTATGCTTCCAAAGAAGTTTGGGTTGTTTCAGAATGCTTTCAGGTCTGCTGGGGTAATAGAATAGATTGTGAAGTGCATAGAGCTTGCTGTTGAGCGGGGATTTGCGACATACAAATGCTATATATTATTATATACATGTTGAAACACGGGTGTCACTTCTTGTAATACAAACGACCAGAGGAAAAAACCCTCCAAAATTCACAATTTAATTTAGTTCAAAATAGTATAACCAACCTCAAATGAAATGAAATCTGCGGCGTAGATGGAGCTATGCAGATTGTAACCGGGCAAACGTAGGCCTATTTTGTCTTCAGCGGAGGTTTGCTGCAGGTTGGTATACTTCATACCGAGAGGATTGCACGTGATATCGCAGTCCGCAAACCACCAACCCGCCCCCGCCCGCGACGCACAATTTTTCTCTGGACACGCACAGTTCTCGTTGTCGTATGTTGAAAATGCTGCTTCATTCGACGGACCCAAACAGTCTCCTAGCTCATGACCCGTGAAACCGGTGGTAAATCCATATTTAGCAATAAGCCAGCCTTTGCTACCAGTCCACAGTGTGTAGTTGGTACTTGAATTACCAACTTTGAAGTCGTTGTAGTAGATGTGCTGATAACCATTTCGGAAAAGTGCGTACATGTCCAACTGTTTGAAACCAGTTAATTTACTGAGAGCGTACATGTTCTTCAAACCCAACCACGTGTTATCGACATCATAGTGAAACCCTTCCTCATATTCACTCCACGTTAGGCTGAAGTTAAGCTTCCCGGTACTTCTAAATATAAAAGTTGTTACCTGAAGCCTTTGCACCCAGCATACCACGCTGAAGGGATGAACGGAAGTGTGAGGGTGGATGTATACTCTTTGGTATTCTTCCAAGTAACCGTTGTCCTTTAGTTCTGTACAGTTGTGAGGAAGTCGCTCGCATTGCGCACCTACCCAGCCGCCATTACAACTGCATGTTTGGCTTGAGTTGTCCCATTGACCTCCATTTTGACAAGTCGGCCCGCAAGTCGTCTGTAGGACTGTGGACTTTTTGACATAGAGTTCAGAATGTGACGGTAAGTCATCAGCACAACCCCCAGACAACTGACAGCAGACTCTGTGAACGTAACAATCCTTCTGTTGGGTTCCGTTGCTATGCTCCGTTATCCCGGCGCTGAAGCCTAGACAAGAAGCATCGAGAAGACACTGGCTGGCACAAGACACGAGTCCTCTCCTATCAGGAAAAAGGTGTCTAGTGCCACACGATCGGAAATAGCATAGTTGACGTTGGTACGACGCCGAAGAGAACTCGGAGCTTACAGAAAACGAAACAAACAAGATCAGTCCAAGTGTTCGAAGCAGAGATTCACAACTCCACAGACCATTCATTGCTAGACGAACTTTCCGTCCTGCTTGAGATCAGAGTGAGCGCAAAAGCCAAGTTTATAAAGTTCTTTTTTCCTCACGGGGTATACTACCCTTTCTCTCTCCAGCGTTGGCCTTCCTTTGAGCCCATGATTTCTAAAGAATAAAAAAAAAAGATATTAGATAAGAAACTTTGATTTTGCATTCTTCAAAAAACGGCAACAGATGATACTCCTGAGACTAACTGCTAAGATGAAAAGATAATCACGCAAAAATCCCGCCCCCACCCCCTCTCCCAGCCCCAGAAAAAGATTTTAACCTAAAAAAAAAAAAAAAACCCTCCCAAAAACCCCCAAGGAGAACAACCCACAAAGACCTGCAACATTACTCAATTGGACGACTTCCAAAATTAATGTAACGAGCTAACTTTCTGGAGAACAGGAGAGGTAGTGAAACGTCTTGAGTTGTAAACAAACGGGACTGTTGACGTGCAAGTAAGACAGGCGCCAACAAACGTGCAAGGTTAAAGGTACGACGTCACTCCAGTCTTTTTGCTACCTGAAAGCTGCCCACACATTTTGATTTACTGCCTGTTTCAGTCACCAAGCGCTTCTTAAAAACAAAATATGTAAGTTTTAAATCTACACCAGATTCCTTCAAACGGATATTGCTAGAAAAATGCTCTTGAGACGTTTGACTTGATTCAGCCAACACTAATGGTCGATAATGATGCAAGAGTTTCATTTGTGAGGTGTGCTGACAAAATGAGTTACTTCTCGGATTTGAGCATTATGGAAATTGATACATCAACTTGATAGGTGAAGTTTGTACAATTTGTGAGCATGGAATAGTAAAAGACATAGTAAACTTGAACAAAATGGCATCAATTGAACATCTATAAATCTGACCCCAGTGTCGATTTTCAGCCGATATCTCCATTCTTGGGTCGTGAGAAGTAACTCATTTTGTCAGCACATCTCACATTTGTTTGGTTGTTGTTGAAACGGTTCCACAGGCAACGTTGCGCCATGTTCGTATAGCCAATGTGAAGGGAAAATCTTACACTTTATTTCAAGATCATAAAAACATCCCTAACACACTGGTAAAATAGTAACACACACTTTTAACATTTTTTGAGTCCAAGCATATTGACTTTGTCTCTTCTTTTGACCATATCAAGGAAATCAAGATCCGAAGTGAGGGACGTAACATTTGGGCAATCGAACCAAATGTGTCTACCATAATATACAACTCTCCTATAAAAGCTGCCTTTAGCAAGATTTCTAACAAGTTTACAAGCAATAATGTAGACCCCTGGACGATTTTTAAAAAATTCCCCTGTCGAGCGGTCCTAATTTTTATACAGATGTCTTTAGACGACGCATGGATGGATTTGTAGGTTGTAGATTGCCGGTCTGAATATTTTCTATAGCACTCGGGATCAAATTCACTTATGTCGGTGTTTTGAGGAAAGTGGCGTCTTAGAGACTCGCAGTCACTGCGTTCTTAGCATCAGATATTCCCCTGTAAGTGGCACGACTCGTGAATAATGTATCATACTTCTTTCAGCGGAATACACAAGTTGAACGTGTGTCTGTGACAATACGTGAGGCAGCGTGGTGGAATCAGGCTCTCGTCAAAATAATCAAAGTGAAAAAACTTGCATTTTTCCGCTGGTTTGTGAATTTTTATCGAAATTTTGTTTTTTGGCTCAACACCTTTCATGCCCATTAAAGAACTCATATCTCTGTGAATTTTTCGGAAAAACTTTGATTAAATGCACACAAAAATGTAACATTTCAGTTACCACGGACTCTTAATCTAAGGAAATAACTAATCTTTGCCGACCATTTTCTCACTAATTTTATTTTGAAAACAGGTGACTCGACTTGTATTTAAGATACATGGATATTTTTTCATCCAAATAAAGACAAGTGAACAAGCTCTAATATGAGGCCAATAACTCCACATGCCCCAAAATTGACGAGAGCCTGATTCCACCACGCTGCCTCACATATACCACCCAAATCTGCCATGTTATGCACTGAAAAGACAGCTTGCAATTGTTCAAGAGACACGTTGAAGGATTTCATATTCAGAGTTACATAAAATATCAATGTAAGTTCTCTGATTATACCACCAGTGTCAGTCGTTACATGCTCACGCTCCACCTATTCAAAGTTTTCCTTTAGGTCCCTGGGGCCATATTAACTCTTAAGACTCCAGTTCCGAAGGCTGATTTGCTTTCCAGAAAACAGAATAACGAGGTTTCACACCATCTGTGCAAGGTTCAAAGAAAAGAAGAGCAACGTCATTTTGTTTGTCTTCACTCCACATCACCTACTTTA
>NW_004797326.1:1311966-1313369 GCF_000002075.1 Aplysia californica | reverse complement strand
GACGGACGTGCGACGAGAACTGACACTATGAGATTTGGGCCGATCAATTTGTCGCTAGGCCGAACCTTTGGTCAACAGTTGGCCTGGACAGGAGGCTGACCAGTGGACGCCAGATCTTTTCACAGCGACACAGGCTCGTGTTTAGGGGCTCTCGTGGCTTTGAGGTTAAGGTGTTCGCCTCTCATTCAAAGGTCCCGGGTTCGAATCCGGGTATCGACGGAAACATTTTCTTCTCTAAAATTGTCTCCTTTCACCTCCTTTCCTGCCCTCTAGCAATGTTCTGTCGTCTGCTTCCGCCTCCACTTTCTGCCACCACCTCTCATGTTCTCCCCCCCCCCCCCTTCTGGGCTCAAGACTCTTTTTACAGCCTTTCTACTGCTACTGATTGCCTCCTTCTTACTACTTACTTACTGTTGCACACGTTAAAGAACCATTGGTGGTCTAAAATCGATAAGAGTAAGCTTCAGCCGGCACCAGTGCAAAATTCAAAATTTCCGACCAACTGAAAATATTTGGTGTGTCGCGCGCGCTCTTATGACCCTAAGTAGTTGCTATTACCTTAATACACTTACTACCTCCCCCCCCCCCAAAAAAAAAAAATTTAAAAAAAAATAAATAAAGAGAACAAGAACAACACCTCCCCCCCGAAAAAAAAAAACCCAACAAAAAACAAAACAACAACAACTAATGTTTAGAAAGGCATTACATTAAGATAAGATAGGATAAAATATGATGACATAAGATAAGATCAGATAAGTTAAGGTCAGATAGGATCATTTCAAATCTGATAAGATTCTTTATTTTCTTCCTTGCAGGATTTTTTTTTACAAGTCCTGTTCTGATGGAGACACATTGTAGCCTTCATACATTCAATCAACGGTAATGGAAGGGCCCAAGAGTTGACATGACCACATTTCTGTCATTTATTTATACTTACACACACAAAACACACACACACACACACACACACACACACACACACACACACACATACACACACAAACACATACACATACACGCACAGATAGATAGATAGATTGATAGATAGATAAATAGATAGATAGATAAATAGACAGATAGATAGATAGAAATAAAAAATGGTGAAATGGTATGAGTTTAACGCCCTGTTCAACACTATTAGGTTCTTTAAGAGGCGGGACCTCCTAATTTAACGTCCGTCTCCGATAGCACCGAGCCAAGTGGGAAGTTCGTGTAAAGTGCCTTCCCCAAGGACACAACGTCGGACCGAGCTGAGGCTCGAACCCCCGAACCTGCAATCTCACGATTACGAGTCCGGTAGCCTAACCACTAGGCTACTGACGCCACATAGATAGATAGATAGATAGACAGATAGATAGATAGATAGATAGATAGATAGATAGATAGATAGATAGATAGATAGA
>NW_004797326.1:1310365-1311831 GCF_000002075.1 Aplysia californica | reverse complement strand
GAGAGAGAGAGAGAGAGAGAGAGAGAGAGAGACAGAGTGAGAGAGAGAGAGGGGGAGGTATTATCTCTGACTCAGAGGTTGACGTGTAATGACCCTCCATCCTTCGCAGTCTCGAGCTACTGTTGAACATCATGCCATGTCCAGGCGAGTCCATGTATTCATGTTGTCCATCCATGTTACTCTCTGTCTTCCCCTGGCTCTTCTGCCCCACATTCTTCCTTCAAGCACCTCTTTCACAATGGTCTTGTGTCGTTTTAAGTGGCCCTAGTGTTGCATTTTTCTCCATTACACTGTTACACTGTCTATCTTGGACTAAGACAGAGTGAAGTGGAGGTCCATGATCGCCCACGCCAGTCGGCAAGGCACCGGATGATGATGATCTTGGACTAAACGTAGATTATCTTAATGCTACCAACGTCTGAGGTGTAGCAGTTAATCGTTTCACCGTGGCATGCAGACGACACGAGTTCGACATCTGTATAAGAACAATTTAGCGATTCGTCTTTCTTCTAAGACAATAGAACCCCTTTCAGCCTGGGGAGGCCCTTACAGGCAGGACCGAAGCAGCTCGCCTCTTAAATGATACCTTACACAGTACTGAAAGCTAGGGGCACTGGTAATTGTGAAACTCCAACTTAACAGGAGTCTGATGTTACCCAAAATACGCGCTCGTTTTAATCCTCTATAGATACAAAGGTGTATTTTTTAATACCGTATTCATCTGGGAAATAGTTAGAGATTTGAGTGGAACGAAATCCTCAATCCTGTGCCACCGAAATGAATATTTTCACATCATCATCACTGCCTTTCTAGCCCTGCATCAGGGTACTAGCCACACAAAAAAACATACTTTCCACCTTACCCTATCCTGGACTAGCCTTTTACTATTATGCCATGTCTTCCCACTTTTTCCCAAATTAAATCTCTGTGACTCTCTTCCTGGTACCCCGTGGCCGTTGCCTTGATCTTTTACTCCGTGGATTGCAACCCGACATTTTCTTTGTTATGCAGCAGCCTGTTTTCCCGAGAGTATGCCCAATCAGTCGCCACTGCCTTCTTCCCACTTCATCCCCGACTGGCTTCTGTCTTGTTCTTCATAACATTTCCTTGTTGGTGACCTTGCCTGTCACACACTAGGTAACAGTTGTCGTATTTCTCATCATTTCTTTTAGAAACAGATTTTGTTAATTTTTCTCCTATATTTGTAAGCTGACTCTTGCCACATGCATTCACCAACGTTATCGATGAGACGATTGTGGACTCAGCGGTTACGACAGGGGCACCCAAAGACTTCCTTTCTTGCCAGACGTGTCAATAACTGTTTGTGCCCATGGTGGAGCCTGCATTGATTTTGTCTTGTCCTCAGGCAAAACGAACTTGGATAGATTTCTTCTAGTTTTTCTCGACTGCTGGCTACTGTCGCAGGTGGGGGAAATGAGAGAGAGACGGAGAGAGAGAGAGAGAGA
>NW_004797326.1:1305810-1307821 GCF_000002075.1 Aplysia californica | reverse complement strand
TATGGTATGGTATGGTATGGTATGGTATGGTATGGTATGGTATGGTATGGTATGGTAGTTAGGTCAAACAAAACAACATAAATCGACACCAAATCACCCCGTCCTGTTTCCCCTCAAATCATAGTGCTAAACGGTCTACAGACACTTCTATAACCCACAAAAAACAACATGAATGAGCAAAACACAAGCATCCCAAATAGGTAAACAGGTAATATGTCGAGTTATGTACTTGTTGTGAATTTTGCAGCAGGAAACTGGACACTACTCATTCTTCATTAAAAGGATGGAGAGAGAGAGAGAGAGAGAGAGAGAGAGAGAGAGAGAGAGAGAGAGAGAGATCATAAGAGAGATCATAAACAACACTTTCCCCGAGTTTGAAAAAACCCGGAAGAAAAATGGAACAAAGCAAACGAAATACTCGGTGAAGAAACAAGAGAGGGGAAGCGACAGCGGAGGCTGAAAGATGATTAAAAAGAACGTGTTAGTCCAATGAGCAATGACACGCTTTTATGAGCAGGATTGAATGCCCTCCGTTCCCGCCAATTCCAGGCGCAGGGCAGACGTCAGTTCCGGGACTCACCAAAATCCGTCATACTCGTCTGCGGCTTTGTGCTCTCGGGGAGAACACCACCAAGGCCTTTCGCCGTGAGCTTGTTATACCCAAGCACAAAACCACAGATTCAGGAAAAAAGACTGAAAGTGCAAAAAGATTCTTGAGATACATAATAATACAGTACATTTCATTTGTGGAATTTGAACATGCATGGAATCAGGCGCTAGTCAATTTTTCAGCATAATATGTAGCTGGCTATAGGCTTAAAACTGGTTTCTTTGTTTTACTTTTAATGAAGAAAATAATCAAATATTCATCTATCTTGAATAGATATCAAGATAATTTTATGTAATATGATTGAATGTGGTGGGGGACACCTGTTGTCAGGTGTAAAATAAGCGAAAAAATGGCCACCAAAGTCTGGTGACTTCCAAAGCTTCAGTGATCTTTAAAAACTGCACATTGCATTTTAGGCTTTTGATCAGTTTATCCCGTAATCCCGTAAATTCCACACAGAAACGTGATTTTAACTGAAGAAGAAAAGTGCTGAGCCAATTTAGAAAAGGTATCCTTTACAGAGTCAATCAAGCGACATCTCGGTATCCCTATATTTCTCAAGCCAGAGTAATAAAGAGCAAACGAGTTTTTCATAAGGGAGAAAGAAAAAATTGTCATTGTACACATTAATTTAGTATCATGTTGCTCTCTCTGCAGAAGTAAGAATCACAAATCATTAAAAAATCAAACTGTTAAACCTTAAGTGAAAATTCAAACGTCTTTCAACGACAGACACTGGTATTGGGTTTTCAAAGAGCTGAATTTCTCCTTCGTCTTCCCAAAGTTTAACGCCAAGCAAACGATCCGTTTAAAGTGTGAACCTTATATACGCACGTCTGTAAATTATATTCATAATCTATAATGATGAGCAAACAAGTCTGCATAACATATTATGCAGTTGCAGGAGGGTGTCGCTGTTGTTTGATAGGGTGTAGTGAATGATAAGACTCGTTTGCTAATGTATGAGCTGGGGAGCTGGCTTACCATAGAAAACTGCATCTCCCCTCGACGCTTAACGGCAACAGAGGATGAAAAAGTAAAAAAAGTAAAAAGTAAGTAAAGCTAATATATCCTTCAACATATACAGCTAAAAACTGAAGAAAAAAAAATTAAATGATCAATGTTTGAAAGTCTTATGTCTGTACTGCTAATAATAGTCTGAATACTAAAGTATGTTGCTTCATTTTATCACTTCCCCTTACTTTCTTAAGTCTACTTCAAAGCTTCCAATACGACTTTTGTCATGGCATCCAATTCTGTGGACGATGTCTCACCTTGGACTCAAATAAACTCTACATGCTGACTCTTGTTACTATTTCTGTCTTGACAAAGGGTTCACTTGGTGTATCTTTCCATCTAGAGAGGGGAATAAGGAGTTAAAGTTTATGTTTGTTGCCCCCC
>NW_004797326.1:1301492-1305587 GCF_000002075.1 Aplysia californica | reverse complement strand
CACACACACACACACACACACACACACAAAATAATACTATGGACTTCAACATATACAGCTGAAACCTTTAAAAATATCAAATTATCAATGTTTGAAATATTGATTTTTTTATCTTATTTCTGTAGTGCTAATAATATTCTGAGTACTATTAAAAGATTAAAAAAGAAAATTAGATATGACCAAAAACAAACAAAACCCACCACATCCATCGTATTCTGTTATTGAATTGCCTCAGATAAACACCAAAATTTTTTAAACTGTTGCTCGATTGTCAATAATATTATACAATCTCGTCCAATATAATTCAGGAGGAGGGCTGTTTAGCCCCTGGATATCCGGTCTAACTCCGGCTGATAAGGATTGAGCGAATTCCAGAAGACAAATTATGGAGATACTCAGTGAGATAAGTTTCCCCACTCAGGAATCAAACTCATACGTTTGCACGGGGGATCCATTACACCAAAGACGCCGGTCAAAAGCTTTCTGGCATAGCGGAAAAAGGTAACTGTAACAAAACGGAAAACAAAAACCTCTGAACATATGTGGGGCAGCGTGGTGGAATCAGGCTCTCGTCAGAACTATCAAAGTTAAGAAACTTGCATATTTTCGCAGGTTTGTGAATTTTTATCAAATTTTTGTTTTTTGGCTCAACATCTTTCATGCCCATTAAACAACTAATTTCTGAGTGGAGTTTTCTGAAAAACGTTGATTAAAAACACAAAAAATGTAAATTTTCAGTTACCACCTACCCTTAAGCTAAGGAAATAACTAATCTTTGGCGGCCATTTTCTCACTAATTTTTACCTCTGAAAACAGGTAACCCCACCTCCTTCATTCGCAAATATCTCGACTTGTATTCAAGATAAATGAATATTTTTTTCATCCAAATAAAGGCAACTGAACGCGCTATAAGATGATACCAATAACTCTACAGGCCCAAAATTGACGAGAGCCTGATTCCACCACGCTGTCTCACATATTATTATACCTCAAACAAAGCTACTCTAAATACAATAGCAGAAAATTACGCCTGGATCATCTAAAGACCGTTTAATATTTTGACGAGTGAATAAACGTCATAAACCTTTCTAAGCAACTTATTTTATTGTTTTCTTCCTATTGCGTGTTTTTCAATCAAACTAACTGATGCAAGAAGAATATTTCTCCTGTTCGTGACCTTAATGTCAAACTCAAAAACATTATAAAAGTTTAGATATTATAAGCTTTCTCTACCGAAATTCGTTTACCTAAATTATGCAACAAAAAACTCTCGACGGTCTGTTTATTTGATAGGCTGACTTTAGTGGCGAGTATTAGTTCAACTGTGTGACCGTCGTTGATTGTACTTTGTGGTGTTCTATATCATGTCTGGGACATTCCTTTGGCCATAAGGGGTAAAAACCGCCGATAAATTTTGGTCTTTGATATCCTATCACTTTCGTTTAGAGACATCCGATTAAGTTTTAGTTTTAGTAAGCGTTTTACGGCACTTTCAACACAATAATATTATCTCCGTGCCGAAGATTAGAGGACCAGGTGTTACAAGAGAGTAACAAACACAAAAAAAGAAGGAGAGATCAGGACGATGGATGTTGTGATGGAAAGAAGGAGCAAACCATATCATAGTACCCGCTAAGCGCCCATAGACATCCATTTGATTAGCAAGAGCCAATCAACATTTTGGTATTAAGCCACCAACCAGTTAGCCAGTTTCCTTTTTCTGTGTCAGATAGTTACATCATGCTATTACAGAGCCAAAGAAAAAAATGCAGTAAAAATGTTTGTTGTAGCCTTCTTCAGGGTCATAGTTTTTGTTGTTGTTGTTGTTGTTGTTGTTGCTGGGGGGGGTTGTGTTTTTTTTTGGTGATTGTTTTATGGCGCTCACGCCTGCATTAGGTCATGAAAAATATGACCACGCTGGACATATTGAACATTTTCAGTTTAGTAGGAAATGATTTTGAATTTTTAAGGGTGGCAGCCTAGGCCCACTTCCATCGATTTTGGACCACCAAAGGATCTTTAACGTGCACGGGACTTCTGGGATTTTTTCCCCTTAGATCTTACCCACTCTAAGATCAGGGGCGTGGCTGAAAGACAGCAGCTAGAAGGAGAGAGCCAAGGAGTAGGCAGAAAGAGTCAGGAGCCCAGAGGAGGTGAAAAAAGAGGTAAGGGGGTGGGGGTAGAGGTGGGGAAGGGGGCAGAAAGTGGAGACGAAAGCAGACGACATTAAGGGTTATTAATACATTAGCGTCTTGTTGAGCTCTGGCCAAGGCCTGGCTACTAATTGAATTATCATACATAAGATGATGAAAGAGGCGAGAGGAAGGCACATTTTTCTGACACAAATGAAAAATAATTATTATAGCAGATTTTGCCTGATTTTTCTCTTTAAAAAGATAATTTGTGAGGCAGCGTGGTGGAATCAGGCTCTCGTCAATTTTTGGGCATGTAGAGTTATTGGTATCATCTTAAAGTTATTGGTATCATCTTCAAGTTATTGGTATCATCTTTAAGTTATTGGTATCATCTTAAAGCTTGTTCACTTGTCTTTATTTGGATGAAAAAATATCCATTTGTCTTGAACACAGGTAAAGATATTTGCGAAAGAAGGAGATTTGGGTCACCTGTTTTCAGAGGTAAAATTAGTGAGAAAATGGCCACCAAAGATTAGATTTTTCCTTAGCTTAAGAGTCCATGGTAACTGAAAATTTACATTTCTTGTGCCTTTAATGAACGTTTTTCAGAAAATTCCACTCAGAAATGAGTTCTTTAATGGGCAAGAAAGATGTTGAGCCAAAATACAAAAATTCGATAAAAATTCACAAACCCGCGAAAGAATGCAAGTTTCTTCACTTTGATAATTTTGACGAGAGCCTGATTCCACCACGCTGCCTCACATATTAGAAATTTGAAAACGGCGTTAAAGCAAGTTTTATTTATTGTGCTGTTTTAAGCGACTGTAGAAACTTTTAATGAAGTAATTCAAAAAGTAGGAAATCAGAATGTATCATCTGTTGACGATATGACAGAGCTACGTGGTTGGAAAGCGTGAAAACTCCCAACACAATCCTTGTTTAAAGTTAACAAAACGAGCAGGGGTTGAGGTCCCTATCAGAGTCATCTGTGCAGTAAGACTTTTAGTAGTCTCTCGTGATATACACAGCAAGAAATCGGAGCACTCTTTCCAAGCCTCTTCTCACCTTGATTTCAGAAGGAGAGGGATCGGATACAGACTCCATCCTCATCATCATCATCATCATCATCATCATCATCATCATCATCATCATCATCATCATCATCATCATCATCATCATCATCATCATTGCCCTTCTAAACCCTGCATCAAGGTATAGGCCACAAACAAACACTTTCCACCTTTCTCTATCCTGGGATAACCTCTTGATGTTGTTACATGTCATCCCACTTTTCTGTGCATCAATTTCTGTGATTGTTCTCCAGGTTCCATGCGGTCTTCCCCTTGATCTTTTACCCCGTGGATTCCAATACAGACAGCCAGAAAACAAACCAAAAAGAAAACCAAAAAAAATAATATAAAAATATGTGGAAAAAATTCCCTAAACCACACTGGACAATCGCTGGACAATCGCGCCAAATTGGCGGCGACCTGGGCCGGTCAAGTTCAGACACGCTCATGAAACGCTCATGCACGAGCTCGTCCAGTGTCGGTGTTGTACTCACTCCTAATGACAGCGGGGATGGTGAGAAGGACAAATGCGGCGTGAACTAGGCGCTGAAGTGCTGGAGATTGCTTTCTGATGGCTCCGAGATCGTCCCGGAGTCCGGAACAGCCCTGTTGGCTACGCACAACCAAAGAAAGGTTTATGTTAAATAATTGTTCAAATTTTAGTAGTATTACTATTTTTTGTTTTTACCTCTAAGACAATCGTTTAAGCGTTTATGTATATTCTATAAGACAGATAGAATGATAGAAAATAGATCGATCGATAGACAGATAGATAGATAAACAGATAGACAGATAGACAGATAGACAGACAGACAGATAGATAGATATATATTATATAGATAGATAGATAGATAGATAGATAGATAGATAGATAGATAGATAGATAGATA
>NW_004797326.1:1299528-1300849 GCF_000002075.1 Aplysia californica | reverse complement strand
CTATCTATCTATCTATCTATCTATCTATCTATCTATCTATCTATCTATCTATCTAAATGATGGGAACAACACCTGTCTTCCGCTACATTTAGAGGCAAACAATCAGGTGGTTTGGACATCTAACTCGCATGGCAACTCACCAATAAAGAGTATTACAAAAATAACAGGGTACAAGACAAGACCTTGATCGAGGGTGTGAAGGATACTCTGAAAAACACAGAACCTCCCACCCAGACAGGCCAATCAGCTTGCTGGAGACAAAAGCCTCTTTCTTTCCTCGACGTCCTAGAGGCACAAGAAGCAGAATAAAGTGAAGCAATATGTGAGGCAGCGTGGTAGAATCAGGCTCTCGTCAAAATAATCAAAGTGAAGAAACTTGCATTTTTCTGCAGGTTTGTGAATTTTTATCAAATTTTTTGTTTTTTGGCTCAAGACCTTTCGTGCCCATTAAAAAACTAATTTCTGTGAGGATTTTTCTGAAAAACGTTGATTAAAAACACAAAAAATGTAAATTTTCTGTTGCCACCTACTCTTAAGCTAAGGAAATAACTAATCTTTGGCGGCCATTTTCTCACTAATTTTACCTCTCAAAACAGGTAACCCCACCTCCTTCATTCGCAAATATCTCGACTTGTATTCAAGATAAATGAATATTTTTTTCATCCAAATAAAGACAAGTGAACACGCTATAAGACGATACCAATAACTCTACAGGCCCAAAATTGACGAGAGCCTGATACCACCACGCTGCCTCACATATTATAAATAAGTATTCACCTAGCATGGATTGGTCACAGGGATCACTCTACATTTTCCGCGCCATTGCACCCCGACAGACGGACGGACCGACAGACTGACAGACTGACAGACTGACAGACCGACAGACACGTCACATTGCAGCGTGTGTCATCTTTCTCGTCTGCAGGATAACAGACTTCCTGAAGGCGGGAATCCTGCGACTGGTAGGAATGTGCCATTGGCGCCAAATAAGCCGGTCATCGTCTGCTGACTGCTAGTGCAGCCATCTTCTTTTTAATTTAAAAAAAAGCCCACTTTGTTTGTTTGTTTGTTTGTTTGTTTGTTTGTTTGTTTGTTTGTTGATGTTGTTGTTTTCTTTGGGGGTGATTTGGGGTGGGGCAGAGATGACGGCTGTGTGTGTTTGTGCGTGTATATGCGTGTATGTGTACGTGTGTGCGTGTGTGTGTGTGTGTGTGTGTGTGTGTGTGTATGTGGTGTATGTGTGTGTCTGTGTGTGTGAGAGACGGTGTGTGTTTCTGTGTGTGTTTCTGTGTGTTTGTCTGTGTGTGTGTGTGTGTGTGTG
>NW_004797326.1:1296349-1297271 GCF_000002075.1 Aplysia californica | reverse complement strand
CTCTCTCTCTCTCTCTCTCTCTCTCTCTCCCCTCTCTATCTCTCACAGGGTTTTCACCCTCTGTTATCGAATGTTGACTGTTCGTAAAACGACCTCCTGTAGCTCAAAATCAGTAAGTTTTGACCCTCGTTCAGATCTAGGTGTTTTAGACCTTGGGTCTTCAAGGACGTTTGCAAGCTTTCCACCCAACAACAGCTAAATATGTGAGGCAGCGTGGTGGAATCAGGCTCTCGTCAATTTTGGGCATGTAGAGGTATTGGTATCATCTTAAAGCTTATTCACTTGTATTTATTTGGATGAAAAAAAATGTCCATTTATCTTGAACACAAGTCAAGATATTTGCGAAAGAAGGAGGTGGGGATACCTGTTTTCAGAGGTAAAATTAGTGAGAAAATGGCCGCCAAAGATTAGTTATTTCTTTCGCTTAAGAGTCCGTGGTAATAGAAAATTTACATTTTTTGTGCCTTTAATCAACGTTTTTCAGAAAAATCCACACAGAAATTAGTTCTTTCATGGGCATGAAAGGTGTTGAGCCAAAAACCAAAATTTTGATAGAAATTCACAAACCTGCGGAAAAATGCAAGTTTCTTCACTTTGATTATTTTAACGAGAGCCTGATTCCACCAAGCTGCCTCACATATAATCTTATGTGGATTTAACTCCGCTTTCAAAATCTTCAGATCATTTTTAGAGGCCGTGACTCAGACTTTACATTCAACAGGTAACATAATATGATACCTCTCTTTCGCCAGTCCTTTGGCTCCCAAATAAAATAATGAGTCAATTTATGATTCTCTCCTAGTCAATCAGAGTACAGTCACAAGGCACAGTTTATGATGATGATGATGATGATGATGATGATGATGATGATGATGATGATGATGATGATGATGATGATGATGATGATGATGATGATGATGAT
>NW_004797326.1:1294146-1295893 GCF_000002075.1 Aplysia californica | reverse complement strand
GTTACTACTACTACTACTACTACTACTACTACTACTACTACTACTACTACTACTACTACTACTACTACTACTACTACTACTACTACTACTTGTATAGCGCATATCGCCGCTCGACATCAAGCTCGATGCACTTTACACTATATGTGAGGCGTTGTGGTGAAGTGAGGCGCTCGTCAAAATAATTAAATTGAAGAAAAAGACATTTTTCATACAGTTTGGCAGTTTGTACCAAAATGTTGGAGGTTTTTTGGGCTCAAAATTATTTTATGTCCATAAAAAGCACATTTCCATGTGAATTTTACTGAAAGTTGTAGATAAATGACAATAAATACGTACATTTTCAGTTTTCAAGAACTTTGAAGCTATAGAAGTTACCAAATGTGAGGTGTGCTGACAAAATGAGTTACTTCTCGCGATCCAAGAATGGAGATGTTGGCCGAAAATCAACACTGGGGTCAGATTTAAAGACTTTTAGTTGATTCCATTATGTTCAAGTCTTCTGTGCCTTTTATTATTCCATACTTACAAATTGTACAAACTCCACCTAAAAAGTTGATGTATCAATTTTCATACCGCTAAAACCCGAAAGAAAACTCATTTTGTCAGCACATCTCACAAATTTTGGTGGCAATTTTCTGGCTTATTTTACCTCTGAAACCAGGTTACCCCCACCTCTTCCATTTGCAAATATCTCGACTTTTATCCAAGACAGATTGGTATTTTTTGACAGAAAGTAAGACAAATATATATAATATAAGCTTTTAGATGATACCAATAACTCAACATGCCCAAAAATTGGCGAGTGCCTGATTCCACCACGCTGTGACACATATATGAGGCAGCGTGGTGGAATCAGGCTCTCGTCAATTTTTTGGCATGTAGAGTTATTGGTATCATCTTAAAGCTTGTTCACTTGTCTTTATTTGGATGAAAAAGTGTCCATTTATCTGGAATACAAGTCGAGATATTTGCGACAGAAGGAGGTGGGGATCACTAGTTTTCACAGGTAAAATTAGTGAGAAAATAGAGCCACAGATTAGATATTTCCTCAGCTCATGAGTCCGTTGTAACTAAATATACATTTGTTTTGCCTTTAATCAACGTTTTTCAGAAAAATCCACACAAAAATGAGTTCTTTAACTGCCATGAAAGGTGTTGAGCCAAAAAACAAAAATTTAATAAAAATTAACAAACCTACGGAAAATTGCAAGTTTCTTCTCTTTGATTATTTAGACGAGAGCCTTAATTCCACCACCCTGCCTCACATACTATTGTTATTACCCCAGCAGACCATGAAACACTCAGAAACATTCTCAACTTCCCGGGAAGCATACAGTGCAAGCAGCAGATTAAGAGCTCAAACACTAACAAAATGACACCATCTATAGCTGAGTACCTACTCCCACCTTGGTGAAGTGAGGAAAATTCGTGTAAAGTGCCTTTCCCAAGGACACAATCTCAGGCCCCTTACGGGATTCGAACCCACGACCTTACGGTTGCGAGTCTGAGAGCCTAAGTACTAGGCTAACGACGATATGTATATATACAAGTTTAAGGAATACACCTGAGATGTGCACTATCATAGTTGTTTAAAAATACTGAGTAGGCCTATTTTGAGACCAAAAATTAAATGAGCAGTTTCAGATACGTTGTTGGCAACATTGATGCGAAAGATTATATCAAACTAAGAGGGATAGATAGATAGATAGATAGATAGATAGATAGATAGATAGATAGATAGATAGAT
>NW_004797326.1:1292398-1294046 GCF_000002075.1 Aplysia californica | reverse complement strand
GAGAGAGAGAGAGAGAGAGAAGGAGAGAGAGAGAGAGAGAGAGAGAGAGAGAGAGAGAGAGAGAGAGAAAGAGAGAGAGGGGATAGAATTGAAAGAAATTGAAAGAATGATACTGGAAAATTGGAGAAAATAGCAGGGGAGTTACTTAGTACTTAGACATGTATGCAAATGAAAGAAACAACAAAGAACATTGATGTAAGGAATGTAAAGGTTGTAGTTGAAATATGGACGCCACAGAAGGGATGTTAAAACATATTCTGAAAACTGACAATAATTGGGATGGACCGAGCTAAAATTAGCCTTCATTGCTATGTGTGTGTGGGTATGTGTTTGTGTGTGTGGATGTGTGTTTGTGTGTGTGGATGGTGTGTGGATGTGTGTTTATGTGTGTGGATGGTGTGTGGATGTGTGTTTATGTGTGTGGGTGTGTGTGTGTTTGTGTTTGTGGATGAGTGTGTGTGTGTGTTTGTGTTTGTGGATGAGTGTGTGTGTACGCGTACTACTGATGTGCTAAAATTCTATTTTTAGAACCAGTGACAGGAGGAGGATGCATCGAAATAACAGAGACGTTCGGAAAACCCCAAAAACAAAACAAATAAAAACTTGCCAGAACTACTTTGTTATTCCCGTTCTTCAGTGTGATTAAAAAGTAAATCTTGGTCTAAGAATATTATTTTTCAGTTAGAACCCTCAAACATAGCCAAGTAATGAAAAGAAACTATCGCAGCACCACCCCCTCGATCCCTCCTCTGCAAATCTAGTGTGATGAAAAGACATCATCATCCACTGTTAGATTCTACCTCCACTCTCCTTATTTCTGTTGTTCTTTGATTTGAATTTACATTTACGACTCGTTCACTCGGCCCCAACTTGTACTTCTTTTTTCTGTCCCTTTAACTGTAGATGTCAGAATAATAAGAATGTTTGCCCGCTCGTGTGGGTTATTGTTTGGTTTCGTTTCCTTTTTATTTTGTTTTGTTTTGTTATTGAGTACCATCTTAAAGATTGTTCACTTGTCTTTATTTGGATGGAAAAATATCCATTTATCTTGAATAGAAGTCGAGATATTTGTGAATGAAGGAGGTGGGGGGCACCTGTTTTCAGGGGTAAAATGAGTGAGAAAATGGCTTCCAAGGATTAGTTATTTCCTTAGCTTTAGAGTCCGTGGTAACTGAAAATTTACATTTTTTGTGTCATTAATTAACGTTTTTCAGAAAAATCCACACAGAAATGAGTTCTTTTAAGGGTATGAAAGGTGTTTGAGGCCAAAAAAAAAATTTTTTTAAATTCGGTGAAAATTCAAAAACCTGTGGAAAAATGCAAGTTTCTTCACTTTGATTATTTTGACAATAGCCTGATTCCACCACGCTGCCTCACATTTTTGTTTTAATTTGGTATATACGACACGATCTTGTAATACATATAGGTCATATAAGGGCCAAAGATTAGATAATGTGTTATATTGAGGAAAATACAAATACATTTTAATAGAAAGAGAGATGAGGATGGTCGATATTAATTTGGTAAGAAAGAAAAATCAAACCACTCCAGAGCACCCACTGCTTGTGTTTGTGTTTATTTGAGTGTGTAAGTGTGTGTGTGTGTGTGTGTGTGTGTGTGTGTGTGTGTGTGTATGTGTATGTGTGTG
>NW_004797326.1:1290808-1292298 GCF_000002075.1 Aplysia californica | reverse complement strand
AGTATGTGTGGGCTTTTGTGTGTGTCTCTATGTCGGTGTGTCAGTGGGTGTTTGTGTTACATCCATCCGTCCCTCCGTGTGTTTGTGCTAGCACGTATGTAGAGAAAGTATTCATGGTACAAACAATGTTGTGACGAAAATAGAATTTTAGGACGTTAGTAGTACGCGTAGACACACACACACACACACACACACACACACACACACACACACACACACATCCCCACTCACATCCACACGCACACACACACATCCACACACACAAACACACATCCACTCACCATTCACACACACAAATACACATCCACACACACAGACACACATACACATTAGATTCCACACTGTCACGCGTGGAGAGAAGACACACACAGAAAATAGAAAAAAAAAGAAAGAAAAAAAAGAGGAAAAAGGCACAAGGATAATGTGTATGCCCAAGAGTGAAGAAGAAGAGGAAGGGAATCAGATGTGTTAAAAAGTCGGAGGAAATTGAATTAGAATTAGATATGACAAACGAAGACAGCGGGAAATCAGGAGGGAAAGGAGTCTGTGTGCATGGGAGGAATTGTGTGTGGGGGGGGGGGATTTTTTAAAAAAATGGTCCCAAAAAATAATGTTATAAAGGAGGATGAGTATCAAGAGGATGTGGAAAAGTGTGTAGTGGAAGACGCCAAAGAAATATTTAGGAACACCCAGGGTACGAAATACAAAGATTCACTTGAAAAAAGAAAGCAGCCGATGAAACAAAATTTTTATTTCAAAAATAAAAAGCACCCCTCAACCAAAAAAGGAAGAGGAAAGGGACAAAAATGAAAAAAAAAAAAACATAAAAAAATTAAATACAAATTACACACAACCTGTAAGTAAAATGATAGTTTGTTGTTGTTGTTGTTGTTGTTGTTGTTGTTGTTGTTGTTGCTGTTGTTGTTGTTGTTATTGTTGATTATTGTTGATGTTGTTGCTTGAACAAATACATTGGTTAGCATAATGAGATTGAAAAAGAAATCTGTGGCTTTATTGTAAAAACGGGCGCCTGTTTAGAATTCAAGGAGCGACCTCCCAGCCCGGATGGGATTCGACAGGCCCGCATTTTGTCCTGGCCTCGCTGGTCTGAGATTGCCACAGCAAGCATGCTCCTCCTTCGTTTTTCTTTTCTCTCTATTTTTTCTCTTCCCTTCTTCATCTTTCATTCTCTCTCTGATTTCTCTCTTTTTGTCTTCCTCGTTTTTTTCTTAAATCTCTGATTTCTGTCTCAGTCTCTGTCGCTGTATTTGTCTTTGTCCCGCTCCCTCTCCCTCTCTCTCTCACTCTCTCTCTCTCTCTCTCTCTCTCTCTCTCTCTCTCTCTATCTCTCTCTCTCTCCCTCCCCTCTCTCTCTCTCGCTCTCTCTTTCTCTCTCTCTCAGTATGTGTGTGTGTATGTGAGGGTGTATGAGTGTGTGTGAGTGTGTGTGTGTGTGTGTATGTGTGTGTGTGTGTGTATGTGTATGTGTG
>NW_004797326.1:1287633-1289187 GCF_000002075.1 Aplysia californica | reverse complement strand
CCCGGTTGTCGGTGGTATTTCTTGTGTGATCATTTTAATAAAAGATCATAAAAGCTCAAACTGGAAAATATGTTATTGGAACAACAGGATACACCCGCAGAGTTTAAAACACATTCTTACTGTAGTTTTTCCTAAGAAGCCATCTGGCTTTTAACAGACTATTTGTCCAGTAAACAAGTCTGGATTTTTCAAATAACGCTGGCAGTATAATTAAAAAAAGCGTGTAAACTCAAAGGAGAAGGGGTTTCCTTGCTTGTTTTATTGAAACTTGTATATGTGAGGCAGCGTGGTGGAATCAGGCTTTCGTCAAAATAATCAAAGTGAAGAAACTTGCATTTTTCTGCAGTTTGTGAATTTTTATCAAATTTTAGTTTTTTGGCTAGACATCTTTCATGTCCTTTAAAGAACTCATTTCTGTGTGGATTTTTCTTTAAAAAAACGTTAAATAAAGGCACAAAAAATGTAAATTTTCAGTTACCACAGGACTCTTAAGCTAAGGAAATGACTAATCTTTCGCCGCCATTTCTTCACTAGTTTTACCTCTTAAAACAGGTGACCCGACCTCCTTCCTTCACAAATATCTCGACTTGTATTCAAGATAAACAGATATTTTTTTCATCCAAATGAAGACAAGTAAACAAGCTTTCAGATGATACCAATAACGCCACATGCCCAACAATTGACGAGAGCCTGATTCCACCACGCTGCCTCAAAAGGAGCATCGCTATTTCTCTCGTTCTGAACTGAACAACAAGTTGATTGAAGACATTGTTTAGAAATATCTAACTGTCTGATATAGCCTTTTAAACAACCACAGTAAAAGTTTCTTACGTCCTAATCTTATACTAAACATTTATCATCAGCAAAATTCTTGAGGTGCGCATAATCATGTAAACTTTATTTTATTTATCTTTAGAATTATGCCTCCACACAAATTCCAACAAAATAACTCCTCATTTGTAAATTATATTCTCTATTTCTTAACATGAGAGGCAGGAAAGCACAACGGGAATTTATTAAGAAGTCTTTTCATTAACCTAAGGATGACTGCACTAATTGGAATAGTATCTGCTGGGCGATGTTTCTACTGTTGTTGCTACTGCTCTTGTTGCTGAAGGCTGTTGCTCATCATTTTCGACGTCAACATCGGTTTGTTATTTTTGTGTCATTGTTTTCGCTTTTGTCGTCAATGTTGTTGCTGTTGTTGATGTTGCTATTGCTGTTGTTTTTGTTGCTGTTCTTGTTGGTGCTGTTGTTGTTGTTGTTGTCGTTGTTGTAGTTGCTGTTATTGTTGTTTATGTCGTTGTTGTTGTTCTTGTTGGTGTTGTTGTTGTTGTTGTTGTCGTAGTTGTAGTTGATGTTGTTGTTGTTGCTACTTCTGCTTAGCTCGCTTTCTAAAGTCGTTCCCAAAGCTCTGTGGTGTGGCGGTTAGGTGCTTCGCCACTGCACGCGAGTGACGCGAGTTCGATTTCCATGGGGGGAGAATTTTTATCGAGTATCAGGAAACGACAAATGCAGTTTTTGGGACAACTGAATAGACATAAGGGTCTTGAA
>NW_004797326.1:1283502-1285223 GCF_000002075.1 Aplysia californica | reverse complement strand
TCTCTCTCTCTCTCTATACTATTTTATTTATTGTTTTACTTTTTGCCTTTTTTTCTTCAAAATGAATGAAATGAAGAAAATAAAAATCTAAGTAGAGAAAGAAAAAAGTTGCAGACTTTGCGCAAATGTACTGCAAGCCTTAATTCGAGTACAATTGATAAGACAAAACATTTGATGTGACTTTTCCAGACAAACTTTCGCGCAATACTTTGATTACATTTACCAATCCCCTTTACAACCCACGCCTCGCTTCATCTTGAGGAGGTCATAGAATTCATTCTATCGTCGCAGTAAAAACAGTACTTCATCTGTAAGCGGGAATAAAATAATTCGTTGTACTATCCCAGTAAAACTATACTATCCGATACAATCTAACTGATGTCAAAATCCAGACTCATTTTGAACGCATTGAAAACCCGCCAATAAAAGAGAGAGAGACAATCTACCCAGCAAATCGCCCTCCAAACACCAACAAACATTATAAAGTGATGATCTGATACTGACAGACGAGGAAATAAATTCAGTGTAGTCGGTAATTTTAGAGCTGGGCGAAGAATCGATTCCGATTCCAGTGATTAATGCTACAGAAGAAAAGTTCCAACTCCTTTTCGTAAACCAACGGTTACCAGTTACGTTGATAATTAAAATCTTTTTCTTTTTGTTTAATAGGTTATTTTTAAAAAAAAAAGTTGGTTCCCCGTAATGTTCCTAATTCAAGGTTGTCTTAAATCCTGAAGATGTTCGGAGCAAACCAGATAACCACCGGAAGAAATCACATCATTAGAACGTAAGTAATTGGATTCGAAGTCCGATTCCTACGATTCCTAGCTTTCAATAATCGGGAACCTAGCCGCCCAGCACTAGTAATTTAACAACTACGAAAAATACGAAACAAAACAAAACAAAAGAAAAACTCAAAAGAGGGGAAAAAAAATAGTGAGAAATAAATCCACGCCATTTTCCTGATCGAGAAAACACCCTCGGTAACCCTTTCGAGGGCCTTCAATCACAGCACAATTCCCCTATCACCATTTCGTTTCATTCGCCTGGCCGAACCCTTAGGATCTTCGTCCAAATTTTTCATAGTCCCGCAGGGAATTGTCAGGGGGAGTACTCTCGCAACCAAATCGTCAATGATATCACCAAACAGAGGGGGCCATTGTGTGGACTGGAAGCGCGGGCACTCGTTAAAATGTCCGACTTCTCATTTAGCGGCCAGAGTATCCAATACAAATAGCGAACCACGCCTTTTATGAGGGAGAAATAGACCAGGAATAATTCAAAATTTTCACACGCCTCCCAGGCATCTCTCCCCCGCCCCCCTCAACTGTTCCGAGATGGGTCATATAAGGAAGGTTCTCGAGTCAATCTGAGACGTTTCCAACTCACTGCTCGATTCTTCTAGAGTTTTTCCCCCCTGAGGGCTGTCGCCATTTATCTCTGTCGCCATAACGACTGTCTGAGCGTCCTGGAGAGAGAAAGCGCCCTCTGTCGATGACACGCTATTGTTGTCTAACTAGGAGGCAGGGCACGTGCGTGTTGGTGAATGCTGAACGCTCCAGAGGTCACCAGTGGCTGACACGCGTCGCTTTTCTTCCTCTTCTTTCTCCTCCTCCTTCTCCTTCTCCTCCCTCTCTCCCTCTCTCCCTCCCACCCCCCTCCTCCTCCTATTCTTCCACCTCCTCCTTTTTCTGGCCATCGTCCTCCTCAGAATCGTGAAG
>NW_004797326.1:1276034-1279916 GCF_000002075.1 Aplysia californica | reverse complement strand
TCTCTCTCTCCAAACACACACACACACACACACACAAACACACACACACACAAACACTCCACACACACATACACACATACTCCACACACACACACACACACACTCACACACTTGCAAACATACAATCGCACACAAACACACAACACTTACGCGCACACATACACACACAAGCACGCACGTACACAAACACACACATGTACACACAAGCACACACATGCACACACGTGTACATACACACACAGATGCATACATAATACAAACACACACACACACACATACACACACACATATAAACACACACAAACACACAAACCAAAGAAACACACACGCACAAACACGCGTAGACACAAACACACACAATTCCCCCCAAACACACACACACAAACACACACACCCACACAAACACACGTACACCAACAGTCACACACAACTCACCTACCCCCCCCCATCGCACACACACTAGACTGACCACTTGACCGGCCTAGTAAATGTCAAAACCACCCAGAGCGAGGCAGGCCTCCCTTGCCCATTGGCTGAACTATGACCCTTCCCAAAGCGGGGAAAACCACAAATCGGTGTCCGGCTGCGAGGCTCCCTAATGAACCCCCTAGGGTGGTCGGGGCCCCACCAAAACCACTCTCAGGATGAGCTATTTTCATTTAGTTCTCTAATTAGGCTCGATATAGCTCCGGGGTAATGGAATTCGGGAGTTGGTAGGTGACCACGAGATGACTCGTAGGACGGGGTAGGGAGAGTTTGAAGGGTGAGCGTGCTGCCGTGCAATTAGTTCTTCACTCCATCCGAGAGTTTATGGGTGAGGAGGACGACGGGCGACTGGGGAAGGAGGAGGAGGAGGAGGAGGAGGAGGAGGAGAAGGAGAGGGGAAGAGGAAGAGGGAGATAGATAGATAGATAAATAGATAGATAGATAGATGGATGGACAGATAGATAGATAGATAGATAGATAGATAGATAGATAGATAGATAGATAGATAGAATATAGATATATAGATAGATAAACAGACAGAGACAGAGATAGAGAATGAGAAAATGAAAAAGAAAGACAGAAAATTAGAGAAAAAAGAGTGTGTGGAACAAAAAAAGGGGGGCGGGTGGAAATAGACAGACAGACGGAGAGACAGACAAACAGGCAGACCGACGTATAGAGGTAAAGACATGGACAGAGACTGAGAGAGATTGAAACAGAGGAAAATATGTGTCGCGGGGGAGG
This sequence comes from Aplysia californica, assembly GCF_000002075.1. Lineage (NCBI taxonomy): Eukaryota > Metazoa > Mollusca > Gastropoda > Aplysiida > Aplysiidae > Aplysia > Aplysia californica. The sequence goes on along the minus strand of NW_004797326.1, from coordinate 1,278,686 downwards.
GGGGGGGGGAGTTCCTTGAACTTTTTTTTTCTATTCACCAACATCGTCAGTCCCATTTTCCACGATAAAGATCCCAATTATTCTAAACCAATGGTCGTATTTCAAACCATTCCCTGAAGTCCGACCAACACAAAATAACCATGTCGCAAGGCTCCGAAAAACAAAACACTCGTATGATTTAATGTTCTTTGGTAGAAGAAAAAAAAGCTCCGTGAACATGCTCCAATCTTTGTGCTCATCTGTGCTTCCCCCATTCCTTTACCGATTCTATTTCAACTCGCTATTTTGGCCGACTTTGATAAATGTCTGGCGGTAAATCCAACACCTCTGCACCATTTATTTCCGTGCGCCCGTCCTTTGGCTTCTTTACATCGATAGAAAGATCCCCGCAATTGGGGCAGATGGTGAATAAGCTGGCTGAAACCTCCGATGACCGATAACCCGTGTTGCAGTGAGCGGCCCGGACATTAATCCACTTTCTCAAAAGCTGTAATCATAACTGTCCGATTTGCGGGGGGCTATTGGACTGTACAGATGGTCTTTTCATCCAGCGCCATGCCTTGCGGGACCAGCTCCAAGCAGATCTCAATGAAGACAGGAAACAATGGCCCGGAAACCGCCAAACGCGACAGTTCCCCAGATTTTTCTTCTCTGCCAGCTATCGTGTCCTTCCACTAACGAGAATTCTGGTCCCGGATTTTTTTCCGGGCTGGCCATCTTTGACGGCTTTGTGGGTGACCATATCGGGCGCTGGATTCGATTTACAGCAATTTAATGGTTTGGAAGGATTTCTGGTACTTCCCTGGGTGTGGGGTTTGGCGTAATATGGGATGCTATTGGTTAAGGCTGGAATTACAGAAGACAGTCTTATTGGCATCTGGCATGCTATTATACTGAAAGTCAAAGTAAATAGCGGGACGTTTTTAGGGGTGATTTTCGACGAGCAAAAAACTAGGTACTGCACATGGATATAATACATTGAATGGGGTGAGAGATAGAGCGGGGAAGAGAGAGACAGGATGAAGGAGTGAGTTAGAAACGGAGAAAAGGGGCATTTTGTCTTCACATTGTACCCCCTCGCTCTCCCTTTTGCCCCCTTCCTCTGGGCTCCTGACTCTTTCTGCAGCCTTTCTACTGCTACTTCTTGGCTCCTTCTTTCAGCTGTCTTTCAGCCACATTCCTGATTTTACGGTAGGTAAGATCTAACATCTGTCTTCTCGGATAGGAGCGAAACATCTCAGAGATACCGTAGGCTAGTTGCGCACGTTAAAGATCTCGTGGTGGTAATAAAAGCGATAAGAGTAGTCTTCGGCCAGCACCCTGATAATATTCAAAATTCCAATTGAACTGAAAATGTCTAACGGACGTGTCTCGCGCGTTCATATGACCTTATTCAGTTGTGGGTTCCGTGAAACGCGTACCAAAAAACCCTACCCCCAAAAAAACAAAAAACAAACAAACAAAACAAAACAAACAAACAACACTGTCAGTATAAGTTAAGTCATAGGAACGAATAATGTCAATTGTCCCAGAGCCGTGTGGTGACTGCGGCAGAAGGTTCAGCAACAAGACAAGGACAGTTTATTTAAAATTAAAATAAAACAAAACAATACAATACAAAAACAAACAAAACAGACAAAACAAATCCGCACCCAGAATGGAGATCACGTTGTTTACGAGCATGACGAAGAGCCTTAACAGGGAAAGTAAGAAGAAACAATCAGACAATTAGACAGACAGACAGACAAAAAATGGAAAGATCTGAAGTCACATTGTCTTCTACAAAAATTCCAAATTTGATATTTTGAATCCTTGCTGAACAGATTCCTCCACCGTTACCCCCCTTCCCTTATCCACACCAATTCTAACCCAACACCATCTCCATTTCCAGCCCTTCCTCCCTCTCAGTTTCGTCTTTTTGTATTTTTCTTTCTCCCAAAGCTGCGCCCAGTCTATTGCTCTTGAGTTCAGAACACGGTGTTAAGGAACTGCAGCGTATACTACTATCATCATTATCTTCATTAGATTTTCCATTGAGGCAGATCACCATCGAGGCTTAGAGAGCAATCTTCCTCGGCCCTGAGATATGCACAGGACACAAAAGATCCCAAGAAGTGCACTTAACCCCATCTTGAAGGGGAGAGTGAGTCCATCCTCTGCCGCTGACCACTCAATGATGGGCCTATTGTAATGATTAATTGGTCATTCTTCTCTAAGGACGGCCCGGTCCTCCCATCCCCTCTTTCATCAAGAGTGGCTCTAAGAATGAAAATATAGAGCACCTTAACAGCTACTGCATCCACGCGCCCTGCTGATGGAAGAGTGCAAACACGAATCGGACGAAGCCAATTGGGCAGTCCATTGAGAAATCAAGGCGTATGACAGGTGGCTCGTTGGCCAGGCCTTTCCCGGCCTACTGGCCAAACAGACGGCAAAATGAGGCAAACCGAGTTGAGACAAACAAGGGTGTTTACATTGTCAAATTGGCGTTAGCGTAGAGGGGTTTCTGGGAAATAGAAAAGTGCACACTGCGAGGGAGAGAGAGAGAGAGAGAGAGAGAGAGAGAGAGAGAGAGAGAGATAGATAGATAGACAGATAGAAAGAGAGAGAGAAAGAGAGAGATGGGGGGAACAGTAACCGAGGGGAGGGGGA
>NW_004797326.1:1272652-1274376 GCF_000002075.1 Aplysia californica | reverse complement strand
TATATAGTCGCCTTCTCTACACTGATGTATGTGGTGTAGTTTTTAGGAACTTTGAATTAATCACAAAAGCTGATAAATTTGATCCAAGCATTTGGCGGATGCTAATTGTGTTGAAGAACTCTGTCCAAAAACTAAATCGATCAATTTTGATATTTTAAGACACGCCATCGACCCTGCCTGTCAAGTCTAACCTGCACCTAGAGGTATACAATATGTGAGGCAGCGTGGTGGAATCAGGCTCTCGTCAAAATAATCAAAGTGAAGAAACTTGCATTTTTCCGCAGGTTTGTGAATTTTTATAAAATTTTTGTTTTCTGGCTCAACACCTTTCATGCCCATTAAAGAACTCATTTCCGCGTGGATTTTTCGATTAAAGGCACACAAAAATGTAAATTTTCAGTTACCACAGACTCTGAAGCTAAGGAAATAACTAATCTTTGGCGGCCATTTTCTCCCTTACTTTACCTCTGAAAACTGGTAACCCCCACCTCCTTCATTCGTAAATATCTCGACTTGTATTTAAGATAAATGGATATTCTTTTCATCCAAATAAAGACAACTGAACAAACTTTAAGATGACATTAATAACTCTACATGCCCAAATAATGACGAGAGCCTGATTCCACCACGCTGCCTCACATTTTCTAGCGGAAAACCCGAGATATTTGTTTTTTTTAAAAACGTTCTACTCAGGAATCAAACACAGGATTCGAACAACGGGTCTTCTCCATGCTATGTCGGAGCGATTAACCGCTACACAACAGACGCCGGGGACCTCTGGGTTTTCTTCTGATGCCAAAGAGGTTATATAATATAATACTAGAGTTCGCAGCAGTGACGTCACACGCGTCAGACATGGGAGCCTTGTTATCCTCATCGGCATGGCCGGCTTGCCGTCATTTACATGAACAATCTGAGCCTGCAGCCCGCTCCCCACGAGTTCTAGTATATTTAACACCACCTTGCCCCCATATTTCAGTGCAGACTTGTTGATTTCCTCCTCAGACCGCCGAGACGCCTCCACGTGAGTCTCGAAAAGTACTCGCCCGTCTGTTGAACTGCGCATGTCTTACCTCGAGGTTCGGCGTCCCAGAGTGGGCACATGCAGCCCCCGTTCGTTTACGCGGAGGACATTATAATATTCACTGCCACGATCTCTAGTACTGAATATAACCTCTTTGGTTGGGGCCCACCTCCACCCTGGGCTGGCCCTGACATTCAGCGTGGAAAGAGCCGTGTGATAAAACAGCTCATTCCACGATAACAAGGTCACGTAGCGGAAAGTTGAGCGGCTGGGTCCAAAGGGAGAAAGATGCTAAAATAGAAAGAGGGAAAGAGAGGTAGAAAGACAAAAGGCAAACCCACTAACGAAGTAATATCAATATAATACAGAAACATAGACAGACACCTGTACAAACAAAGTCATACACAAACAATAGATTTAAAAGAAAAAGGGAAACACTTCAGCTGATTTTTAAAATGGCGTTATGTAATTAAATGTCAATAGTTCACAGAAGAGTTTCCGACTATTAGTGGTTGATTTGGTAATTTTGATGGACTGTGGGAGATCTTCCGCACAGCGACAGGTTATAATTTGATTCTTTCTTCTTCTTCTTCTTCTATCCCGTGGTTGGGGTAACCGTTGGGGCACCACTGCATTGGAAAACCAGCTCTCGCCATCTATTTTTGTCCTCTGCTCTCCTCAGATTGTCACCCATCGTCTT
>NW_004797326.1:1262809-1272552 GCF_000002075.1 Aplysia californica | reverse complement strand
ATGTTGTCCTCCCATCTCCTTCTCTGCCTTCCTCTCTTTCTCTTTCCTTGTACGGTTCCTTGCAGAATTGTTTTGGCAAGTCCTGTGGAATAATTTGATTAAATGCTCCGAAGTACGCGTCAGTATGTATTGGTTTAGCAAGAGGCGGGGCCTCTGAGTTTAACGACCACCTCCGAAAGGACCGTGCCAAGTAAAAAATTCGTGTGAAGTACCGTTCACGAGGACACAACGTCAGACCGAGCTGGGGATCGAACCTCCCGAACCTGCAATCTTACGATTACGAGTCCGGTATCCTAACCACTAGGCTACTGACGCCACCACACGGGTCTGTGAGTCGCGCAAATTATTATTAGCCTTTTAAAGGTGGCAAAAACAGGGGGAAGGCCATAAAGATATCGACGAGCACTGGTGAAAGTAAATGCATGCTTTCCCCTGCGCGCTGCACTGTATCTTTTACCACGAATCTGGGACTTTGCTTACCATCTATGGGGTCTAGAAGTTAGGCTTTTCGTCGTTGCACGCAGAAGCCGTGAGTTCGATTCCGACGGCGGTATGACTATTTCATCGAGTATTCCCATCTCTCTCTCTCTCTCTCTCTCTCTCTCTCTCTCTCTCTCTCTCTCTCTCTCTCTGGGACGTTGTATTCCACTTACCCCTGTTTGACCCTAATAGGCGGCTTGGAACAGCCCATTCCCTCTAATCATATTATGATCTAAACAAACCCTTCTTGTTTCGCTCGAGGGAGGCATAAAACGCACGCAATAAACTTACAATCACCCAAAACAGTTTTCCCTTTATGTAAACTCTAGCTTCGAAGTGGCGTACACTAAGAGACATTAATCTTCCACATATTTCTCATCAACTTACGAGAAGACGGACAGTCCCCTGGAAAGATCTCCTCTCCGCCTCTCTTGTACATCTGTATATTATCATCTATTTCTTCCCAGCACTCAATGACCCGAGTCTTCTCGATATGCTTCTTTCCGACTGAAGCAAACCGCAAGCTGGACACATTAATTTCCTTTATGTCTCTCCACTGCTAGCGAGAGCGCCACAGTTGGAAGGCCAAACTCCGGGAGTTCTAACGTTTGAGTACGCGGTTGCAGAAAGGAGGTGGGTTTATTTATTTACCTATTTATTTCCTTATAATTTATTTATTTGTTTATTTATTTACTTAATTCAATTGATTATTCTATGCTAGTCAGTTTTTAAATGTATATTTTTCGGTTGTTGTTGTTGTTGTTTTTTCGGGGTGGGAGGGGGGAGCTTTTGAATGACGCTTGTAGATCAATTTTCTTTCTTGTCTGTTGTCCATTATTTTAGTGGGTGGTAAGAGGGTGATACTGAGTCGCCTCAGAATCTATCTGATTTTTTTGGCCGTTTTGAGTTACTAAGACCAAGAGATCAGAAATCAATCTATCTGCTGTATCAACATTTTATTCATAATATTATTCGGAGTTGTTAACAGGATGTTTTTCAAAACTGTATTGGAAAAAGCTTGGCATACTGTGAAGCTCAAAATGTTTGACGTCAAATTTCTCAAAATTAGGTACTGTGCAGATAGAAGACTGTAATTCTGGGGTAGCCGTGGTAAGCCCGATTTATATCCAGTTCATTCGTCATTCCAGTGGGCTGTTTGAGGAAACCATAAGTAGATATTAATTGCTTTGGCTATATGTGCTTTTTTCGTCCGATGGTTGAAGAGTGGCACTGGGAAGCCATATAATTATTTCTTTGTTGACGTATGGCACGTCGTTTCTCTGTACCCAGTTCTTGACGTGTCTATTTACCGTCTCGGCTTGTATCTCCCAAGTACTCGTTGACCCCGATGACCCTCAATGGGCCAGCTTTATACCATCAGCAGACTTTGTTGCTCAAACAAATGAAAAATCTTGAGCAGCAATTCTGTTCCCTCACCCCTCCATCCCCACCTCACTCTCTCTCTCTCTCTCTCTCTCTCTCTCTCTCTCTCTCTCTCTCTCTCTCTCTCCTCTCTCCTCTCTCTCTCTCCTCTCTCTCTCTCTCTCTCTCTCTCTCTCTCTCTCTCTCTCTCTCTCTCTCTCTCTCTCTCACACACACAACCCCCCCCCCCACAATCAGTAGCAATTCACGTCAGGTGTGACTTAATCTGTCTCCAGTTTCATCTGTTTGTGTGCGCAGTCATTTTCTCCCGGCTCTCTTTTCCTCTTTCTCCTCGGCCGGCCGCTCTCCGCTGCCCAGTGGTCAAGCTCTCCCCTGTTTAATCACAACAACACAAACACACCAACGAGCCGGGCGGCGCCAAGAGATCTCTCAATCAACAAACACCTAACAGGGTCTCGCGACTAAGATGGAAGGTTCAGGGAACTTCACGGTTAGCCACAATTTGCTATTTGCTTTTAATTTTTACTCTCAACTGTTGTTAAAAAATAGATAGCATCTGAAATTGTATAGGGTAAATTCCTACTCAACAGCAATCTCTATGGGCTTTACAGTCACTACTATCATCCCAGCAGCAGACCTGATAACCCACTGAAATAATCCCAACTTCTTGGGAAATATACATTACAAGCTGCCATTTTTAGGGGCTAAAATACTAACATACTAACAAGATCTTTCATTGTCTATAGTCGGGTAGCCATTCCCACTTGGGTAAAGAGAGAGAAATGAACGAGACAGTTTAAAAAAAGTTAAAGTTAGCGTGTGACCTTAACGCCTCTTTTAACATAGTCATGTTGTAGGCAGGACCTCTGAATGTAGAAGTCTACATATGAAATAACCGAGTGAAATAAGTTCTGTTGAGAGTCTTAAAATCTCCACAAAACCATGGCCGTGCACTCTGTAACCCAGCATCATAACAACTGAGAAAACGATGCTCCTACATGTCTTTTTAAGTCACCAAAATTGGTAAGTTTTAGTGTTTCTGGAAAGTTTGTTTTGGTTTGCCCTAAGTCGAAACAATTTGGCACACTTTTATCTGCCTTGTTTATGATGATTAAGTCGGTTTAACAGATCTTCTGAAGATAAAAACTCCGCAATGATAGTGTCTTTAGCAACACATAAGACTCTTACTGGTGTCCAGTCAAATGGTCCAAAAAAACAAAGCAAAAGAAGAAAAATTCTACTTTACTGTTATTTTCTAAGCTGAAAATGGTCGCTCTAATGCAAGCAAAGACGTGAAACAGTTCATAAAACGAACGCCACGCAAAGCAGAATACCATTATGATGTCAAGACAATTAAAATGATAAAGGTAAACGTGGGCCATCCATTCGAAACTTACTTGACCCATTCCGGATATCTGGGGTTTCCAGTCTCCATTCTCAGTAGCGTCACATTTAGTACGCCGTGACGTCGGGCGTGGATAACGCCATTAACAGATTTAAAGATTTTTTGAATGGGCAGAAGGGGGGGGGTCCAAACTTAGTAGATTTACATTAAATTATGATAGTACTAATAGTACACGGGGATGCGCATTACTCACTGCAGTATTGGGCCTCACAGGTGAGCTTGTCTTGTTTTAAGACAAATCTCAACAACAGGTCAACAAATCTTTGCTTTTCACGAAACAGAGAATATTGAAATTTTGCCTTCAATAAAGATTTCGGAACTTGCCTCTTTCCATATTAAAAAAAAGAGTTATTGTCGATTTTTAAACTTCAGCAGTTTTCTCCATGATATCTTTATGACAGCTGATACATACGGCCTATGTCAAAGCCCAAGCCACTACCTCAAATTCACAAAGTTCTATCAGGCATTTTGTCCGTTTTTAGTTACTTAGACCGTGGGGTGAGAAACACAATGCTCTATCCGCTCTATCAAAATCGTACAAAATCATCTTTACATTTCCCTTCTTGGTCTTCGTGCATTTAGTTTTGAGTGACCTGTTTCAGCAACAACAAGAACTCTCAGAGGACACAGACAGCTCCAGGACACACCAGCATCAACAACCACAGATGAGTGTGTCTGGAACAACAGAATGGCCGAATGCGATACCACGCAACCCAGCTGGTTGGGAACGGGGAAAATTAAAATATTATTATTAATTTGCTACCTTGTAATCGTTTATTGAAAACGTATTACTATTTTGTTTTTGCTGCTGGGCTGGGAATTGTAGGGTGAAAGACAAAAAATAAATTGACAGAACCATTAAGAAGGCCAGTGCGATCTCTGGATATGATTTCACTAGAATTGATGAAATGTATTAAAAAGATAAACAGCATTGTAAACAACCCATCACATCCCCTTTCCACACAAATTGTAAGATCACACAGCGGCAGATATGCACCTTTAAAAACCAAGAAAGAAAGAAAAAAAAAGTTTCTTACCATCTTGTATAAAGCTACAGTCAGAATACACATCAATGTGTATTGCTTTTTCGAACATGTATCTATTTAACTCTAAAGGTCTTGTAATTAAATTCCTGCATGTGTTTGAATGATGCATCTGATGTAATATATACATTTTGTCAGCCTTACTTTTCTTTTCATATTGAATTTTAATTAGAGTATAATTTTATTTTTATGTACACCCTACCTGCATATTTTTTACAGTCTGTACAGCCAAGAAAATGTCTCTCTGGTACAATAAAGTATTACCTTTTCTTACATTATTTCCTTTTATGAATTACAAGAAACACATCAAGAACCTTGTTGTAGTGTTTGATAATCTAGTTGCAAATTAGTGTTTTCTAACAATCGGTATAAACGGAATATGTGACTGAAAACTGTAAGCATCTAATAGGATACAACAGACTGCATGTAACGTGTGTATCTGTGTATCAACTGAGGGCTGAAACGGTCATCTCCACGAGAGTGGCTGTTACGTCGATAAGACCCAACCAAGAAGGTCTAAAACAAGGGAGCCTTCTTAAACAATGCACGTCTGCACTTTGAATAGCGGACCGGTATGGCAGGGAATGAAACTACGACCCTCCAACTTCGTAGCCCAATGTCATACCCTCAAAGTTTGTTGTAAACCTTGGGAATTTTCCTGTGAAAAAAATCGATCTAAATCGTAACCATAAACTCACAGTTCTACCGTCACAAAAGGGTTAGCTATACTTCTCCATGTATTCTTCTTGAGAGTTAACACGCTCCCTCATCTGCAGAGAAATAAATTCTCCACCAGCATCCCAGAAAACAGCCCGGCCCCTTCCAGCCATTTATTTATTTTCCCGCCGGAGACCCATTAGGATCGGTGGATGTGTAAATAGGAGACGAGACACCCCCAGACAGCATAGCACAAGAACTCGCTAAATTAGCACCACATTAGTTTATTTCTCGCTCGCTCCACTGTTCTTTGCTCTTCTTAAACAGGCATTATCGTGGAATTATCCCGATAATATGAAATTGAAACGGAATTTTCAAAGAGCTCCCCCCCCCCCCCTCCATTTTCATTTTTCCCCATCTCCTCTTAACAGATAATCAAATAGGCCATCGGGAAATGGGAAACAAAAGATAAAAATGGACAAGAATTCTGAATTCTAAGATCGCTTGTTATCTTATTTATTGATCAAATCTCACGCTTGAAGGGAAAGAGGAAAAATAATTAATAAAAAAATCTCCAAGGAATTTTGCTAAAAAAAGCAACACACACACGCATAAAAACCAAAAACAGAAAAACAAAATGTCTTCCAAGAGTTCTGCAAATATTTTTGTTCTCTTTTGATTTTTGAAGGATTTGTGTGACAGTTTTTTAAACGATTTTTCGCGGATAATTTACATTTTTACAAGTGTGTTTTTGCTGTTTTTCAAACGTGATTTGGGTATTTTAGATGATCATGTCATCCGTTTTCAACGTGGGGTTACCTTTTTTGCAACAACTTCTTTCGTGTTATTGTCGATTATATTATTTGATACTAATCTGGTATGGTCGTCTCTATAAAGTGTGCTTTTCTCGTTCTGTGGAAAGCAACAAAGGTTTTATTAATTTATTGTCAACAGAAAAGCAAGAAAGGGAGAGAGAGAGAGCGAGAGAAAGCGCCCGAGAAAGAGAGAGAGAGAGAGAGAGAGAGAGAGAGAGAGAGAGAGAGAGAGAGAGAGAGAGAGAGAGAGAGAGAAAGGGGAAGTAAAAGCGAATAAGATAGGTAGATCGATAGACAAACAGGGAGACAGACAGACTGATAAATAGATAGATTGACTGAAAAACAAATCTATCTATCTATCTATCTATCTATCTATCTATCTCTCTCTCTCTATCTATCTATCTATCTATCTATCTATCTATCTATCTATCTATCTATCTATCTATCTATCTATCTATCTATCTATCTATCTATCTATCTAAACTAGTGCACATATGCAACCTTTTTGTTTTATCCTTTCTACAGCTTATCAAAATATTTGTCCATATCTAATTTAGTCTGACGTAAAAATTGCTCCGGAAAATAAAACTATTTATCAGCAAGAATCAATATCTGCGCTTGGAAAAGGATTCGCGTGCAAAAAGAGTCCTTGGGAAAATTGGTTTAATAAAGGAGGAAGATATTGAATGATTCCGCCCAGAGCATAAATAATATCATCATTTATATGCTTTCTGTCATTTCCTAAGGCCGGCTTGTCTCCCTCTGCGGGTTTATAAAAGAAATGTGAATTCTTAATGAAAAGGCTGACATGCGTTGAAACCGTGATATTTATAAACACTTTCTTGGACATGCACTGCCATGCAAATAAATGAGCCCCACTTCCTTGTAGACGTTTGCTCGAGCAATCGCGCTAGACGTGTGCACGTACTCAGACAGAATTTGGAATAAAAACCTGGACAAATAGACGAAACACTTGCATGCACGCTTTAAAGATCCTCACAAAACTGCTATTTTAAAGGATGGGCGTTTAATTCAAAATCAACGACTCAAAAGTCCATTTCCGATAAGCTTCAGACAAGTGGACAGAGAGACAGACTCTGAAGTTTCCAATCCCAAAAAATCATTTTAGAGATTTGAACAAATCTTCTACGTTGTCACTCATTCAATAAATGAATAAATAAATGAATAAATAAATAAATAAATAAATAAATAAATAGATAAATAAATAGCATTTGAAGGGGTCTAGTGAAAAACACGTTAAGCCACACTAATATAACCGCGATTTAGCCTATTTAGTTTCCTTTTTATGTTGAACACACACACACACACAAGCGCGCCCACGACAACAGACATACTCGAACAAACACACGCACATACTATACATTAATTCTCTCTCTCTCTCTCTCTCTCTCTCTCTCTCTCTCTCTCTCTCTCTCTCTCTCTCTCTCTCTCTCCCTCTCTCTCTCTCACACTCTCACTCTCTCTCTCTCTCTCTTTCTCACTCTCTCCTCTTTTATGTTGGACTTGCTGTCACGAAAATACAGTAGTTTGTGAACACCTGACTTGTTGTTTTTTCACGTAAGTGGTTTTGTAGTGGTATTATGCAGGTACTCTTGTCAGTGAAAGTCTAGTATTCCTATGTTTTCTAAAAATACACTCATTCCCATGATCATCTCCAATAAAAATAGTATTTTAAAATGATAATGGAAACTTTACGTGGCATGGTTAAAAAGTATGACTGTGCCCGATCAAACAGTCCGTTTTTTTTGGTGACCCCAAGCACACGAAAATAAGAAGAAATTTATTTTTCTTTTTACGGAAGATACTTTTTAAAGTTGCTTTTTTTTTCGAACTTTTCAATCCAGCACAGAAGCAGGTTAGGCTGAGAGCACGTCAACATCAAACACCTCCTTTTGTGTCAAGATGAGAATCGTCCTCAGTTTGTGCTGAAGAGAGAAATGGCGATGCGATAAAGATACTGCTAGTTATGGGGGGGGGGGGGGGGAGCAAAACAAAACCAAAAACAAGACAAAAATGAGACTGCCGGGGAAAGCAAAACAAAAACAAAAACAAAAACAACCCCCCCCCCCAAAAAAAAACAACCAAAAACAAGACAAAACTGAGACTGCCGAAGACCAAAGACAGAATGATAATAATGAAGTTGGGATGACCTGAGATGTCTTCAGTATCACTCATGGTAAAATTAGCTTAAGTAAAGAGAAGCCCATTAACGTAGTACAGGCCATGTAGAGCGAGGAGGGGAAAAAAAGATAAAATAAAATACAGATAAAACATAAGAGGCAATTGTAAAGATTTAGCACACAAAGGCGGGTGGTACCTTCCAACCAGTAAAAAGACATTGACTGTCTGTCTTTCAAGAACGAGCAACCGAGAAGCCACCTATTTAGTCACTCTCCAGTGGCCTAACTTCCTTCATTCTCCTGTAGTAAGAATAGAGCAAAGAACACCGCAGGGTCACGCCTCCCTAAACAAAGCTGAAACAAAATAACAAACAACTATCTTTGCTCTATTTCTCTGCTGAGGGCCTTCCTTTCTTTCTTCCCCCTTTCCGTAAAAAGCGAGTGAAAAACACCGCATTTTCACGGCCATTCCTCATCTGGAGCAATGCGGACGCCGTTAATGCTTGGGCTCCCTAATTCGTGTTTATTGATCCAACTGATGACCAGGGGACCACGGGCCTCCGAAGCTCATGCCGGACTTCAAGGAACATCTATCTTTACCGCCCACAGAAGTGGACAAACTGGACAGACACCACAATGGCCACCCAAAAAGGCCACCACACACTACAACGAAAAACAGGAAATAGGGTCTCCATCCGTTTGTCAAATATCGAAACCAACACGGCACGACACATTGGGATATCCTAGATCCGGATTTTTTTCTATGGAGATACGTTTCTTTCGCAACATTGGACTCAAACCTAGATCTCCCAAATTTTTAAAGTGAGATAATACTATTTTTTGATAACGGAGAAAATGTGTTACAATAGCGGTTTTATATTGCTTACCATACCATATCATACCAGAACCAACACAATAACAATAATAATATACTGTTGTACTAGACAATACTATACCGCACGGGAGAATGATACATAATCTCTGCATCACACCACAGTTTCTGTTCTACCATACCATTTATACGATACCACACTATACTATACTATACTATACTATACTATACTACTATACCAGCTACAACGACGCTCTGAAAACCCAACAAAGTGTGTGCCACTTTCCTCGTGATCAGAAAAACAAATCAACAGTAGCATTGTCAAGGTAGCTAGCTGCCTGGCTCTGTAAGGCTGACACAGAAGCAACATTCACCATCTCTGACCTCCGTTATTGCTGCCGTTATTATCGTGACGGATGAGAAATGACCATGGTGTCCTATTTCTCGAAGACGACAGGATCAAAAGGGCGGACTGTCTTTTTGCTTTTGTTAGAGTTTTACGTCTTTTGCAACACTCTTATTTGTTTATAAATGCCGAAGATAAGAGGAGCGACAAGAGAGTAACAAACACAGAAAAGGAGGAGACAAAAGGACGTTAGATGTTTGATAGGTGAGAAGTAACAAACCACACCAGAGCACCAGCAAACTACCCACAAAAATGATATCTCTTAATACAAGGATGTGATAAAACTAAATGTAGAGGAATTTTGTAAAGTTTGCTGCGCATTTTATCTTTCTATAACTCTGTTACCACAAGTTGAACTTCGCTTTTTTCGTCGGATTCATCGAAGAAAGAAAAAAACAAGGGAAACGGCGGTGGAAAGAGAAGGTAAAGACGAAGAAGAGGTAGAAAGTGAGAAAGGATTAGAAAGATAGAGGGAGAGAAAGAGAGAGAGAGAGAGAGAGAGAGAGAGAGAGAGAGAGAGAGAGAGAGAGAGAGAGAGAGAGATATAGGGAGAACGAACAACAAAACATGGAGAAGAAAAC
>NW_004797326.1:1259011-1260261 GCF_000002075.1 Aplysia californica | reverse complement strand
TAGATAGATAGATAGATAGATAGATAGATAGATAGTGGCGGGGGAAGTAAGCCATAAGAAAAAGGGAAAAAGGGGGGTGGGGGGTAGAGGTAAGCGACATATCCCTTTACCTTCATATCTTCATCTTCTCTTTCCAACAATTAATTATCGCGTGACCAGCTTCTTTATTTTTATTTAGTTTCGCTTTTCTCTTTTCCTCTTTTTGTAATGTTTTTGTAAAGTGTTTTACGGCGCTCGCGACTGCATAAAGTCATGTGAGCAGTAGAAAGGCTGTAGAAAGATCCAGGAGCCCAGAGGAGGGGGCAAAGGGGGTGAGGGGGTGGGAGAAGAAAGTGGAAATGAAAGCAGACAATTTTAGAGAAGAAAATTTTTCGGTCGCTACCCGGATTCGAACCTGGGACCTTTTGAATGAGAGGCCAACACCTTAACCTCTAGGCCACGAGAGCCCCCTTTTCCTCTTTTCAAAAGGAGCGACTCCAGACCTTAAAGAGAGTGTCCATTACAAACAGGAATCAATGGTGAGGAGAATCGTGAGATATCACTTTCTCCATAATATGTGAGGCAGCGTGGTGGAATCAAGCTTTCGTCAATTTTTGGGCATGTAGATTTATTGATATCATCTTATAGCTTATTCACTTGTCTGTATTTGGATTTAAAAAATATACAAATATCTTGAATACAAGTCGATATATTTGCAAAAGAAGGAGGTAGGGTTCACCTGTTTTCAGAGGTAAAATTAGTGTGAAAATGGCCGCCAAAGATTACTTATTTTCTTAGCTTAAGAGTCCGTGGTAACTGAAAATTTACATTTTTTTATGTGCCTTTAAACAATGTTTTTCAGAAAAGTCCACGCAGAAATGAGTTCTTTAATGGGCTTGAAAGGTGTTGAGCCAAAAAACAAACAAAATTTAATTTAAAAATTCATAAACCCTCGGAAAAATGCAAGTTTCTTCACTTTGATTATTTTGACGAGAGCCTGATTCCACCACGCTGCCTCACATATTCTTCTAACTCATTAATTCTATTTCCACTCACTAATATAATTATTTGTGGAAACGAATCAAGTTTCAGATGGTAAAATTATACTTGTGTTTAAAAACGTTTGTTTATTTGTTTGTTATTTTGTATGTAAATGAAACACTTTTTAAAACCTAAATTTTGTTAGTATTTATGCGATATGGAGAGGGAGAAAATATGTGTGTGTATGCGTGTGTGTGTGTGTGTGAGAGAGAGAGAGAGAGAGAGAGAGA
>NW_004797326.1:1254999-1258661 GCF_000002075.1 Aplysia californica | reverse complement strand
CACACACACACACACACACACACACACACACACACACACTACGAAATCATTTGTAAAAACCTTTACAAAATGCTTCTAAATTCTATATTTTTTACAGGAATTCCATGTACCTTCTATCCCCAGTGCTCTGACGGAATTCAAGTTGCGATTTCTAGTAGTGGGTTATCCTCCTTTCGTTTCTCTGGATAGATAAAGGCAAGGAGTTTCTCTTTTGTACACTGGTTAAGCCCCTCTTTGAGTTGATAAGGAAGGTTTACTGCCCATCAGAAGGCGTTGTCGTAAGTTTTCTTGCTGCCCCACGTACATTAAGCGAACCATATCTTGAATGTCTGACACACACACACACATGCTCTTGACAAACTTACGGCAGGTGAACATTTATTTTTAAAATAATAATATCATGTTTGAATAGAAGGGTCTGTGAATATCTGGTTTAAATACACCGAAGATGATAAATTGTAAATTTACTCTACGAAAATAAGGTGACCAACGACGTAGTAACAAGTATTTAGAGTAAGTACAATGTATATCTATCCATCTTTGTGTCTTTCATTTCCCCTTTCCCTCCCCTGTCTCTCTTTCTCTCGTTTTCCTCTCACCAACCCCTCTCTGGTCTGTCCCCTCCCCCTCCCTTCCTCCGTCCCTCCACCTCCTCCTCTCTCTCTCTCTCTCTCTCTCTCTCTCATATCCAATCAAATTATTATATCCCTTTCCCTTGGCTATTCTGGGGGCAGACTTAAGCATAACTTTATCACAAGGGGGACTTCATCGAGATGCTTGTGTTCTTGAAGAAAGTCAATTTTTAAAGATAAAGACCAACTTAGTTTTCTTATTCATTTGTGTCTCAACGTGGTGGAATCAGGCGCTCGTCAATTTTGGGGCGTGTGGAGTTATTGGTATCATCTTAAAGCTTGTTCACTTGTCATTATTTGGATGGGGAAAAATATCCATTTATCTTGAATGCAAGTCGAGATATTTGCGAAAGAAGGAGGTGGGGGTCACCTGTTTTCAAATGTAAAATTAGGGAGAAAATGGCCGCCAAAAATTAGTTATTTCCTTAGTTTAAGCGTCCGTGGTAACTGAAAATTTACATTTTTTGTGCCTGTAATCAACGTTTTTCAGAAAAATCCTCACTGAAATTAGTTCTTTAATTGGCATTTAATAACAATTCACTAACTGCGTAAAAATGCAAGTTTCTTCACTTTGATTATTTTGACGAGAGCCTGATTCCACCACGCTGCCTTAAATAACTTTATACCTCTGATCACAAGGGGGACTTCATCGAGCTGCTTGTGTTCTTGAAGAAAGTCAATTTTTAAAGATAAAGACCAAGTTAATCTTCTTATTTATTTATTTATTTCTTCTAAAGGAAAGGAATGTTCTCCATGTCTTTGACAGCTGGGCCGAGCTGCTTCTATCCTTCTAAGGCCAACTCCAGCTGTGTAAAATACAATATTCCAGCATAGATTTGCTCAATTTACCCCCCACCCTTCCTAACAAAAAAAAATGAACCAAAAAACAACAACAAACAAACATACAATCAAACAAACAATCAAACATATAAACAAACAACAGAATAAGCAAGCAGACAAAGAAACAAAAACAAAAAACAAAACAAAAACAAAACGAATGAATGAACTAAAAATGCAATCAAACAAAACATCTTTCCCACTCAAAAATAAAACTGGCGTCTTCTGTATTTCAGGACGAAGAACCTAACCATAACACGACAGGTAACAGTATGACTTTAGTTGTTGAAGTTGTTTATATTTGTTTTTGTTTTCTGTTATTGTGGATGTTGTTGAGTTTTCTGGATGGGGCTGGGAATGGTGTCTGGATTAAGGGGTGGAATCGAGACGTTGTAAAGAATGAAGTGGCAAAAATAGGTTCAAGTATGGTTTCTCTTAAACAACAGTTTCAAACCATGCGTCTCGTACAAACGTCAAAACGTCTCACAGTAGAACTGGATTCTCCAAGTTCAAGAACAACCCGATGGGGATTCAAACCCGTACCTCCTACATAGCCAGCTGTGAAGTACATTCACCAGTGAGCTTTATACAAGGAAAGGGTGGAAATTGAAAGATGAAATGGAATGTCATAGGTTGGTTTTTAAACATTTTTAGAGCATGACAATCTAAAGTGCAGGCGAGGGTTGACATGGTGTGAATGTCTCAACCCCCCCCCCCCCAAAAAAAAAAAACAACCCCCAAAACAAAACAAAACAAACAAACAAAAAAAAACCCCAAAACAAAGAACAACAAAAAACAAACAAACAAACAAACAAATCACTTTTGGCATAGTAAGGCTGCTTGCCATGAGATGATGTTTGATTGACGCTTACTTATCTGTCATTAAAACATAAGAAGAAGATTTAATGCATAACTTGCTTTGGACAGGAAAAACTGGTTAAACGTCCAAAAGCAAAAACGGAAACATTTTAGAATCCTCTGTTTAGGGCATTTGTACAATGATCATCCGTACTATAGTTTCTGACCAATGAGTGTCCAAGGAAAAGGTGCAGAATGATGAAATGAAATAGCATGTTTAAAGCCCCGCCCTATCATCAACACTATCAGGTTATTTGTGAGGCGGGACCTCCGAGTTTCACGTCAATCTCCGAAAGGACCGAGCCAAATGGGAAATTCGTACAAAGTGCCGTTCACAGAAAGGACACAAGGTCGGACTGGGTTAGGGCCCGAACCTCCGTACACGTAATCTCACGATTACGAGTCCTGTAGCCTATCCACTAGGTTATCGACGCTTTAAAGGGTTATGTAAAAGAAACCGGGAAACACGAAGATAGAAAGGAAACAGGAAAGGAGCAGATAAAGAAAGAAATGAATGCAGAGAACATGTTTAGAATGCCTGGAGGAAATGAGTGAAAGAATGATTGAGAACGTGTAAAAGAAAGAAATGAATGCAGAGAACAATGTCATGTTTAGAATGTCTGAAGGAAATGAGAGAAAGAATGGTTGAGAACGTGTAAAAGAAAGAAATGAATGCAGAGAACAATGTCATGTTTAGAATGCCTGATGGAAATGAGAGAAAAAATTATTGAGAACTTGTAAAGGTAAGGGAGGAAGAAAACAGGAGTGCCTTACAAGGTAACGTCTTGTGTTACCTATCTCAGCCACTTTTCTGGAGATCACAGCCAAAGCTATTGTTGTAGAGAGTCAGAATTATCTGGAAGATTCTAAACACAAGGGGAACGAGTGAGGAAAACACTGTGATAGGCGAGATGGGTCCGTCTGTTGTGTTTTCATTCCCCGGATCAGAAGGATAGGTTTCTGGCTGAGGGAGCATTGATTGGCTGAAAGAGAACAAGGTATCAGGAAATGCAGAAGGGTTGGGGGATGGGGGTTTACGGGAGAGTGAGGGGGGTGGAGGGAGGGTGATGGATGGGTATTGTGGAGATGGGAAAGGTGGAGATGTGTGGAAGAAAGGGATGGTTAGACTGTCAGACAGACGGAGAGACTGACAGACTGACAGACAAACAGACTGACTGACAGAAAGACAGACAGACAGACAGACAGACAGACAGACAGACAGACAGACAGACAGAGACAGGAGAGGACGGGTCAAAAAGGGGGAGAACAAAGGGAGAGACACCAAGACACGCGTACGCAAACCACTCATGAACATACACACACATACACACACTG
>NW_004797326.1:1249749-1251202 GCF_000002075.1 Aplysia californica | reverse complement strand
TTGGTTTTTTTTTTTTTTTGGGGGGGGGGGTTAATAAAAGAAACCCGCTGACAAATGGGTTCTCTGAAAAAAAAACCCAACTTGAAAGATGTGAGGCAGCGTGGTGGAATCAGGCTCTCGTCAAAATAATCAAAATGAAGAAACTAGCATTTTTCCGCAGGTTTGTGAATTTTTATTAAATTTCAGTTTTTTGGCCCAACACCTTTCGTGCCATTTAAAGAACTAATTTTCTGAAAAACTTTGATTAAAGGTACAAAAAACAGTAAAGAAGAAGGTGGGGGGTCACCTGTTTTCAGAGGTAAAATGAGTGAGAAAATGGCTTCCAAAGATAAGTTATTTCATTAGCTTTAGAGTCAGTGGAAACTGAAAATTTACATTTTTTGTGCCTTTAATTAACGTTTTTCAGAAAAATCCACACACAAATGAGTTCTTTAATTGGCATGAAAGGTGTTAAGGCCAAAACCCAAAAATTTGGTGAAAATTCAAAAATCTGTAGAAAAATGCAAGTTTCTCCACTTTGATTATTTTGACGAGAGCCTGATTCCATCACGATGCCTCACATATTGTTTTAAGAAATAATTGTTGCGTTATTGTCAAATAAAACAAAAAAAGAACTGTCAAAACTTAACAAAACAAAACATTAAAAGAACATAATTGATGTAGACGTGACAACTTTTGATTCCCAGGGGGTGAGAGTGAGAATAATGCGGGGAAAAGTGTGCAGACCCCCAGCCAATCCGGACAGAGAGAAAACAGCAGGCACCGCATACGCCACTGTACGTAAGAAAAACAGCTTTGCCAACGCGATCAGTCAAACGTTTGTTTTTTCCTTCCATCGTGCGTGTGGAGGGGTCGTAAGGTGAGGGAGGTGGGTAGGGGAGAGAGTGAGAGAGAGAGAGAGAGAGAGAGAGAGAGAGAGAGAGAGAGAGAGAGAGAGAGAGAGAGAGAGAGAGAGAGAGAGTTGGAGAGACAGACAGACAGTCAGACAGACAGACAGACAGACAGACACACAGACAGACAGACACACAGACAGACAGACACACAGACAGAAAGGGGGGGGGCATGACAATCTTAAAAAATAAAACATTCAAGCAGTTTTGATTCAACGTATTTATTGTTTCTATTGGTTTGATTTTCCTTCGTCAACTTATCTAAAACAATTGTGAGGCAGGCTGACGAAATGAGTTACTTCTCACAATCCACAAATGGCGGTATTGGCCAAAAATACACTCTAGTGTCAAAATTTCCAGATTTTCTATTGACCTCATATTCTCTAAGTATAACATGCCTTTTATTATTTCATACTTATAAATTGTAAAAACTTCACCTATAAGCATGACGTATCTATTTCCTTAAGGCTTGAATCTGAGAAGTAACTCATTTTGTCAGCACGCTTCACATTTGGTTCTTATAATTGTTTGTTTCTATTTGTTTTCACACTACACCCCCACCC
>NW_004797326.1:1246920-1248213 GCF_000002075.1 Aplysia californica | reverse complement strand
AGAGAGAGAGAGAGAGAGAGAGAGAGAGAGAGAGAGAGAGAGAGAGAGAGACAGACAGACAGACAGACAGACAGAGATTTGTTTTCGTTTTGCTGAGACGTTTGTGGTCAGGGAATTGGATCAGAGTGTTTAGTTTGAGGGTGAGTGAGTCAATGAGTGTGTGTCTATGTGTGTGAATGTGTGTGTGAATGTGTGTGTGTGTGAATGTGTGTGAGTGAATGTGTGTGTATGCGTGCACAGGTGTGTGTTTGTGTGTGTGTGTGTGTATGTGTGCGCGCGCACACGTGTGTATGTTTTATTGTGAGTGTGCGTGCATGCATGCGTGTATATATATATGTGTGTGTGTGTGTGTGTGTGTGTGTGTGTGTGTGTGTGTGTGTGTGTGTGTGTATTTTTACTCCTGTTCATAGGTACCCTTATACTCGCCTCGGAATTACGTATTTTTCGGGGATGTACTTCGACTACAGAATAGACCCATTTTCATAGATCGCACGTATTTTGAATTTTTAACAGGCTGAAAGGGGCTGAATAAGCGCAAAATCAAGGGCTAGTCGATTAAAAGTCGTCCTTATAACTTATATCCATCTTTAGTTCTTATCAAAATGACCTCCATGACTTGAAATGTCGGTAGCAGAAGAAAAATATCCACCAGCGGTGAATAATTCAGAACATTGGTAATTGTTCCATGAAGAAACCTATGTTCGGCATAATAATACTTCCTTTTTTGGCGCCTGATCCGAGCTGTATTTCTTGCGTATAATATGTGAGGCAGCGTGGTGGAATCAGGCTCTCGTCAATTTTTGGACAAGTAGAGTTAATGTTATCATCTTGAAGCTTTTTCACTTGTCTTTGTTTGGAGGGAAAAAAATATCCATTTATCTTGAATGCAAGTCGAGATATTTGCGAAAGAAGGAGATGGGGGTCACCTGTTTTCAGAGGTAAAATTAGAGAGAAAATGGCCACCAAAGATTAGTTATTTCCTTAGCTCATGAGTCCGTGGTAACTGAAAATTTACATTTTTTTGGTACCTTTTATCAATGTTTTTCAGAAAATTCCACATAGAAATTAGTTCTTAAATGAGCATGAAAGGTGTTGAGCCAAAAAACAAAAATTTGATAAAAATTCACAAACCTGCGGAAAAATGCAAGTTTTGTCACTTTGATTATTTTGACGAGAGCCTGATTCCACCACGCTGCCTCACATATACTTCCTTTTTTGGCGCCTGATCCTAGCTGTATTTCTTGCGAATAATATGGTTTGGGAGAGGGTGAGGAGGCTGGATTGGGGGGGGGG
>NW_004797326.1:1227041-1244037 GCF_000002075.1 Aplysia californica | reverse complement strand
CCCCCTTTTTTTCCACTTTCCCCTCACCCTATTTCTCCTTTTATCTGCTTTCCTTTTCTTTCTTTTTTCGAGCATTATTTTGTTTTATTGTTCTCTTTCAGGTTTTCCCTCCCTTTTTATATAACACTAGCTGGGCCCCCTTTCGATGAAAGGAATGCTTGAACATCAACTAAACGTCATTGGCCTACTACTCTACTGGAATGTGGCAATAAATCTTGAGAGATGCAAAACATTATAAGGTCTAGATCTATACTCTCACAGCAAAATGCGCCTCACGCAATATCACTTCCGGATTTTCTAAAATAACAGAGACAGAAGCGTCGGCCTAGAGAAGCGATCGGCGAAATAAAGAAATTTAGCTTTTTGCAGCAAAACTCTCTCAAAACTGAAAAAAACCTAAGGCGTCATGATCTGGAGAATATTTTAAAGAATTTGTTTGCGAAAACCGCATGTCGATCGATGCAGCCATTAAAAAGCCTTTTGAATAGCAAAATTCGGCCACCACAAATAGATGATAGATGATACAACATTTTTACTGGTGTTTTCTTGGTTTACCTTCCTCCTCCTACTAAGATATGTTCCATTCAGACATTTGGTGTAACAAAATACTTCGTGATCCTTATTTAATCTGTGTATCTGTTAACATCTTAGGTTTTTCTGTAGGTTTATGTGTTGGGAGAAAGAGATGGAGAGAGGGTTAGAGAGGGAGAGAGAGAGAGAGAGAGAGAGAGAGAGAGAGAGAGAGAGAGAGAGAGAGAGAGGGGAGATAGAGAGGGGGGATAGTGGGAGAGATGCGAGAGAGAGATGAGAGAGTGGAGAGGGAAGAGAGAGAGAAAGAAAGAGAGACACTGAGAGAGAAATATTGAGAGAGAAGCAGAGTGAGACAGACACACACACACACACACACACACACACACACACACACGCACATACACATACACACAGGGAGAGAGAGACAGAGATAGATAGATAGAGAGAGGGAGAAAGTAAGAGAGAGAGAGAGAGAGAGAGAGAGAGAGAGAGAGAGAGAGAGAAAGAGAGAGGGAAAAGGAATACCTCATCCCAGAACACTGGGGTCCTAAACAGCGGATTCTATCCGAAGCCCCTCGTCCCTCCTCGGCAGGGTTCTTCTTAAGGTATTCCTACTGATGGTCTCCATCGTGTTCCTTTTCAGGTAATATCTACTATCTATTTGTTGTGGCCGAATTTTGCTATTCAAAAGGCTTTTTAATGGCTGCATCGATCGACATGCGGTTTTAACCAAAAAATTCTTTACAATATTCTCCAGAGTATGGCGCCCTTGGTTTTTTCAGTTTTGAGACAGTTTTGCTGCAAAAACCTAAATTTCTTTATTTCGCTGATCGCTTTTGTAGGCCGACGCTTCTGTCTCTGTCATTTTAGAAAATCCGAAAGTGATATTTCGCGAGGCGCATTTTGTTTAGAGAGTATGGATCTAGACCTAATTTGTTTTGCATCTCTCTAGAATTATTTCCAAATTCCAGTAGAGTGTAAATATAGTAGGCCAATGACTTTTAGCTTATATTAAAGCACCGATCATCCCTTTCATTGAAAGGGGGCCCAGCTAGTAATATATATAGGTGAGACGTGCTGACAAAATGAATTACTTCTCACAATCCACAAACGGAGATATTGACCAAAAATCGACACTAGGGTCAAATTTGTAGATTTTCTGTTGATGTCATATTCTTTAAGTATAACATGCCTTATATTATTTCATACTTATAAATTGTAAAAACTTCACCTATAAGCGTGATGTAGCGATTTCCATATAGGGCTCGAATCCGAGAAGTAACTCATTTAGTCAGCACCCTTCACATATTTTATGTAACAAAATCCTTTGTGTGCCATTTTTTGGGCCGACATTTTGTATAAGATAATACTCTGTGTTCCATCTTTGGGTCAGACATTGTATACATACACGCTTTCCAAATCTTTCTTACCACTCAAAAAGGTATACTTTGGTTTGGTTAAGTAGTCATATGCCATTTTGTTAATGTATTTTTCTGTAGATATGTGCATTGTTATGTGGGTGGAGTTGTAGATTATTATTTATTTGTGCTCTTGTGTGGCAGTACATGTGTATTGACCTCAAATGTTTTTGTTGGTGTTATTTGGTTCTAAGTCATAAAACAAGAGTACCCATCCATCCATCTATCTATCTATCTATCTATCTATCTATCTATCTATCTATCTATCTATCTATCGTGAAAAGTTTCAGATCACATTCCCTTCACCTTCATCAAAAATTGATTAGCCTTGCTCTGGGCATCTGGTCTGCTGTGATGGTGGTAAAGGTAGGTCCCTAAACAGACGCAACCTGACATCATCAAGCGTATCGTAGTGTAACCAAAGATTGGTAGTAGAGAATCTTTGGTGTAACCTGGTTGGTCGTAACCGTTCTATGTATAAGTACTCTGGTCGTAACGCATAGTATGAGCAGTTACTCCCCCCCCCCTCCCAAAGAATCTTTGCTTCACCTTGGTGTATCTCCGCCGGACCATGGTATGTCAAATAATAATAATAATAATAATAGATAGCATTTGTATAGCGCATATCCCCGCTCAACAGCAGGCTCTATGCACTTTACACTATATTACTACCCCAGCAGACCATAGAACACTCCGAAACATTCTCAGCTTCCCGGGAAGCATACAGTGCAAGCTGCGGATTTCACGCGCTCAAACACTATCAAACTGACAAGATCTTTCACTGACTATAGCTGAGTACCCATTTCCACCTGGGTGAAGGGAGGAAAATTCGTGTAAAGTGCCTTTCCCAAGGACACAACGTCGGGCCCCTGACAGGATTCGAACCCACGACCTTACGGTTGCGAGTCCGAGAGCCTAACCACTAGGTCGGTGTTTGGCTGGTGGTCTGCTGTTATCTTACTTGTTATTTCACCTACGAACGTTTTATGGCACTTGCAGCACACATAGGTCATACAAGTAATAACAATTATAGAGGTGTTGCAAGAGGATATCAAGCAAAGAAAAGAAGGGTTAGAGAAGGACAAGAGGTGTCTGATAAAAAAGAAGGAGCTGACCACACTATCGCAGCCACCAGCCAGCCCCTAAATCTTACCTGTTCCCTTTACCTTTCTCTATTTGGGACAAGAAAGCGCTTAGTGTTACACAACTGTAACGATCTGTCAAGTCAGTTCGTTCGCATGAGGTTATTTTTTTCGGCATATTTATATGTGAAGCATCGTGGTGGAATCAGGCTCTCGTCAAAATAATCAAAGTGAAAAAACTTGCATTTTTCCGCAGGTTTGTGAATTTTTATCAAAATTTTTGTTTTTTGGCTTGAAACCTTTCATGCCCATAAAAGAACTCATTTCTGTGTCGATTTTTCTGAAAAACGTTGATTAAAGGCTTTAAAAAATGTAAATTTTCAGTTACCACGGACTATTAACATAGGAAATAACTAATCTTTGGCGGCTTTTTCCTCACTAATTTTACCTCTGAAAACAGGTGACCCCCACCTCCTTCAATCGAAAATATCTCGACTTGTAATTTTAAAAAATGGATATTTTTTTCATCCAAATAAAGACAAGTGAACAAGCTTTAAGATGATACCAGTAACTCTACATGTCCAAAAATTGACGAGAGCCTGATTCCACTACGCTGCCTCACATATTAATTAACAGCTGTCATGGGAAGCTGTTTACTATACAATAATATTTTAGGGACATTCTAAATGCCAGTCCAATTTTAATTTTTGGCTTCAGCTATTTCAGCTATGAGTAAGCAATCACACATACTACCCCTCCCCCAACCCCCATCCACCCCCACCCCTCCACAACCTCCATCCACCCCCACCTCACCCCACTTTTCCATGTAAAAACATCAATGTGTTAACGCCACACAAAGAATGGACAATATCTAATACATCATGTCTATAAATATCTGCTTTGTTGTTCAGAGTAATAAAGTTACGCCAGAAAGTGTATCAAATGTGTATATATTAAAAACAAAACTTGGGTAACGACACTTTTTTATTTCAAGCATTTGCTCACGAACAGATTTTCTTTGTCATAAACTGATTTAGAATAAAATGATTTTTTTTAAAGTTTGCTATAAAAACATTATGTGCATGTACGTCACGGGTGCACCAATAAATAGAGGAAAACAAGCTATTATTTTTTATCATAAGTAAGTGTATTTTGGTTTAAAAAATCATCTGAGAAAAAACAAGAGCATGCATTAAATATAAAAAAGGAAGACGACCCAAAGCTATTTTTTTTTAAATCTGAAAGAACAAAGGAAGCTGGAAAGGCGTAGGTGTTGTGACTATCGACAATTAAAGAATAGAGGCTGGTTAAATGACATTTGGTCGTCAGCTTCAGTTAACCTCGATAGGTGAGCTAAACCCATGTAGCTGTATTTACATAACGAATACTCTAAGAATTGCAGGTAACTTTCAAAGTTAATAGGAAACATGCTGTGTCATCAAGGCATTGTATTGTAGCAACGATTTGATATTGAAAGACAAACACGCTTAAGGCGGCTCTCAAGTTGATCACCTAGCTTGGCACTTATTTGTTTTTTGGGATTGGGGGGGGGGGCGGAGGGGATAGGAGGTGGGGGATAAAGGATATGGGAAAGTGGTGAGGTGGGGGATAAAGGGTATGGGAAAGTACGGTGGAAGTGTAAGGGGGCAAAAGGGAGGGGGGGTTTGTACACCAAGATATCACTCTGGGCCAGGAGCAGACATTGACGATCATGGTACCCCATTCCTTCCAGTTGTCTTTCTTCCTAATCAGCTCCGTTTTTCTCTGTGTGTTATTCGTTGCAAAGTTGTTCAGACCATCTGTGTATGTTGGGCCTTTTTGTCTTCCTCTGCTCTCTTTTCCTCTATCTTTCCACACATCAGCAGTTGGTCTAGTCCATTTTATCTATTTACGTGGCCAGAAAATATCAATTTGTTTTACTTTCTGATGGTTCTGATTATGGATCTTTCACATCCTGCCATTTTGAGCACTTCTTTGTTTGTTTTTATCTCTGTCCACGAGATTTTGATTATTCTCCTTATATACCACATGTTACCCGCCTCCAGTTTTCTCTCCGTGTCTTTGTTACGAGTCCAGCTTTTGCATCCATACATTAGGACTGACCATTCGTATGATTTTCGGTTTCATATTTTTGTATTCATTGCATGTTATCTTAACATGTTTCTTTTTAGAGGACAGGTGTCATCTTACTGAAAGTTTCTTTTGATACTGCAATCTTTTTTTTCTAAATCTCAGTGTTTGCTTTTTTGCATCTGGTGCCATTGTGAAGCCATGGTATTTAATCAGAAATGTGATTACGGGCAGTGTGAAAGATTTTTTTCTTTTTTTCAAACAAGAGTCAAGTGTCCTATCAACTTGTTCAAGTACTACTCCTTGATAATATAGAGAAGTTTTATTATGTTACAAGCTTCTCTCCTCTTGCAAGACAAAGGTTAAGCACTTCAAGCTCCTGACACATTTATTGGCACTCATCTTAGAAGACCGAGATTCCACCCAGTGGATGTTGGAGCAGTAATGACGCTGGCCCATAAGGCGCTGATGACAGGTCAGGTGATAATGAGTTATCTCTCTTGCTGGTCACTGAGTGCTCGCCCTTGAGGTAGTCATTTCTCCCCTTGCACTCTGACGAGCACACCTGTTGACAGCTTTTTCCGGAGAAGCATGTTTCTGTGACATGCACAATGTTGCTCTCTATCTAGGTCTGTTTCAAGTTCACAGATGTTTCCAAGAATAAATACTTCAGATGATATTCAATATCTTGATGAGTTTGTTTGGGGCTAAATGTGAGCCTACATTATTATAGCGACTAAATTTTGCTTTTGTGTTTGTAGCAGGCTATAAATGGTGCTCATCGGATGTGGTATGATACGATAGTATATATCAATTTGATGCTACTGTTGGACACTGTCGGGTTATTTAGGAGGTGATTCTTCAAATAAATGTCCTTACCCGATAGACCAGACAGAGAAGAAAGTAGCATTTGGATTCTTCACTCAAACCTCTAAAGTCTGTGAGCGCCTTATAGGGATTCAAATATGAATGTTGTTCTTAACTTTGTTATTTTTGCCGATGTTCTTGCTGTTTTTGTGGTTGATTTTGCTGTTATTATTTTTTTTGTCACTTGCGTTACCTCGCGTGAATCAGGCTCTCGTCACGTTTTAGGCAATAGAGTTATTGGTATCATATGAAAGCATTTTCATGTTTCTTGCTTTTTGCACCAAAAATGCTCATCTGTCTTGAATAGCAGTCGAAATATTTGTGATTAAAAAATCGCTGAACAGATTGACTCTCAATTTCTCTGAAAAGACTCGGCCCTTAATGCACCCAAGTTATCTTCTGTTGAGTGAAAATCAAGCTTCTTGTATTCATAAGCTCACGTTAGAACTCGAAAAGGCTACTTCTGTAATCAGTTGATGATCATGCCCATGAATATGAATTATCAGACTTCACGATACCCGTAACTCTAAAACCAAGTGGGTCGTCTTTTTGTCTTCATGTCCAGAAAACTACAGAGAAGAGACTGCAATTATTGAAGCAGTGTGGAAATGGTGCTATTTTCTTTCCAGAAGACATTCCATCCTCATCACTGATCAGCCATACGTGGCCTTCATGTTCAACAACAGAAAGACGACAAAAATGTGATGAACAGCATGATTCAAGACTGGAACTGTCTGCCCAATCTTACACTACTGACTATCTCGTCCAGGCAAGGACAACGTAGCATCAGCCACCCCTCTCTCCCTCCCCTTTCTCTCTCTCTCTCTCTCTCTCTCTCTCTCTCTCTCTCTCTCTCTCTCTCTCCCTCCCTCGTTCTCTCTCTCTTTCTCTTTCTCCCTCGTTCTCTCTCTCTTTCTTTCTCTCTCTCCCTCGTTCTCTCTCTCTTTCTTTCTCTCTCATGCATACAGCGCCTCACTCAACCTGGGGGACGTACACTAGAAATTCTGCCATCCGGGTGTGACCCGCCTTCCTCATTGCGCCGGAAGGAGAGCGTCCTAAAGATACCTTCTTTAAGAAATGGATGTGCCAAAGTCAACCCAAACGTCTACAAGACTCATGACCAAAAGTTTGTGAAAGCAACTCGACCAATGGAAAGACCGAGCATCGATTTCAAATGCCCAATAACAACTGGAAGTAAGAACCCTAATGTGCTAACAGTTGTTGATGAATACTCCAGATTCCCTTATGAACCCGCTGTGCCAAACACAAACGCACACACAGCCAATAATTGTATGAACTCTACTATTTTATATGTGTGGAATGCCTTGTATCCACTCGGACAACGGCTTGGCGTTCGTTTCCCAAGATTTCAAGGATTATTCTGGGGGTGTCATCTCTTAGACGTAGACGTTGACATGTACTGATACTCCATCCTTCACCGTTGTGGGGGTGCAGCCTGTTGTACTTAGTGCTATATCCAGGCCAGTCCATGCTTCTATGTTGTCCCTCAATGTTTTTCTTTACCTTCCTCTGGCTCTCCTCGCCACATCTTTCCTTCAAGCACCTCTTTCACAATGGTCTTATGTTGTTTTATGTGAACAAAGTCTTTCAATTTTCTACATTTTATTTTATCCAGCAGGTGTTCGTCAGTTTTGTTTTCCAGCCAATTCTGGCCATTCTGTGGTAGCACCACATCTCATGCGCAGCAATTTTAATTTCTTCTTTTTTTGTCAAAGTCCAGGTCGCAGCGTCGGAAAGGAATAAGGAGAAAGTGCTGCATTTTCAGAACTTTCTTTCTTAAAGGTAGAGATGATTGCCTTGATGTAGCTATTTCAAGGACTACTTACTCAGTAAAACTCTGGAAGACACTCGAAAAGTATGGCGTCAGAGGACAAATGTTAGATAATGCCAGAGCTCTATATACCAACAGCAGAAGCTCAGTAAGAGCGAAGGAAGGCAATACAGACTGGTCCAAAGTAAGATCTGGAGTACGACAGGGATGCATTCTATCTCCCCTCCTGTTTATAATAATATGATATATATAAACACAATAACGCAAGAAACAAAGCAAAGCCCAGAAAGCCTAAGTGAATTTCCATTCGCAATGCCTTATTCATTTCATCCAAACCAACAAAGCCTCCAAAATCACACTACCGAACTTAACAATAGTTTTGAGAAATTCAACCTGAAAATAAGTACATCAAAAACAGAAGTTATGAAAATGAGCCGAAACCGTAGTCTCTTAAACATCCATGTCAATAGTAAACAACTGAAACAGTTGAGTTCAAATATCTTAGCAGTACTTTTTCTGAAAACGGATACATAGACTGAGGCATAGAAATGAGAACTCAGAAAGCCAACGCTGTCACCTACCAGCTCGCACCCCTCCTATCCCATCCAAACATATCCATGGACACAAAGAGACTGCTTATCACCTCAATATTCATACCAACATTATGCTACCAGTGGCAGACCTGGACATAAAAGTAAAACAAATGAAAGCAAAATCACTGCTTGGGAAATGAAACAATGTCTCCGATCAACCCTTAGCATCACCAGAAGAGACGGGCAGAGAAATGAAGAAGTAAGAGCAGCTATTGGCTTCGGGTCCTGCCTGCATTTCATAGAAAGAAAGAGAACAAAACGGTTTGGCCACCTGTTACGTATGCCACCTGGCCAGCCAGCATCGAGAGCCTGCAACATCAAACACTCAGGCTATAAAGGGAGATGAAATCCACGCAAAGGTGGATCGAGGGTGTCAAAGAAACCCTGAGAAAACATAATATCACAACTGAAAGAGCTGCAGAGCTGGCCTACCATAGAAAACTGCATCTCCCCTCGACGCTTAACGGCAACAGGATGAAAAAGAAAAACTAAGTAGGTACTTACTCGGTAAAGCTATCCCATCCATCAGCAGCATCCCTTACCACCTCCACCCCTCCCCCCCCCCCCCAACAAATCCGGTAATTCAAAAGTCAAGGCTGTTCAGCTGGCTTTTAAAGGCAGGGGTCTACCGATCGACCAATGGGAGGATGTTCGTCCTGAAGCCTTGTATTCTGCGCTCGAATTACTCAGCACTTCGACCAATGCAACTCCCACGATCTCTTCTTCTCTTTTGCCAAGAGATTCACCTATGACATATATCTTCCATGCTGGACGAGGGTAGCAATGGTTTTACTCAGGAGATTAGTACGTGCACACACTGTGAGCCCCCTTGTAGAGGAAGTTGAACTTCTTAACGCTAGCTCGACTAATGCCCTGCTCGTTATCCTGATGGGCGTGAATCAACTGTTTCAATCAATGAACTCTCCCCGTCCCCGGAAGGCAATACGTCTGGGGTAGATCAATATCAACCTATCGCTTACGGAGAGACAGGGCGAGAGAGAGAGAGAGAGAGAGAGAGAGAGAGAGAGAGAGAGAGAGAGAGAGAGAGAGACAGAGAGAGAGACAGACAGACAGACAGACAGACAGACAGACAGACAGACAGACAGACAGACAGACAGACAGACAGACAGACAGACAGACAGACAGACAGACAGACAGACAGATGGAGAGAGACATAGAGAGAGATTTGGACATCAATAATGTATTTATAGAGGCACCAGCCATCCGTATCCAGGTGCTGTTTTAGCCACGCAGAGCCACTCTGGGATACACCGTGATGCCCAGACGGGGTGTACCTCTGAGACAGCGATCAGTGTAACTCCTCACTCTGGTCACCCTTTACTGGAACGTCTATCGGAGGAGGTAATTTGGCCAGCCTTTATGCCCCCACAGTTGAGGCGACCCAAAAAATTATCTAAGCCTCGATTGAGATTTACTTACCAACTTCCTCGTTTCAAGCAGTCGAATCGATATCTCATGAGTTTTAAGATCAAATTGATCACAGATTGAATCGATTTGTCCAATCGAATTCGCTATTTAACCGTCAGCGTCGACCACAGATGTCCTGAGTTTTTCCAATCCAATAGTACTCTGAGTTTTATTCATTTTATTTCTATTGACTCTTTGCCACATATTTCTTATATCTTTTCAGCATTATTTTCTAAAAAGAGGAGAATGTGGTGATATTTCTCTCGTTGCGTCTCTGCCAACTTGATTTATCACGACGTCTGAGAGAGTGCCCTGGTATGTCGTGTAACTGTGCTGTGTCCAGTGTCTGTTCACCTGTGCAGTCGCTGTCTACTCCTTGAAGAGAGAAGTACTGCACTGCACTGCACTGAAGGTATCATCTCTGACTCAGAGGCAGACGATTCCGTCCTTCGCGGTCTCGAGCTGCCGTTACACATTCTGTTATATCCAGTCCAGTTCATGTCTTTATGTTGTCCATTCATGTCATTCTTTGTCTTCCCCTGGCTCTCCTGCCCCACATCCTTTCTTCCATCATCTCTTTCACAATGGTTTCGTGTCCTTTTTTATTTGTACGTTCTCTGACAATATTTTAGTATGGCCTGTTCGTCTTACTTTGTAATACTCTGTATAACTTCTATCATGATATATATATTTTATGCAGAATACCAATATGTGAGGCAGAGGGGTGGAATCAGGCTCTTGTCAATTTTTGGGCATGTAGAGTTATTGGTATCATCTGAAAGCTTGTTCACTTGTCTTTATTTGGGTGGGAAAAATGTCCATTTAACTTGAATACGAGTCGAGATATTTGCAGGATGAAGGAGGTGGGGGTCACCTGTTTTCAGAGGTAAAATTAATGATAAAATGGCCACCAAAGATTAGTTATTTCCTTAGCTTAAGAATCCGTGGTACCTGAAAATTTTCATTTTTTGTGCCTTTAATCAATGTTTTTCAGAAAAATCCACACAGAAATGAGTTCTTTAATGGGGATGAAAGGTGTTGAGCAAAAAAAAAAAAAAAAAAAAAGATAAAAATTCACAAACCTGCAGAAAATTGCAAGTTTCTTCACTTTTATTTTGACGAGAGCCCGATTCCACCACAATTCCTCACATATGTATTCTTTATTTTAAATCAGTTAATCAAATAAAAAACAAAATGTCTGCGAACACAAGTCCTGGAAGTGTTGTCCTTGTAGCCCAAGAGTTTTATTCACACATTTTATAAGCGTTCTGACCTAACGGTACTGGGCTAAACAAAGAGAAGATAATAATAATAGTATTTGTGAAGACAAAGCTTAATTTGTGCGGCACTCGGGGAGCTCCATGGATGACAGAACAATGAAAGGTAACAGGATGATTTGTTCAACCCACTTTGGCTTACTGAAATCTGAAGACGAAATTACAGGACTGACATACTATCATAAGATATATTATCATTATAGAGCGAACAAGGTCTCCATAACAACACGTCATGTTCAGTAGAACGCTCATCATATCAGTGCTGAGGTACTACGTTGTCCTGATGAAGATAATATCTGGGGGTGCTCTTTTTCACATAGCGTTGTTCAAACTAGTTATTAAAGTTGCCATTTTCCGAAAGATGTCACGCGCGTAATTGAAGTAGCTCATGGCTAATTATAGGATAACTAAGTGGCCTTTATTTGAATATCTATCCTTCCATTGTTCAGTTGAGATCTATCTTCATCATTCGCTTCGTAACTGTTATGCAGAAAACAAAGCCAGCAGTTACGTAGTATTTGCTCAGTGTACATTCAGATTAGCTCTCTGTTGGAGATAATGATTTTATAATTTCTATTCACGTCCAAGTTCAGCTAACCTGATATTTTAGCGAAAATAAAATATTCACTTTTTTCGTTTCAATAACTAACAATCTTCATAAATATGGAGGTCTAGAAATTCACTTCTACATTGTCGCAGCAATGGAAAAAAACAAAGTTATATAATTATTTATTTAAAAAGAATCTTGACAGTGACAAGACAGTGTCTAGACCAGTCCTTAAATTTACCTTTTCCAAATATATATGTAGACTTGTTACCCGAGTGGACACAAACTTTTTACTTTTAAGCAATTGTATTTTTTTAATCAGCTGCCTGCTTTCTGGACAAAGTGTGAAGTTCCATGCAGCATACGTAACTCTACTATTTCTGAGGAATGTATCATTTTGTTATAATTTTTGTATGACCTTAAGGCATGTTCGTGAACTACCTAGTGAGTTGTAACTAAATTGTACTGCCAAACCTCGAAATTAGCATTTTACAAAATCGAAAAATTTGTCATTCTCTCAACCGATCTATCTCACTCCAACAATTACCACATTTTCCATGAAACAGGTACTTCTACAAAGTGAAAAATCGAAACATTTTAGGAGAAGCTCACCACCCCATAGTCCGCGTCTACACGAGTTCTCTTGCGTCAGTCTTCGTGATTGCTGAGGCTGACAGTTTACTCACCAACAAAAACAGCATTATATTCAACATGCCATTCTGGGAAAACGTGTCTTCGACCACTTCCACTAAAGACGGCATTCCTCTTCCTGGTCTGATAGGGGATGGAGCAGCTAAAATCATCCTCGTCGTCCACCTCGTTGTCATGGGTCAAATCGTCAGCGTGTTCGGTATCATCGCAAACACTATCAACATCGTCGTTTTCTTCAAACAAGGCTTCAATGAGAGCACCACCATCAGCTTATTTGCTCTCGCTGTAGGTGACTTGTGTGCTCTATTGATACTGCAGTGGTTCACCCTCTGTA
The DNA here is from genome assembly GCF_000002075.1 of Aplysia californica. Taxonomy (NCBI): domain Eukaryota; kingdom Metazoa; phylum Mollusca; class Gastropoda; order Aplysiida; family Aplysiidae; genus Aplysia; species Aplysia californica. The sequence continues at coordinate 1,231,447 of NW_004797326.1, read as the reverse complement.
TTAACCCTTGGTTTTCCCAACTCCCACTCTCATTTAGCCCTCTTGAGATCCAGAGTCTCACAGCCGGCTATCCACGAATCTGTTTTGTTCGCATTACGGGCTGGATCACAGCCTTTGTGGCCTTTGAACGTTGTCTTAGCGTCGTCGTTCCTCTGAAGGTAAAGTCTATCATCACCACAAGGGTCGCTGCTCTCGTCAATATTCTCGTGTTTTTCTTCTCGTTTTGCAGCATGGTACCAGTCTACTCTACCGCCTACTATGACTGGAAGTTCTACCCTCAACAAAACCGATCCCTTATGGGTATTTTCTTCACCACAAACAAAGACGCAGTCCTCGGGGTTTCTCTATTCATTACTGACTTCTTTGGACCCCTAACTTCCTTCACCATTGTCATAATCTGCACTTGCGTCATCAGCCTTGAGTTACGTAAAAAAGCAAAATGGCGGCATCACACTTCCAGCAAAGCGATAATTTCCGGTCAGAAGAATTTTGGGAAGGAGAACCGAGTGGTCATCATGGTGACGATTATTTCTATTCTTTTTATCGTCTCAGCTACCCCAATGACTGCTTCACTGACCGCCAGAGCTCTCATTCCGGAACTGAACATCATTGGACGTTACAAAAATCTCTCCTGGTTGTCAGCCTCGGTCAGTTTCCTTATGGAGACAGTCAACTCAAGTGTCAACATATTTGTCTACTACAGAATGAGCACCAAGTACAGGTTTACATTTCGCTCTCTCTTTAAGCGCTCTGAATAACTATTGGAAGGATCATACTTGGATTGCTTTTATCTGCTTTTTTTAACTTCCTACATAAGTCAGGCAGCGTGGTGGAATCAGGTTCTCGTCAAACTAATCAAAGTGAAGAAATTTGCATTTTTCTGCTGGTTTGTGAATTTTTTTCAAATTTTTGTTTTTTGGCTCAACACCTTTCATGCCCATTAAAGAACTCATTTCTGTGTGGATTTTTCTGTTACCACGGACTCTTAAGCTAAGGAAATGACTAATCTTTGGCGGCCATTTTCTCACTAATTTTACCTCTGAAAACAGGCGACCCCCATCTCCTTCATTTGCAATTATTTTGACTTGTATTCAAGATAAATTGATATTTTTTTCATCCAAATAAACACAAGTGAAACAGTTTTAAGATGATACCAATGACTCTACATGCCCAAAAATTGACAAGAGCCTGATTCCACCACGCTGCCTCACATATGCAGAGGAGTTTTTATAAGGTTTTGCCTCTATATATTTCTAGAATATTTTTCCCATATGTTTAGCCATGTCTTGTCAAAATTATAGTAATAAAGATTACTTCTACAAGGCCCACTATATTGTGACTCTGGGTGCTCTATCATAAAATACTTTTTTCGCAACTAACACAATGACCCATTTTTTCATACCTCCCCTTTCACTTTACTTAAATTCCTTCACATACATACTTCTTCTTCTCCTTCTCTCATTCTTCTCCTTCTCCTTTTTATTTTTCAAAAAGTTCAAGATGTGGTCGTAGAAAGAACAGGACTATAGAATAGGAAAGGTTAAAGGAGACATTTAAAAAAAAAGAAAATTGTTCCGTTGTTGTCAGGTTTCGAACTTGGGACCTTTGACTGAGAGTTGAACACCCTACCTCTAGACCACGAGAGCCCAATCATTTGACTATTACCACTCACTCCTCAAAAACACACTAATAGAACTAACTAGCTGGGCTCCTTTTACATTCCTTCCTATTATTTAGTCCTGTTCTGTCAACACTTTTCATCTCCACTTCCTTCTCCCCCTCCCACCCTTTTTTTAAAACCCTCTTTTAGGCACCTCTCGTCTTTACTTCATACCATCAAGCAATGGTCTCACAAAGTTGATAAACTTGGATGGGCATTTGAATTTTTCCATAATTTCCTAGAGGTCTTCAGAGCAGACGGTGTCAAATGCTTTTATAAGGTAAGAAAATGTCATGTATTGGTCTATGTATTTGTTCATAGTATTCATCAAATCTTTTTTTTCGGGAACCAAACAACAAATCCGCTGTGCTCATCTTTCTAAGAAAGCCACATTGAATTTCTGGACTGCTGACACACACAAGAGATCAACCCACCAATACTCTAATACTTTACGAAATGGGGCGTGCCGCTAGCACATTGCTTTTTTTTTACTTTACCGATCTCTTTCTGATTAATCTAAGATGAATGAAAAAAGCAAGACTCTTACCGCCAGTGTTCAAAACTGTCAGGTTTAATGCCCGTTTCAACACGATTATGTTATTATTAAGGGCAAGAGGACTGAGCCAAATGGGCAGACAGCCATAAAATTTCCCGGAAACAATCAGGAATTTAGAATTTAGAATGCTAACCGGAACATAAGAAGCACGAGGCTGTATACAACAGAGACAGTACAACGAAAAACGAAAGAACAAAAGAAAACAACTAACTAATACAGATTCAGAAGTTGAAACCCAGTATTCACAAAAATAATGGAAGGAAAACTTTTAATGAATAAAATTATTAGTTTTTCCTTGATAAGATGAACAAATCTGCATTTTGCTTTCCTTTCTTCTCCCGCATCCAGCTTGCCGCAACGAAATTTCGTTTCCTTTGTTAATGCATACACATTTCTCAAGTCAAACGATCTAATTGAGAACTCTGAGTCTCAGCCTAGGAGAGTGGTCAACCCTGAAATTACCACCCTAAGCGAAAGACAAATGAAAGGAAGCCAATTCAGTTCCTTCTCCACTGACGTCACCAAAGGAGGAGCAAGTGACAGATGGCAGGAAAACATTCTCGCCTCGTGATTGGCCGAGACAGCTGTGTTATTTCTCTAAATTAATATAATTCCTTCCTCTTCTGTTGCTCACAACAGAAGGGTTTGTTTTTCTGTGTACATGTAAATGTGAGGCAGCGTGGTGGAATCAGGCTCTCGTCAAAATAATCAAAGTGAAGAAACTTTCATTTTTATGCAGGTTTGTGAATTTTTATCAAATTTTTATTTTTTGGCTTAACACCTTTCATGTCCATTAAAAAACTCAAAGGCACAAAAAATGTAAATTTTCAGTTACCACGGACTCTTTTAAGCTAAAGAAATAACTAATCTTTGGCGGCCATTTTCTCACTAACTTTACCTCTGAAAACAAGTGACCCCAACCTCTTTCTTTTGCAAATATCTCGACTTATATTCAAGATAAATGGATATTTTTTTTCATCCAAATAAAGACAAGCGAACAAGTTTTAAGATGATACCAATAACTCTACATGCCCAAAAATTGACGAGAGCCTGATTCCACCACGCTGCCTCACAAATGGTTTACTCCACGACTGTTTTACTCCACGACTTTCAAAATTTAGATTATTGAGAAGATAGGCTGCTACGTCCTTGCCAGTCGGAAAAAACTCACGTAGGGTAGAGAAGGGAATACAAAATGCTATCAGAAAGACCGAAATAATATTTGTCAAATTTATAGATTTCCGACGTGGGAACTGAACTCACGCCTTTTGTGTTTAGTGGCCATAAACCAAATCGCCGCAGATCAACACTGGTGCGGAGAAGGATAACTGGTAAGGTATAGGATGCGATTCCAAAAAGTGAGGTATCGTCCTTTTTTTTTATAATACATGTTTCTCATTCTCTTGCAAGGTGGTTGGCGAGTGTGTTGGTGGGATTTGCCCCTTCTTTCGTATCAAATGACTCTTCTATCTCTTCCCTCCTTCATTTTTTTGTGTTTGTTACTCTCTTGTGTCGCACTCTCATATAACCTTATACAGTTGCGAGCACCGTAAAACTCTTAAGAGTCTATTGTAACTGTAGGTGGTTGGAGCGCACCTCTGGTATGTCCTACATTTTTACTTTCCCTCTGTTGTTTTTTTCTGTATGTCTGACTTTTCCCCACAACTAAATGACCATTATTGTATCGATGTGCTTCTTTTTCTTCACTCAAACAAAAAAACAAAAAACATATCTTGTAACTACTCTAACTTTTGGTACCTATATAACCTTATTGTGTTGTAAGTGCAATAAAACTCTTACTACAACTATACATGAATATATATATTTGTGAGATTATTATAGAATGTGTCTATCATGTTATATTGCTGCACAAATGACGCTTCTGGCCGAAAATACATGAACATTCCTGATGGCTTGAATACTTTGCTTTACTTACTTTATCCTTCCTCTTGTATCGTCAGACATTGAGGGGAGGTGCAATGTTCGATTCATGGGCTAGTTATTATGTGGCTTTTGTTGTTGATGTGTCATTCTTTTGGAGGAGCGCTTTGGCGCCATCCAGCCAAGTTTTGCCTGGTCTGTCCCTGACTTTTGAGAAATTAAGATCATCATCATCATCATCATCATCATCATCATCATCATCATCATCATCATCATCATCATCATCATCATCATCATCATCATCATCAT
>NW_004797326.1:1223710-1225052 GCF_000002075.1 Aplysia californica | reverse complement strand
CCAGGACAGCGTGGCGGGGATCTAGAGTAAGCACCAAACGTACTTAACACTAAGACTAATACGCACGTCATCTCCTACATCAGAACATCATCATCGCCAACATAAATAATCATTCTCATGCTCACCATCACAATTACCATTACCGTCACCATCGCCAACAACATCATCATCATCATCATCATCATCATCCTCATCATCATCATCATCATTACCGACTCAACAATTCCCCTTTCATATAACAATCTGCACCATTACTTTCTTTTTACGTAACCAACAAAAACGGGCACCAAAATCAGGACACGGGGGAAAAAAAGAAAAAGAACTTAAAAAAAAAAAAAAGTACCATGACTTGTGGGTTGACATACTGGACGACTCAAAGTCCCTAGGCGAGTGGAGTCATCACAGTACAGAGGGGACAAATAGTTATTTGTGAGGGAGGAGGGGGGGTTGTAGGGAGAGGAAAGTGGAGACAAAAGCAGATAACCAAACATAATGATTGGAGAGCAGGAAAGTTGGAAAAAAATTGTTTAAGACAAACATTTTCCCTCGCTGTCAGGTTTCGAACCCCGGCCCTATTGAATGAGATTCGAACACCGGACCCCTAAACCACGAGAGTCCACCCCCTCCCATCTTTACCCACCCTCTCTCCAAAGCCTTGTTTGAAGAAAACAGCGATTTGATACTGTTTGCAATGATTCCAAAGACGGTGACGATTTGTCAGGAAGTTGTAATTAAACTGATGTACTCATTAAAACAGAAGTTTGAGAAATGGAGCATTGTGGTGTTATCTTCGTGGAGATGATGTAAGTTTGTTCGCACAACGTACATTAATTAACGATGCCCTGCTGAAACATGTGCTATCGTGGAAGGTTTTTGTAATGAAATTATATATGTGAGGCAGCGTGGTGGAATCAGACTCTAGTCAAAATAATCAAAGTGAAGAAACGTGCATTTTTCCGCAAGTTTGTGTGAATTTTTATCAAATTTTTGTTTTTTGGCTTTAATGGCGCAGAAAATGTAATTTTTCAGGTATCGGGGACTCTTAAGCTAAGGAAATAACTAATCTTTGGCGACCGTTTTCTCACTAATTTTACCTCTGAAAACAGGTGACCCCACCTCCTTCATTCACAAACATCTCGACATGTATTCAATATAAATGGATATTTTTTTCATCAAAATAAAGACAAGTGAACAAGCTTTAAGATGATACCAATAACTCTACAAGCCCCAAAATTGACGAGAGCCTGATTCCACCACGCTGCCTCACATGTATTCTAAATGTCGTTCCTATTATCTTTTCATCTCCAGCTATGAGTTAATTCATACGTAAACTACCCCCCCC
>NW_004797326.1:1221256-1223512 GCF_000002075.1 Aplysia californica | reverse complement strand
AGTACTGTTAGCGTGTTATTTCTTAAAATCATGAAAATGAAAGAACAAAGACGCTGGAACTGTACTGAGGTTGTCGGTGTTGGCAACTAAAGGCTGGAGACTGAAAAGATGAAATTTGGCGATGAGCTTAAGTGAAGTTGGACGAGTGAGTTTTTCTGTACTTTGTTAATGTTTCTGAAGAAGCTCTCTCAGAGTATCACAGATCTGTTATAGATGACAGAAAGAGAATATGTCGTCAAGGCACTGGATTGTTACAATAGTCAAAGATTGAGTCAAAAATATTGGAAAATATTTGTGAGGCAGCGTGGTGGAATCAGGCTCTTGTCAATTTTTGGGCATGTAGAGTTATTGGTATCATCTTAAAGCTTGTTCACTTGCCTTTATTTGGATGAAAAAATATCCATTTATCTTGAATACAAGTCGAGATATTTGCGAAAGAAGGAGGTGGCGGTCACTTGTTTTCAGAGGTAAAACTAGTGAGAAAATGGCTGCCAAAGAGTAGTTATTTCCTTAGCTTAAGAGTCCGTGGTAACTGATAATTTTAATTTTTTGTGCCTTTATTCAACGTTTTTCAGAAAAATCCGCTCAGAAATGAGTTATTTAAAGGGCATGAAAGTTATTGAGCCAAAAAACAAAAATTTGATAAAAATTTACAAACCTGTGGTAAAATGCAAGTTTCTTCACTTTAATTATTTTGACGAGAGCCTGATTCCACCACGCTTCCTCACATACAGTTAAGTCTTCCATTTTTGCATGAATGACCTCACATCACAATGGCGGTCCGAAAGAAGCAAATAGCCGCTATTGAAACCAACTGTAACATCCATAACAGACCTGAAAATATTTTTTAAGGACCAGGCTCTAAATTTTAACTCTGTAAATAGGTGGGTCAGACATCTGAACAATGGACCAGAAGAAGAGGACGAGGAGTCGTCCACGAGCTCATCAGACAGGTCTCGACTAGGTCGGCCTCCAAGCAGAGTGAACATCACCAACAAGAAAGAGGCACGGAAGCAGAGATGATACTAGTTCACTACCTTAGAAAAACAACGTTCTGGCTGATCAGTACCTACTTTTGAGAAATTTGACGTAAAAAATGTTGAGCTTCACAATCAGTATGTCAAGCTTTTCGAAAAAAAGTTCTTTGAATATCTCGAAAACGACCCAAAATAATCTTACGATTTTGATAGAGCAGATAGAGCATTTGGTTTCTGATCTCATGGTCTTAGTTACTCAAAACGGAAGAAAAAAAAACAACTTTGTAATTCTGAAGTAACGAACTGACAGGCGAATTTCACTCGATGAACTAACAGTAGGAATAGAGGTTCCTCACTGCTGTCTTCATAACCTTGTTATGTCCCTTGGGTTTCCCGTCTGTGCCAGCTGGATTCCGATTTCACTGACCCTGAGATCCAGATAAAACGTGTTTTGAAGGACTCATTCTGGACATGTGTCAAAAGCTATAGGTGGAATCGAAAAGACAATTAATAGTTTAGCAATATCCAACGTCCTTTAAAAATAGATAAATAAATAAATAAATAAATAAATAAATAAATAAATAAATAAACAAATTAATTAATTAATTAATTAATTAATTAAATTTGATTTAATTAAATTCAAACAAAAAATTTACTGTCTAACTAACTAACTAACTAACTAACTAACTAACTAACTAACTAACTAACTAACTAACTAAATACATTAGTACATAAATAAATAAAGAGCAGACACATTAAAGGAATATACGACCAAATTGAAACCGCCAAGTTGTCTAATCTGGTTGATATGCCATGTATAGCTAGCAGGCTGGGTTCTCAAACAATGTCTCCTGTCATGCGGAAGCGAATGTTTCCGACTCCCACAAATTATTGCATGATATTGATATGTTGCAGACAATAAATGTTGTCTTAGAAATCGCCAGACTGTGCTGAAAAGGCCATTCAACATAACTGCAGCCAATAGTGAAAGAAATAAAAAGGAGAAAGTATAGAAAAATGAATCCCTTTTATCAATATTTCTCCAAACAATTGATTTTCGCTCCACGTCTGTAACTTTATCTGATATCACGCTCTCACTGCCGACGTCTGCCTACATTACACTTTTTGGGGTTGATTTTTGTTGGGTTTTTTTGTAAGTGTTTTGTTTGTTTTTGTTTTTGTAAAGTGTTTTACGGCGCTCGCAACTGCATAAGGTCATATGAGCGCGCGGGACACACCTAATATTTTCAGTTGGTAAGAAATTTTGAATTTAGCCAGG
>NW_004797326.1:1219784-1221156 GCF_000002075.1 Aplysia californica | reverse complement strand
AATAAATAAATAAATAAACAAATTAATTAATTAATTAATTAATTAATTAAATTTTAAAAATAAGTAGAAATTCCAAATAAACTGACCAGCCGGAAAGATCTTGGTCACCGTTCTTTAGGACGTCATCAATTGGCGAGCTTCTCAGAAATAAAAAAAAATATTTACCACGAGGAGCAAGTGTCAACTATACTTTACTTTTAGTTTTTCTTTAACTTGTTCATCCTCTGTTGCCGTTATGCGTCGAGGGGGGATGCAGTTTTCTATGGTAGGCCAGCTCCGCAGCTCTTTCAGTTGTGATGTTATTTAGTGTCAACTATAATATGTGAGGCAGTGTGGTGGAATCAGGCTCTCGTCATTTTTGGGCATGTAGAGTTATCGGTATCATCTTAAAACTTGTTCACCTGCTTTTATTTGGATAAAAAATGTCCATGTATCTTGAATACAAGCTGAGATATTTTCGAAAGAAGGAGGTGGGGATCACCTGTTTTCAGAGGTAAAATTTGTGAGAAAATGGCCACCAAAAATTAGTTATTTCCTTAGCTAACGAGTCCCTGGTAACTGGAAATTAAAATTTTTTGTGACTTTAATCAACGTTTTAAAGAAAAATCCACATAGAAATGAGTGCTGTAATGGTCATAAAAGGTGTTGAGCCCAAAAACAAAAATTTGAGAAAAATTCACAAACCTGCGGAAAAATGCAAGTTTCTTCACTTTGATTATTTTGACGCTGCCTCTCATATAAAAAAACTGAAACAATCCACAAGTCAACTCGAATTTGGACCTGGAAAAAGTGCTTTTGACCGTGACCATGCCCACCAGCCAAACCGTGCCAGAAGTTGGGAGATAATCCACTCGTTTGGATGGAAAACCTTGCCACGCCCAACAGTTCTCCTGATTTGGCAGCATCAGAATGTTACCTTTTCGGCCCTATGAAAGAAGCTTCGTGATGTCAACACTAAGGGAACAATAAGGAAAGCAATGCTGCTGTGAAGAATGGACTAACAGACCAACCTACAGATGTGGTAAGTGTGGCCTTGCTAAAAACTGATGTTCGTCCGTCCTTCTGTGGCGAAGATGACCTTGACTTCGTATCACTGGAAGTGTGGGGTGTGTGCGGTGATAACTGATCAGGCGACATACTAAAAGGTGGCCAGTGGCTATCAAACGTGACTGAGACTGTTGAGAACAGAAATCTGATTCTCAAAGTCTGGTGCTTCCTTTAAGTTATGAACAAAATAGCATTACTTTAATATTAATTCTAACTTCCCTTTGTATCATATCAAAAGACAAACTCACTAGAGACAGCCATTACTTTTGTCTTTGAGTTTGGCACTAGAGGGAGAAGATTGGGGGGGGGGACGATTGAGGAAAGA
>NW_004797326.1:1218162-1219586 GCF_000002075.1 Aplysia californica | reverse complement strand
GGGGGATCACGGTGTGCTGCTTGCACATCTGACTTGAAATCCAGTATAAGGCTAAAAACAATATTTCTTATTCTACCATTTGAAGGTAAAGCGATACCGCCAAAAAAAAAAAAAAAAGCAGCTGAAAAAGCATGGTTTCTGAGAAAATAAAACACACATCAGTAAGAAATTGTACTTTTCCCCCATATGTATAACGTTACAGATGATACGCCTCTAATTATTATCCTACGTTTTAGGTTACCATTTTTGCTTCCTTAGAATGACTAAGTCCTATCTGACATTTATTTTGGCCGTTCTGAGTCACTGTGACCATGAGATCAGAAATCAAATGCTGTATAGTCTATCTGCTCTATCAATACCGAAAGACTTTTCGGAGTACTTATTAAAATGTTCAAAGAATTGCATTTTTTTAAAAGTTTGACGTGTTGTTAAACTCAAAATTCTTAAAGTCAAACTTCTCAAAACAAGGTTCTGTGCAGATAGATCTAGGCAATTCCAGGGTAGCGATTAGACTGTAGGGTAAACACTTGCTAGCCTGTATGTAATGACTTCCTCTGTGCAACAACAGACACCCTCACACACAATGAAGGCATTTTCGACAGAGCATTACAAAAGCTATTACCTCTTTCTTCCCTCTCAATCAATGACACATGCCACAGCACCCCTCCCCTCTACTCCATCCCTTGAAACTCAGTAAGAAAAATTAACAACAACTAAACAACAAGAACAAGAACAAGAACAACAACAACAACAATAACAACAACGACGACGACGACTACAGAACAAAAGAACAACAGCAACAACAGCAACAACACCCCCAGAAACGTGCTAGTTTTGTTTAATCGTGACGACCCAACTTCCCTTGTTTACCACAGACTTGTCACTTTTATCGCGTGCGAGGCTCAAATGGGCCGTATAATCGAGGTGTGTTTTCAGACGTGTCATGGGCCACAGGTAACTCGTGCAGCAAAACAGAAACTTACCTCCCTCGACAGCTGCTCCTAATGTGCCTAGAAAATCACTTTCGGATGAATCGGATAAACCGATTCGTAAAAACCGATAAAACCCAGTTACCGTTCTTCTCCGAGTAAACTTCAAATTATTTGAAGGAAGGAATATCAAAGATCAAATATTCAGTGCTTCGCAGGAAGTTGAGATTGTTTCAGAATGCTATCAGGGCTGCTGGGGTAAAAGTATAGACTATATAAAGCGCATAGAACGTGGTGGTGAGCGGGAATTTGCGCTATGCAAATACTATCTGATCATCATTATTACAGCTTTGCTTTTCGCCTTAGGATAATAACACTTCTGAAACGTACTAGAAGCAACACTTTTGATTGAGTGTCAACCAAAAGTACTCCCAAGACCTCTATAAATAGACTGATTGTAAAATGAACAATATAACTCGTTAATTTTACTTCTGA
>NW_004797326.1:1216042-1217567 GCF_000002075.1 Aplysia californica | reverse complement strand
CTTTACACTATATTATTACCCCAGCAGACCATAGAACACTCCGAAACGTTCTCAGCTTCCCGGGAAGCATACACTGCAAGCAGCTGATTAAGCGCTCAAACACTAACAAACTGACAAGATCTTTCGCTGTCTATAGCCGGGTGCCCATTCCCACCTGGGTGAAGTGAGGAAAATTCGTGTAAAGTGCCTTTCCCAAGGACCCAACGTCGGGTCCCTGACGGGATTCGAACCCACGGCTTTACGGTTGCGAGTCCGAGACCCTAACCACTAGGGCACCGACGTCATGAACTGCTTGCATTTCTCCTTCATAAATTAACCGGATGCCCGAATTTCAGACTCGGATTTCGGTCAGCACCTGACAGAAACGCTCGTCGCTCAGGTAGGGAACGTAGCTGTAAAAGAACAAAGAAGGAATTTATAGCAATAAATTTACCCCACTAATATTACACAAGCCGTGCAGTTTTCTGGATGAAGGAAAACTTTTGTTTTTAGACTCAACCTCGTGAGAAACGAGCCAGGGCGTATGGAAAAACGTGTGCAGAACAACATAATAACGGTTTGTTTCGTCTCATAAATACCTTCTCGTACAAGGGTGAACATTTTTGGCACACCCTTGTAGGCCATCGTCTTTTCTGCTCGAGGTATTTGACGCAGCCGGATTTGATGTCTGGATAAAGGGTTATGTTTTTGAGCGATTTGTCGAAGATGAAAGTTTCGATTTGTCAAGTTTTTAGACTTTGTTGAGACATTTTTATGTTCATATTGGCATTGCTTTATGTTATATTCACGCTAACTAGTTTTTAGAATCACTTCCAAATATTATAAGATCCACGTCTAGAGGGAGAAGGATATAGATCAACAAATGTTAAAGTATTTGTGTGAGCAACATTACTCTCTATTGCATTGCCACCTTTCTGCCAGATTAATCTCTTTCGCGTAGAGGTGGCTGTAAACTGTTATAATTTGTTTTTAATACTTCTCTAATGCATTGATTGAAGTTGCGATCAAGACAAAAAAGAAATCTCCTTCCCTTAATAAAAGAACTATAAATGAATAATTGGATTTTTTTTAAAATCAAAGACTCAAACTATCTTTGGTATTATTGAGCCTAGGATAACAGAAGGTTAAAACTCGATAAAAACTAGAAAGAGTAAAAGTAAATTCATTCTTAACCCTTCGTGACAGAACATTGCTAGAGAGCAGGAAAGGAGGGGAAAAGGAGACAATTTTAGAAAAGGCATTTTATTTTTTGGTTGCTACCAGATACAAACACGGGACCTCAAAATGAGAGGCGAACACCTTAACCTCTAGGCCACGAGAGTCCCCACATCAGATTCAAAATATTGGTGGAGGTCAGATAAGACGCACAAACCTTTTCATGCCCAGGACCATACATCTAGATATATTGAGACAGAGAGTAATTGGTAGATAGATAGATAGATAGATAGATAGATAGATAGATAGATAGATAGATAGATAGATAGATAGATAGATAGATAGATAGATAGATAGATAGAGTAGTGCT
>NW_004797326.1:1210522-1212700 GCF_000002075.1 Aplysia californica | reverse complement strand
AGGGAGGGAGAGCTGTTTGATTGATCATTTACAAATATTCTACACCCTGCACCAAAATTAATAACATATTTTAAGAGGTGGGCTGATATACATTGTCAAGTACAGCCAAACGAATTGGCGAGGTATAAATGTATATTCAAAGCAAAAGAATGAAACAACTTTCCCTTTTTATGTCGGTGCTTTTCGCCCTCACCGTCACAGTTAAGATAATTGAAGAGGTGGACTTCAACCTTGCCTATCAGCGCAAACCCCGGCTGAGAGGGACACCATATCCGAACAAAATAAGCCGAGATACGCGATAAAAACTTTCCCCCTACTGAAATAAAATTCCCAAGTCAGGAATCGAACGTACACCTTAAATGTTCAGCTGCGAAAGGCCTGACCATCCCACTAGAGAGGACAGGTATAATTAGAGAAACTGTCCAGTAATTACTCGCTAGCGCGTGTGCTTGATGAATTAACTGGCTAATTTAGCTCACCACCAGGGCTGACTCACTCAGAGTAGGTGGACTGACGCACAAGTTACTTGAGTACAACTACTGTATTGCCGGCAATCGACTCTTAGAGGAGGAAAGGTATGATAGGGGAGGGAGGAGGAGGAAAAGGAAAGAAGATGGGGGAAAGGATTTTGGAGAAGAGGGAGTGGAGTGTTGCGGGAGAAAAGAGAGTAGGAGAGGGAAACTGAATTGCGACTATCCTATGTGTGTGTTTAGGGTATGGGGTTGTGTGTGTGTGTATGGGGAGGGGCAGAAAAGGAGAGGAGGGTTTTTTAAAGTTGTTTTTTTGGGAGGGGGGGAGTTGGGGTTGGTGGGACATGACCCCTGGTAAGTATGAAAAACAAAACTTTCGCGATAAAGCAAAGAACAAAGTCAGGAAAACGAAAAGTAAAAACAAAACAAAACAATTTTGTTCTGCACAAAGCAAAAAGAGCAATTGTGAAGTGAGCTGACAAAATGAGTTACTTCTCGGATTCAAGCCTTAATGAAATAGATTCATACTTTATGCTTATAGGTACAGTTTTTATCTATTAACTATTTGTGGTGGCAGAATTTTGCTATTCAAAAGGCTTTTTAATAGCTGCATCGATCGACATGCAGTTTTCGACAAAGGATTCTTTAAGATATTCCCCAGATCATGACGCCCTTCGTTTTTTTCAGTTTTGAGACAGTTTTGCAGCAAAAAGCTAAATTTCTTTATTTCGCCGATCGCTTTTGTAGGCCGACGCTTCTGTCTTTGTAATTTTAGAAAATCTGGTGCGGAAGTGATATTTTGCGAGGCGCATTTTGTTTTCAGAGTATAGATCTAGATCTAGATCTAGACATTCTAATTTTTTGCATCTCTCAAGATTTATTGCACCATTCCAGTAGAGTGTAAAAGTATAGTAGGCCACTGACTGTCAGTTGATGTTAATGCACCGATCATTCCTTTCCTCGAAAGGGGGCCCAGCTAGTAATTTATAAGTATGAAAAAAAATAGGCGTGTTATACATAGATAATAGGGCATCAATAGAAAATTTACTAATTTGACCTTAGTGTTGATTTTTGGCCAATGTCTCCCTTTGTGGATTGCGAGAAGTAACTCATTTTGTCAGAACGCTTCACAGTTATTATGAGTGTGAGCAAAGAGTATTATTCATTTGCCCGAGGGTTGAGTTTTGTGGTGTTTTGATTTTTCTTTGTTTTCTTTCGTAAAAGAAATAGTATGTGAGGCAGCGTGGTGGAATCAGGCTCTCGTCAAAATAATCAAAGTGAAGAAACTTGCATTTTTCAGCAGGTTAGTGAATTTTTATAAAAATGTTTGTTTTTTGGCTCAACACCTTTCATTCTCATTTCTGTGTGGATTTTTCTGAAAAACGTTGATTAAAGACACAAAAGCTGAAGATTTTCCGTTACCACAGACTCTTAAGCTAAGGAAATAGCTAATCTTTTTCTCATTAATTTTACCTCTGAAAACAGGTGACCCCCACCTCCTTCTTTCGCAAATATCTCGACTTGTATTCAAGAAAAATGGATTTTTAAAAAACCAAATAAAGACAAGTGTACAAGCTTTAAAATGATACCAATAACTCTACATGCCAAAAAATTGAGGAGAGCCTGATTCCACCACGCTGCCTCACATATTGGGAAGAGAGAGAAAGAGAAGAAGAGGCCAAGATGTTTTAAATAAACGACCGCGGGG
>NW_004797326.1:1204363-1209219 GCF_000002075.1 Aplysia californica | reverse complement strand
TGATAAAAATTCACAAATCTGCGGGAAAAAGCAAGTTTCTTCACTTTGATCATTTTGACGAGAGCCTGATTCCACCACGCTGCCTCACAAATACTTTTCCTTGCCTTTTATGCCTGACGGGTGCCAAGCGCTATGTCTTGAGATGTCCTAATTTGTATTTAGAAAAGAGTTGGTTGGTAATAAAAAGCCAGCAACTAGTTATTTCTTGTTTCTTTTATATGTTTTCCTTGCTTCTCCCTATTTCGAAACTGTGGTAATGAGCATTTATTGAGAGTACGAGTCTCAAAGTTGTCTAAGACAAAGCGTTCCTCCTTCCTTTTATCTTTCTTTCTTTCTTTCATTCTTCCACCATCGTCCTGTCTCTTACTAGACGTCTTATGCCTCGTACATTCTCTCTACCTGTGTGCTTTGTATACTACAGAGAAAGTGTGTGTGTGTGGTTGGGGGGGGGGAGGGTCAGACAGAAAGGGTGAGAGAGAAAGAGAGAGAGAGAAGCAGAGAGACAGACAGACAAATAGAGAGAGAGAGAGAGAGAGAGAGAGAGAGAGAGAGAACGACCGAGAGAAAGAGATCGTGCAGAAACATGGTGCCAAAGGAAAGGAGAAAGTTAAAGATAGAGTGAGAGGCAGAAAGAGAACGACAGAGACACAGACGCAGAGAGGCACATTGATGGCTAGAGAAAGACAACACAGATAGAAAAACAGAGAGCCACCACAAACTCCACCCCTCCCTTTTTCCACCAGAAAGCACTAATGAGGGTTCTATGATGGAAAAATCATTATATTAAATCATGATTTTGCACTTGGTATACGCCAAAGTAACCAGTACAACAAAACTCTTGTTGTATGTTTTAGTAAAAGTTTTACAGCACTTGCAGCACAATAAGGGTACCATGTAAGTGCCGAATATTAGAGGTGTTACAAGAGAGTAACAAAACACAAAAGAAGGAGAAGAGATCAGGACGATAGACGTTTGATAAGAAAAAAGGAGCAGAACACACCGTAGCACCCGCCAACCACCCATCCACAAACTCTAATGTCGTGTTATATGACCAGGTTGTGTCTGATAAGGACACATTATTATTTTCTTCTGGATGAGCACGTACATCTGAGTTCTAGCCCTTCAGCGCATGATGGATACAGAAAACTGGCACAGTTTGTTTCTTCATCTGGGGCGATTTTGAGCACCCACACTTTTCCTTTTTTTTAAATGTGAGACAGCGTGGTGGAATCAGGCTCTCGTCAATTTTTTGGCATGTAGAGTTATTGAAATCATCTTAATGCTTGTTCACTTGTCTTTATTTGGAAGAAAAAAAATCCGTTTATCTTGAATACAAGACGAGATATTTCCGAAAGAAGGAGGTGGGGGTCACTTGTTTTCAGAGGTAAAATTAGTGAGAAAGTGGCCACCAAAGATTAGTTATTTCCTTAGCTTAAAAGTCCGTTGTAACTGAAAATTTACATTTTTTGTGCCTTTATTCAACGTTTTTCAGAAAATTCCACACAGAAATGAGTTCTTTAATGGGCATGAAAGGTGTTGAGCCAAAAAAACAAAAATTTGATAAAAATTCACAAACCTGCGAAAAAGTGCAAGTTTCTTCACTTTGATTATTTTGACGAGAGCCTGATTCCACCACGCTGCCTCACAAATGTATTTTCTTTCCCGGCTGGTAGTGTCGGTGAAAAGGGTTGCTCAAACAATACATAGGTTTGTCGATACTGAAAAGTTCAACGAGCCTACTTCAATGCTGCGTAACATTCATGACATCCTACTGAAAAAACAACAACTCTAAATGAATTTAGAATGATAATAAGTTAATTAAGTCACGACTTTCGATTTAAGAAATTGGAATATTAAATCATGACTTTCGACTTTACCAAGTCGAATCATATTAAATCATGACTTTCGACTTTACCAAGTCGAATCATATTAAATCAAGGCTTTCGACTTCAGAAAGTCGAATCAGGCGTACACTCAAAGAAGACCTGTCTTCGTTCAGTTACATACTACACAGCATTCGGCCAGCCCAAACACTCACGGGGTCAATGGGTACACCCCACATGCCTGGGTAAGGTACAATGCACTCACTTGCCCTGTCAGTTTCACCTCCTCACCCTCACGCGCCTAGTGCAATGCGTATGAGGAACAGATTATCACATGGGATATCAGTTTCACGTGCAAGTTTATATAACGCTGTGATCTTGTCAGCGAGACTGATATCATTTCACAGACGGCAGTAATTTAACACTAATGGCTCTATAAACAACTCAATACGAAACAATGCGTACACTCTTCTCGGTTTTAACTTTTAAATGATTATTTTGAGCACTTTCTAAGTGTGAAAGTAATAGTGGTGTCCTAGTCGAGCGTCAAAGCTTGGACTTAAAAAAAAAAAAGAAAGTTAGTATTTGTGATACAGCGTGGTGGAATCAGGCTCTCGTCAAAATAATCAAAGTGAAGAAACCTGCATTTCTCCGCAGGTTTGTGAATTTTTATCAAATTTTTGTTTTTTGGCTCAACACCTTTCATGCCCATTACAAAACTCATTTCTGTGTGGATTTTTCTGAAGAACGTTGATTAAAGGCACACAAAATGTAAATTTTCAGTTACCACGGACTCTTAAGCTTAGGAAATAACTAATCTTTGGCAGCCTTTTTCTCACCAATTTTACCTCTAAAAACAGGTAACCCCCACCTCCTTCTTTCGCAAATATCTCGACTTGTATTCAAGACAAATGTTTATTTTTTTCATCCACATAAAGACAAGTGAACAAGCTTTAAGATGATACCAATAACTCTACATACCCAAAATTTGACGAGAGTCTGATTCCACCACGATGCCTCACATTTGTCTTTCATTTACTGGCTGTTTAATATATGGATGTTTTGCGCCCACTTCGGCACAACTCAGGTCATGAAGGAGGCGTCTTAGGTCCGGCTTGTCAGCACCAACCAACGCGGACTGACCCAAAAAAAGATACAGTCCCAGAAATCTTGAGGAGACTCTGAATAAAATCTTCTTTAAAAGTAGAGGTGGGCAAAATCCGGATAATCTATAAGGATAACCGGATGATTCTCAGTGAAACATTATCCGAATTCAGACTCTTTAACTCTCTTGCCCGACCCGTTTGCCGAAGTGGGTGCACGCATTTGTTGACGTGACGCTAACCGATTTGCCGAAACAGTTCAAGTCATATTATTTGCCGAAGAGGTGCACTAACATATTATCCGGATTTTTTAAAGCGACTCATTGCCAAGCCCTCTTTAATTAAACGGGAATCGAACTTACGTCTCGGGCGTGCGACGACGAAGCGCCTCACTGATAAACCTGTATAGACGCCGCTACCCCCGACTATTTTATGGGTAATTGCGTGGCATCCATAGACGAGGCATTTTATCATATTTACCACGACGCACACTGCTGTAAATCTGCACTTGGCAACTGCCAGAGACAGGAATGCCTCCAAGACCAGGGATATAATTCTAATAGACTGTGATGGTGTGTATCCCATAGGGAGTACTCATACGTGAGAGTGGAATGAAAACGCTAGACAAAGAAATGTTTGTGAAGGCGAATGCACGATACAGACGCACTCTTTCAAGAAAAAACTACTTGTACAGATAGATTAGGATACTGGAGTCTTCTGGAGCCATGGTGATAGTGAGCGAACTCAATTTATGCCTTACGTTTCCTGACTTTCCACTTATGAACTCAGAAGTCAATTTTTTTGTAGAGCACAATAAGTTTGAAATCTTAAACATGGTGAGAAAAGATTTTTTTTTAATTTATCGAGGAAATGAGGGTAACATTGATAATTTTGGTGTAATCGTTATGTTTGTTCCAGTTGGCCAATTTAACCAAATTATTGGTGTTTTGTTGTTGTTTATGTTATTTTGTTTCGTTTCCTTTTTATTTTGTCTTCTTTGTTCATTGTTTTTGTTTTGCGTTTTTCTTTATGCTTCCTTGTTTTTGTTTTCTGGTTGTTGTTTTTTGTTTTGTTGTTGTTGTTTTTTTTTTGTTTTTTGTTGGGTTTTTTTTGGGGGGGGGTCTTTTTTTTGCTGATGTTGTTTGCTTTTTGATTTATTTATGTGTATTTATTTGGGTAAGGGCGCTGTTGGTATCGGGTTTGATACAGATTAGGGGATCGTGGAACCGTAAGAGAGGAAACATGATTTATACCATCAGCTACTTGAAGATAAGTAGATTGTAGTATTGCACAGTGTCAGTATGGTTTATGTTTGACAACACTGTAGCTTTTCCGAGACATACTCATTTCTGTGTTCATATCTAACTGGGGTTTGATGGAACGCTAAGGGCGGATAGTCACAAAAACACCCCAAACAGCCCTAGTTTTTTTCGGGGAGGAGGGGTACATGATCCTTTGGAGATTCTTACAACGGTAATCCGTACTTTCCTTAGTACATGCACAACTTTATAGCAATGAGGCACGAAGTGATCGCCGCGCTCAGCGTCAGAATCTGAGGAAAAAGAAATATTGTCGATCTTAGAACAAAATGTGTCTCGACCTAATGGAATCAGGGGCTCGTCAATTTTGGGGCAAGTGAAGTTATTGGTAGTACATGAAAGCTCGTTTATTTGTCTTGCTTTTGATGAAAAATATCCATCTGTCTTGAATAGCAGTCGAGATATTCGACATTGAAGGAGGTGGGGAGAGATCAGAAGTAAAATTAGAGAGATAATGACTACCAACGTTTGGTTACTTCCAAAGCTTGGATGTCCTTGGAAACTGTGAATTGACGGTTGGGTGTTTTTGTGCCTTTGACCAACGTTTTTCCACGAATTTCCACTCAGAACTAGTTGTCAAATGGACATAAAATAAAAGGCGTTAAGTCCCC
>NW_004797326.1:1202942-1204263 GCF_000002075.1 Aplysia californica | reverse complement strand
CCCCCCAAAAATAATTAATTTAAAAAATTGAAAATAAATTGCTCAACGGCCAAAAACATGACGGTTTCTTTGATTTCGTTTTTTTTTTACGAGAGCCTGATTTCCCCACGATGCCACACAAATGCGTTGTCCAAGTTGACACAGCGCCATGTTTTCCCGAGAACGTGTTTCTGTTTTCCTTTTGTCGAGTTCCCAGGCGAGGTCTCTTTGTTACTGAACATCGTATCGTTTCCGAGGAATGCAAGTCAACATCCCCAAACCGCTTCCAAAATGATCTTTTAACACCCGAGCCTGTGGCAAATCCCTTTCTACTGGGCGACAGATATCGCTTGAAGAATGATAATTCTGTCGCCTCACGCGATGTTACCCTGGCGTTTATTGTGAGAGAGATGAGTGGGCCCCGGGAGCTTGTACGTAAAACCTTAGGAGTGTTTTTACATTCATTCCATTCAGCCCCACGAGCGAGCACCATTGACTCGCGTGCGACACACAACTTTACGAAATCTGTTGGCTTTTCCCTCTGGAAATACGATCAGAGATGAGAGTGGCATTAGCAATCATAATGCCAGCCCGGACGGCCGGGCCTTCGAAAAGGTGGCAAGAAGTTATGAACTAACAGCGAAAACGAGATATATATCTTTGCTTTTCAGACTGTGAGGAGCATGATTTAGCATGCATTTCTGCTCGCCGATCCGCGAGTTGCGCATCATGGATGTACTTAGGGGGCGTGGGGGGAGGTTTTCGCATGCGTTCTGCACCGTGGAGATCTGTCAATGGGATTTCCCGTTTCCCCGGTACTATGGTGCGCAGGTGTATTGTAATATCTACCACCAGGCAACCTACCATTGGCCTGATGGTCAGTCAGATGCCCGGGATTCCAAGAAGAAAAACGGAAGCTTGTTAGTCCAAACAGAACGATAGAATAGATAATGCTCGGACGCGAGGGGTCATTTGGCTGTGCCATATGTTTTTCATGAGTAATGTTTCGCTTTCACAAAGGTCGATCCTAATTAGGTGGAGTGCAGTAAAAAGAAAAAACTGGTGCGAATCGAAGTAATTCGAGTACAGTTCCGGCGGGAGCGATGGTAGAGCTAAGCCATGGGCGAAGATGGTCTTTTAGTTGTCGCGCCTTATGTTTTCCCAGAGTAACGTTTCGTCTACTGAGATCCGGAGGCCAATTAGAGAAACAGAAAGAAGAGAGAGAGAGAGGGGGAGAGAGAGAGAGAGAGAGAGAGAGAGAGAGAAAGAGAGAGAGAGAGAGGGAGAGAGAGAAAGAGAGAGAGACAGAGACAAAGACGGAGACGGAGACAGAGACAGAGAG
>NW_004797326.1:1197106-1199396 GCF_000002075.1 Aplysia californica | reverse complement strand
CTCTCTCTCTCTCTCTCTATTTATTTTCTCCCTGTCTCTCTATCTCTTTCTCTCTGTCTCCCTGTGTCTCTCTCTGTCTCTCTCATTTCTCCGTGTCTCTCTCTGTCTGTGTCTATCTCTTTTTCTCTGTCTCTTTCTGTGCCTCTCTTTCTTTCTCTATCTGTGTCTCTCTCTAGTTCTTTCTCTCTCTGTTCCTGTCTCTCTTACTCTCTCAGTGTCTGTCTGTCTCTGTTTCCCACACTCTCTCCCCGCTCTCTCCACCACCACCCTCCTTGCACGCTCCTCCCCTCCCCCACTTCTCTCTTACTGTCTCCCACTCTCCCTCTCCCTCTCTCTCTCTCTCTCTCTCTCTCTCTCTCTCTCTCTCTCTCTCTCGCTCTCTGCCTCCCCTCAGTAGGCTACGTAAGTGTCAGTAGTTTTGATGTGTTGTGAAAAACAGTGAAATATCTTTTTTAGACGTGAGTACAACGTAGAGACGTGTGTGTGTGTGTGTGTGTGTGTGTGTGTGTGTGTGTGTGTGTTTGTGTGTGCGTGTGTGTGTGTGTGTGTGTGTGTGCGCGTTTGTGTGTGTTTGTTTCTCCGTGTCACACTCTATGTGTGACTCTGCGAGAGTTCTCCCCCTCTATTCCTTCCCATTTACCTCTTTCCTTTGTCCCTCCCCCTATACCTTTACCCCTTTATCCCCCCCTCCCAAATCTCTCTTCGACAAAATCCCCCAAAGTCTACTCAGTGACCTAACTTTCTTCATGTTATTATCAGATGTTTACAAAATACCAATCTACCCTACGGAATTTTAAAGAGTATACCTACTTACATGTAGCTAAATTAGTTCCAATAACATAATATATAGCGCTGTTATATAACAATTTTTATCACAGAATTATTTTCAGAGCTGTCTCGTCCACTCCTAATCTTCATTCTCATACCCTTATCAAAAAGGAAATTAAGACGGAAAACTCCCGGAAAACGCTTTATGGCCGTGTCAAGAGGGGTGTTTTGCACAATGTATTTCTTTATACAGGCGGAAGTGACGTAAAAGACAGGAAGTTGATGATAGCAAGTCGTCAGGTTGAGGATTTCGTTCTTTGAACGCACGCACACTTGCCTCGTTACGACACGCACATACACATACAGGAGACAATTAGAGCTTTCCCCCTTCTCTTTTCTCTCTCTCTCTCTCTCTCTCTCTCTCTCTCTCTCTCTCTCTCTCTCTCTCTTGTATAAATAACATGTAACACCACGTTTGCCTCCAGCAGTACACACACTTTCCCCAGCAGGAATTGTTTACACACGAACAGACAAACGACAAACTGTTGCCAGTTTTCCTCGAGAAATCGTCGCCTTCTGTGTTTGAAAGCTGAGCTAACAAGTAGAACTGGGCTGCGTTCGAGTCCTAGATATCTGTTAACCGGTTAATGCAGCTCCCCCCAAAAAAACTTCCTTTCGGGAATTAATTCGTTATCCCAGTTAGGGAAGTTTTGAGGTTCCGACATGGCAACAGTGTGATCAGAGAACCGTTATTAGGTGGGATTGGGTTTGTGGCAGTTGATGTATGGGAGAGATGGAGATTAGAAATGTATGTGACTACATTTAGATGTGTATTCCATTTATGTACCTGATCCTAAAAATTAGTAGTACAGTGTCTGGGATTGGTGCAATAATTATGGTATGCGTTTAACTGTGATTTTAAAGTTAATCTATAGCAGTTCATAATGTCACCTTTTTTACAACCAGCGTCCAATTTCAACACCAATTAAAGAGCGTAAAGTTTGTTTGTTTTTTATTTTTTTATTATTCTAAAAATAGCGAGTGTATTGCGGCGCTCGCAATTGCATGAGGTCAAATGAGTGCGAAGGGGCACATTAAGCATTTTCAGTGGGTAGCAATTTGGAATTTTGCCCGGGTGGCGGCCGAGGCATACTCTTATCGATTTTGGACAGCAGGGAATCTTTAACATGCGCCACTTGCACACGGGATCTTCTAGATTATTTGCACTTGTCCGAGAAGGCTAGGTGTAGATCTTTCTTACCATAAGATCCGGGGTATGGATGAAAGAAAGCAGTAAGATGGAGCCAAGGGTAGCAGTAGAAAGCAACAGAAAGAGCCAGGAGCCAAGAGAAGAGGGCAAAGAAAGTGAAAGGGTGGGAGCAGAAAGTGGAGACGAAAGCAGAAGATAAAACATTGTTTGGGAGCAGGAAAGAATTTTAAACGAAAAAATTATAAAACTGATAGATTGGAACCTGTGACCTCTTGACCTTAACCTCTTGACCAGGAGAACCACATCTTCCCC
>NW_004797326.1:1193708-1195379 GCF_000002075.1 Aplysia californica | reverse complement strand
CAGAAGAAGAAGAAGAAGAAGAAGAAGAAGAAGAAGAAGAAGAAGAAGAAGAAGAAAAAGAAGAAGAAGAAGAAGAAGAAGAAGAAAAAGAAGAAGAACGGGTGGGTGGGTTTTACAGTTTTCAATTCTTATAATTTCTGTGGACTAGACGTTATTTTAGGGATAACATTCGCGCAAACGTATCTTATATAACCAAAAATTTATCATGATGTAAATGTGTCACGATGCGGTGGAATCAGGCGCTCGTCAATTTTTGGGCATGTGGAGTTATTGGTATAATTTTTTAATTTCTCTTGACTTCTATTACAAGATATCCATTTGTCTTGAATACAAGTCCAGCTATTAGTGATTAAAGGAGGAGGGGTTCACCTGGTTTCAGAGATAAAATTAGAGAGAAAATGGCTGCCAAAATTTAATCATTGCCATAGCTTGAGGGTAGGTGCAAACTGAAAAAAGCCCTTTTTTGTACCTTACATAATGATATTCAGTGAAATCCACAAACAAATGTGTCCTTTAAGCGACATGAGAGGTGCTGAGCTTTAAAAAAAAAGAAGCAAAATTCGATAAAAATTCACAATCCTGTTTTAAAAAAATAGCAGTTTCTTCAATTTCAGTGTTCTGACAAGCACCTGATTTCACCACGTTGCCTCAAAAATTAAACACTTTACAAACGTTAACAATGGCGTAAAAGCAAAGATTTAAACAGCTGAAGTTAGCCTAAATGTCAACTTAGTTTTTGCCGATTAAAAAAATTTCTTTTCATTTTGGTTTGTTTTTGGGTCCGACTAGCATTTCAAAAAAAGTTTTTTAAAGTTATAATGTGTTTTTAGTATAAACTACAAAGAAAGACTTCCCTAGAAATTGGACATACCCGATATTCCTGTGCACTCAGTATCATAGCTGACTGTGACAGTAAATAATCATCTCAGAATTTGGGTCTTCTGTCAACTCACGCTAGCCTACAGGGCTGATGACCCTGGTTTGAATCTTTATCGTAGTGTTCTTGAACTTAAGAAATATAGGAGCTTCCAAGGCAGTTCTTCCTTCTCAAAACTCAGTTCTGTTGGAGATGGACGTCAAACATTGTACAGTGGCCCGACTCCCAGAGAACATTATGAAGTTTAAATCACACCAATTAAAAGAAGTTACATACATTTAAAATGTACGTATTTTTTCACAGCCACGTAATCACGATCTAGATCTAGATCATTTCGACCCTGTCTGTTCGGGCCAACCTGGGCTAAGAGGGATACAGCTTCTCCGCAGAAAGACAGATAAACATTCTCTCTTTACGGGAATCCAACCCAGGTGCGATGGCGAAACGCCTATCCGTTTCATAGTAGACTCTGGCTAAGAGAGTTTGCAACGAATATTTTAAAAAAGTAAATGTCAATCATAGACTTCGAGTGCTAACTGGAAACATTTAATTTTGCTAACGTACCCAATGCCTTCTCGTTGTGAGCCATTTATTCATCTTCCTCTTTATTAATAATATCCGTTGTCCTAAAAACATTCGACTCATCGATCGTTGGGCTCAATTCGTTTATTACAACCTGTCTGGCAAAGGATTGTAAGTTTTCGCGGTATCTGATTTTGTCCTCTGTTTAAGTCAGTTTTGTGGTGATGCTATTCTTGAGCGTCTGGCTCTTCTCCCCCCCCCTTTCCACACAC
>NW_004797326.1:1191489-1193608 GCF_000002075.1 Aplysia californica | reverse complement strand
AGACAGACAGACAGACAGACAGACAGACAGACAGACAGACAGACAGACAGACAGACAGACAAACACAGGGAGAAAATAGATCTACTCGGCTAAAGCGTGAAAACAAATCAAACAAGCCAAAGGAGAGCTGCTGTTAGTCATCCAGTCCACCTTTCCCTCTCCCCCGTCCCTCACCATCGTTCTGTGTATCTTTCTACTGTTATTTTTGTGTTATTTCTTTTCTCCCTTCCTCGTTGCTTTTTCTAAGCCCATCCTCCTCCGAACTTCATTCTCCTTTCTTCCTCTATTTTCACTCCACATTAACCTTTCCTCATTCTCCATCGTTACCGGTTTTTAAACCGACTCACCTTTCCCACGTAGCGCTGGCAGCGGTTCAAGGCGAGGCAGGCAGGCAGGCAGGAGTGAGTGATTTTCCGTCCCGGTGACTTCATCAATGATAAGAGCCAACGGAACACCTCTGCTGTATCCCACAGTGACCGGCACCCACACGCGCGCACAGACGCGCGCACACACTCACACCGACACACACAAATACACACACACACACACACACACCTTTCCTTCTACCTGGACCCTCTTCCAACACCACAATGCGAGTCCTGTCTTTGTGTTACGCCCCTATAAACACAATAATTTTGACGTTGTTCTAGGATATCAACGTTCACTCTTTAATTGGTGAACAGATTTGAGATTTCGATTTTATCTTTTAAAATCAAATATATCGGTTATGAAGAAGTTCCTAGTGTGGCCACCCTATGGACGGTACCCAAAACCTCAACTAGTTGTTAGCCTCTCCAGGATTTCTGCTAAAGATGTATCAAAGTGGAGTCATCAAGGGCAAGCATCATAGTACTTGATTATCTTGAATACCGCTTCCCAGTGAAGCATTAGTAGAGCGATAGTAACAAAATGAGGTTACGAGTACTAGAGTGATAGTATCAAGTGAAGGTCTCTGGAATGATTGTACAAAAGGAGGTCACTAGCGCAGATTTGACGGAACATATTATATCTATTTTATAGCTTTGGGAATTCTTGATATGGTCGCGACTCTTGCACATCACTAAACAGTCATCTTTCCTTTCGACTAATTCAGAATTAGTCAATGATGTAGGAAATAGGAGACGATTTTTTGCTTCCCAGTCCTTTCAGTACAGTTAGGAGTTACAAATTCTTCTCGTAGAATGCAAAGAGCTAGACTACTAAAAGACATCTAGTATAATTTGTTTGTGATACGCCTAGTATTGGTGATGTATGAAACTCATACAAATTTTACAAAGTCAAGTTATTTTCTCCGTCAAATTGTATGCACGATAACGAGCTACATTTTTATGTTGCAAGAACATGTATTATCAGTTGTAGACTTTAGTAGAAGAGTTGGTAGTGTTTTGCAATTGATATTGCTGGATTGATAATGTTCTTATTTTGTACCATGCTGTATCGTGGTGAGGAAGGGAGGGAAAAATCGGACATGCCAATGGGCCTTATGAAGATCTTCTTACCCCTGTAAAGAAACGTAAACTGATATGGTATGGGCACATAACACGATGAACAGGACTTGCAAAGATGATCCTACGAGGTACTGTACAGGCAGGGAGAAGGAAAGAACTTCAGAAAATATATATGTGAAGCGTGCTGACAAAATGAGTTACTTCTCGCAATCCACAAACGGAAATATTGGCCAAAAGTCGACACTATAGGGTCAGATTAGTAGATTTTCTATTGATGCTACATTCTTTTTGCATAACATAACGTGCCTTTTATTATTCCATACGTATAAATTGTAAAAAATTCACCCAAAAGCGTGATTATCATTTATTTCCATAAGGTTTGGATCCGAGAAGTAACTCGTTTTGTCAGCACGCTTCACATATTATTTCTAGCAAAATGATGAACAATTTAAGGAATGTCTTACTCGTGGCTTTTCTCAGTGGAACGGCGGGGTGCGAGGAGTATACTCCTACTTAGTTTGTATCATAATCTTGTCATTACCTTTATTTATTTGCTTATTGCAAGACGACTGTGTTTATTTAGAAAGTGTGGTTCTTACGTGGGCTGAGGTAAGCTTGGCAGAGTTATGTCATTTGGATCAGCGTCGTGTGTGGGTTGGTGAGTGGAAGGA
>NW_004797326.1:1188635-1191389 GCF_000002075.1 Aplysia californica | reverse complement strand
TAAGTCTGAGAAGATGTTATGCGTATGCTCAAAGCTTCAGGATGATGACGTTAATTTTACACATGTCATTTGTATATTCATATAATATTCATATTTATATGTGGAGGCTCTCGTGGCCTAGAGGTTAAAGTGTTTGCCTCTCATTCAAAGGTCCCTGGTTCGAATACGGGTAGCGACCGAAACATTTTCTCCTCCAAAAATTGTTTCCTTTCAACTCCTTTCCTGCTCTGTAGCAATGTTCTGTCGTCTGCTTTCGTCTCAATTTTTCTGCCCCCATCCCCTAACCCCTTTTGGCCCTCATCTGGGCTGCGACTCTCTCTGCAGCCTTTCTGCTGCTACTCCTCGGCTCCTTCTTACTGCTGTCTTTCAGCCACACCCCTGATCTTACAAACAAACAAATATGTATGTATATGTACGTCAATTTAAAATATATCTCTAGCTTAACATAAATTGAACAAACTGTTCTAAAAATGTTGCGTTGTGCTGCTCTCTGTCTGTCGTCTGCTGTGTTCAGTTTATAAGCTAATACTAATATTAAGATTTCTAAAAAGATATACTTACCATAATTATTTTGTATAGAAATTTTAATACCATTAGTAAGTATTTCTTTTTAGAAATCGTAATACTAGTAGTTTATAACCTGAACAAAGCAGACGGCAGACGGAGAGCATGTTACCTTCAGGCGTTTTCGCTCTAGATAGGAAAACGTACATTTGCGGGATGTCTTGTTTACAAGAAAGTGTAAATCCCTCGGAGTTCTGCTTTCTTTGTTTACCCTAAAATGTCGGGAAGGAAGAAGAAAAGAGAATACTATTATTATTATCATTATTGGAACGGGAAAGAACGAGAGGCTGAGCAGAATCGAACCGTGTCGTTATATGTGTCGTGAGTACGCGCTCTAAATACTTTTGTTTCTTTGTTTATGTCGTCTCTTTGTTTCTTCGTACAAGTCAACAAAGATTTATCATCTTCAGATGTAACTATTCATAGTGCCTCTGTAATATGTGAGGCCACGTGGTGGAATCAGGCTCTCGTCAATTTATGGGCATGTAGAGTTATTGGTATTATCTTTAAGTTTGTTTACTTGTCTTTATTTGGATGGAAAAAAAATCCATTAATCTTGAATACAAGTCGAGATATTTGCGAATGAAGGAGGTGGGGGTCACTTGTCTTCAGGGAAAATTAGTGTGAAAATGGCCGCCAAAGATTAGTTATTTCCTTAGCTTAAGAGTCCGTGGTAACTGAAATTTTACATTTTTGTGCCTTTAATCAACGTTTTTCAGAAAAATCCACACAGAAATGAGTTCTTTAATGGGCATGAAAGGCGTTGAGTCAAAAATCAAAAACTTGATAAAAATTCACAAACCTGCAGAAAAATGCAAGTTTCTTCACTTTAATTATTTTGACGAGAGCCTGATTCCACCACTCTGCCTCACATAATATGTGTCGGTATTTCTCCGGTGCCGATTCATTTGGAGTGTGTGCTAATAGATTGAAAAACATCTTGTGATCAAGGAATGGAGATGTCGACAGAAAATCGACATAAAGATTAAATTTTAAATTGTAATCTTCAACAGATGCCACTTTCTTGAAGCTTAATTTTGCCTTTTATCATAATTTCATACTGATAATTATTGTCCAAACTCACCCTAAAATTTGACGTATCTGTATCAACTGAGCTAAAATCTTAGAAATAGCTAAGCTCATTTAGTCATCAAACCCCTTGTATTTATGTTACTCGTACTTGCTCAAGCCTTGTCATTAAAACTATGTTCTTCCTCACTACAAGAGTTGATGCACATGGAAAATGAGGGGGAGCGGCCTTCAAAAATGAGATCTTTTGTAGCTGTGTGTTTTTAAATTAAATGAAAGAAAAAAAATAATACAAGAAAGAAATATAATTAGGCAATCTTTTTGTCTTTAAAACTTAAACAGCGGGCAAGAAACGAAACACGCTTAGGTCGAAATTTGCACATGTCATCGGGAACATTGAAAAACAAGGATTCCCTGTGTGGAAGCGAATTCCCCACAAAACAATAAAGAACCAGGTGTTCTTTCAGAAGCCGGCCTGCGATGATCCTGTATCTCAAGACTCTGTAGGGGGGTTCTAGAATGTTCTGGAATCCTCAGGAACTACTGATTGTTTCCTCTGTAGGGGATACGACGTCTGGTCAGAGCTGGAGAGCGGCTGGACACAGCGGGAGGTTCTTTAAGGGATGGGTCCGTGCATGGACTTGTTGGGATGGAATAGCTGGGTGTTCTATGTGTGTGTGTGTGTGTGAGTGTGTGTGTGTGTGTGTGTGTGTGTGTGTGTGTGTGTGTGTGTGTACCTGAATGTGTGTCTATGTGTGGGTACCTGAATGTGTGTATGTGTGTAAGTGTGTGTGGTTGTGTATGGCAGTATATGTATGTGTGTCTATATATGTCTGTATGTGAGAGAGAGCGTATGAGAGAGAGAGAGAGAGAGAGAGAGAGAGAGAGAGAGAGAGAGAGAGAGGAGAGAGAGAGATGGTTGGGTGGATGGGTGGGTGGCGTCCTTGTGGGTATTTGCCTATGCTGGTATCTTTGTCTGTGCACGGGTATGTAAACGTGTGGGTTTTTTTCAAAGTTGCAATATTAAATAAAAATAATATGTGCGCAACTGAAACAATGTGTAGAGGCTAGCCCAGGATAGAGAAACGTGGAGGGTGTTTGTCCGTGGCCTATACCCTGGTGCAGGGTGAGAAAGGCAATGATGATGATGATGATGATGAT
>NW_004797326.1:1186725-1188449 GCF_000002075.1 Aplysia californica | reverse complement strand
GATGATGATGATGATGATGATGATGATGATGATGATGATGATGATGATGATGATGATGATGAAACAATGTGTATTTGTAAGTATGTTGCTGCCACGAGAGTCCTTTCTTGAATGTATGTGTTTTATAGCCCTATTAATAAAATATTATGCCATTTAGGAGATGGACTGCTCCAACGATACCTACAAAAAAGCTATTGTTAAAATACTTTTTTTAAAACATAAGACCCACATAGATGACACCCCCTCCCCTGATTTTTAATGAATCTATTGGCTGTCGACCAAACTAGCTACTTCTGCAGAAGACAGGTTCTTCATAAACACTGTAGCCCCGTAACGAACCAGCCAGCAGAACACATCACGTCTTAGTCTCTGGCTCCTCGTAAAACTTTACCCCCTGCCTTCCTCGAAAGTTGGCCAAGTTAATTAAGTCTCCTTCCCAATCTGGAAATCCGGATTACTCAGTTTTGAGGCATCTCTCAGGATGGGTTTCATCGTTCAGGCTTATACCGAAAAGTTTGTTGGAAGGAGTATAGTGTATGTGTGTGTGTGTGTGTGTGTGTATATATGTGTGTGTTTGTGTGTATGTGTGTGTGTGTGTGTGTGTGTGTGTGTGTGTGTGTGTGAGTGTTTTTCTTTACTGTAAGTAGGTGTTTTACATCAGAACAGTTTATTACATTTCGGAAGCGGGCTTCTAGGCTTTCCATTAGGATCAACCTAGACTGAGGGAAATACATCGTCTTAGTAGAAATACCAAAATATTTAATCAATTCAATTAAATTAATTAATCTCTACACGGAAATCGAACTCAGGTCTTCTGCGGGCGATGACGAAGCGCCCAAGCTCTTCATCACGGATGCCGTTCTTTAATTAGCATTCGTTTAATAGTAGTAGAAAGTTATTTGGATAAAATGTTAGTATATATTTACTTTCTTCGTAAGTCATTCCCGTCAGAATTATATTTTAAAAAACAGCTATGTTTAGAAAGTTGTGGGTGTCTTCAAAGTGTCTTGTTGGTGAAGATGGTGCCTCGGTCATGGGTGTTTTATTGACATAATATAATGTATTTTTTGCTTGGTTCGGTTTAGTTTAGTTTTGAGAGCCAATCTCTTTGTCTGATTGTGTTTGTTGAGAGAGAGAGAGAGAGAGAGAGAGAGAGAGAGAGAGGGGGGGGGGGGGAGGGCGAGGCAGACAGTCAGATAGACAGACCGACAGGTGAATAGATGGTCAGCTGGACAAAGAGAGGGATAATGAGTGTGAAAAAACAGAGAGAGACAGATAGATAGAGAAAGAGAAAAACAGACAGACAGACAGACAAACAGACAGACAGACAAACGGACAGACAGACAGACAGACAGACAGACAGACAGTTGGGGAAAGAGAATGGAGAGAAAGGATATTCTGGATAAAAACTGACAGCTGAAAGGATACATTTTTCGTCTAGGATACTTTTATTGTACAACTTCCAGATCTCATAAAAGGTAACGGCACCCTGGTAATGGTATCCACTCCACGAAAAAGGCGAAAGTGCTTTGAAACAAGAGGTGTTCAACTTTCCCTGTTGCCTGTCTATTGGGATACAGTGCAGATTCAGATGTCAAAATACTTACCCATTCTATTGAGTAATCAGGTTTTCAATGTGTTTCACAGCAAAGTTAATCAACTGGGCTCTTCATTTTGCGTTGAGTAATACACTAGCGAGTTTTTCATCTGTTTGTGTGTGTGTG
>NW_004797326.1:1180816-1181771 GCF_000002075.1 Aplysia californica | reverse complement strand
GTGTATGTGTGAGCGCGCCCCTGTGAGTGAGAGAGAGAGAGAAAGAGAGAGAGAGAGAGAGAGAGAGAGAGTGTGTGTGTATGCGGGTGAGAGAGAGTGTGTGTATGTGTGTGTAAGTGTGTGTGTGAGAGTGTATGTGTGTGAGTGTGAGAGAGAGTGTGATTATGTATGTGTGTAAGTGTATGTGTGTGTGTGTGTGTGTGTGAGTGCGTTTGTGAATGTGAAATCTGTTTATCAATTATAGGTGTCTTTATTGAAGGAACGGTGTAGGTGTGTGTGGAAAGGGGGGGGGGGGAGGGGAGATTAAAACCACGCAAATAGTGATGCACCAT
Organism: Aplysia californica; assembly: GCF_000002075.1. Classification (NCBI taxonomy): domain Eukaryota; kingdom Metazoa; phylum Mollusca; class Gastropoda; order Aplysiida; family Aplysiidae; genus Aplysia; species Aplysia californica. Next base: position 1,181,439 of record NW_004797326.1, on the reverse strand, counting down.
CATATCATCGTCGCTTTTAAGCACAAGGGGGTTATCCCGAAAAATTAAATGCTGTTTTGAGAAAATCGAAGGTAAAATTTTTGCCCCTTCTTCAGTTCCATTACAAGTCAAGGAGAATTTTCTCTATAACCAAACAGATATGCACACCTATGAAACAAAACTTCTCCTATAGGTATGGCAATGCCCACTTTTGGTGCATGTCGATATTTCTGGAAACCCCCGAAATCTGGGTTAGTCCGTTTGTCCTTAAAATTGACAGTATTATGAAAACTTATGACAAATTGCTTCGCTTGTGGTATACACATCCCCTGTAATAATTGTAAGAGAATTATAACGGGCCATCGGGATACTCTTAGAGAGGAATCTTTTTAAATGCAGGTGTTGTAAACCCACGCAGACCTTTAAATCATAGCTAACCCAGGGTTCTCGTGGTCGAGAAGTTACGGTGTTTGCCTCTTTTTCAATCGGTCCCGGGTTCGAATCCGGACAGTTGCGGAAATTTTTCCTCTCTAAAAATGTTCTCCTTTCACCTCATTTCCTGCTCTCTAACAATGTTCTATCATCTGCTTTCGTCTCCACTTTCTGTCCCCCCCCATATCCCCATACCTTTTTTTTTACCCCTT
>NW_004797326.1:1177387-1180653 GCF_000002075.1 Aplysia californica | reverse complement strand
TTTCTGTCCCCCCCCCCCCATACCTTTTTTTTTACCCCTTCAGCTGGGCTCCTTACCCTTTCTGTAACCTTTCTACTGCTACTCTTGGCTACTTCTTACTGCTGTCTGTCGGCCACACCCCTGATCTTATGGTAAATAATATCGAACACCTAGCCTTCTCGGATAATGGTTAAAGTTGGGCACGTTAAAGATCCCTTGGTGATCCAAAATCAATAAGAGTAGGCTTCGGCCGCCACCCGGGAAAAATTCAAATTGTCCTACCAACCGAAAATGTTTAATGTGTCCTGCGCGCTCATTGACCGTTAAGCAGTTGCCAGCGCCGTAAAAAAACTACAAAAAAAGAGCCAAGCCCAGCACAAACGGATACATCGTCCCTGTAGAAAGACTAAGTTGCTTGATAAAATGTCTTCCCACTCGGGATTCGAACTAAAAGAGACACAAGTTTTTCTTCTACTACTGAACTACCATCTTTTTCAACTCACAACAACACCAAGCGCAACAGAATTCAACAATATGAAAAATTAAAAAGCCGATAAACTAATATCCATAAAATGAACATCCATTATTATATGAGAATAAATTGCTTTAGTGAAAAGGAACACTTTGACACGGTAGTGATTATTTATTACTGGAATTTTTTTTTAAATCAACAATAGACAAAATGGCAAGAGACGACCACTGGCAGTCAGTAATCACTCGTTGTCTTTTGGCAAAACAAATTGACAATTAACTAACAGGGATCTATGGAATGTAATCTTGCATAAAAATGTAAAAATGTGAGGCAGCGTGGTGGAATCAGGCTCTCGTCAATTTTTGGGCATGTAGAGTTATTGGTATCGTCTTAAAGTTTGTTCACGTGTCTTTATTTGGATGCAAAAAATATCCATTTATCTTGATTACAAGTCGAGATATTTGCGAAAGAAGGAGGTGGGGGTCACCTGTTTTCAGAGGTAAAATTACTGAGAAAATGGCCGCCAAAGATTAGTTATTTCCTTAGCTTAAGAGTCCGTGGTACCTGAAGATTTACATTTTTATTTTTAATGGGCATGAAAGGTGTTGTGCCAAAAAACAATAATTTGATAAAAATTCACAAACCTGCGGGAAAATGCAAGTTTTTTCACTTTGATTATTTTGACGAGAGCCTGATTTCACCACGCTGCCTCACATATGTAAGCTACACAAAACACAATACGTGAACGAACAACCTGTTCATTGCAACTCCAGCATTTAGCCAGACACTTAGCATAGATCATTCAGATCTAACGCGCTGGTAAAAAGCACACAGTAAATTTCGTTAAGTTTTTTATTAATTAAAAAGCGTATTTATTTTGAAGAGAGATACCTGCACATTGTTAATTTTAAGAGAAATGGGGAGACAGAGACACACAGAGAGACAGGGGGGGAGAGAGGGAGGGAGGAAGGGAGGGATTAAAAGAGAGAGAGAGAGAGAGAGAGAGAGAGAGAGAGAGAGAAAGAGAGAGAGAAAGAGAGAGAAACAGAAAGCGATTTGGGGGGAGGGAGAAACAAAAAGAGACAAAGAGACACAGAGGAGATTTATTTTAAGAGATGTTTATCTGCACAATGATGTTTTTATGTTAAAGAAAAAAAAAAATTTTCAGCATCATTATCATTATCATTATCAATATTAATAATATTCAAATTCCCACTGAACGGCAAGATCTATGCTATTTCCAATCTATATTACTACACAAGCAGACCTGATAGCGTGCTGAAATAGTCTCAAATCCCTAAGAAGCACACAGTACAGGCTGCCATTTTATAGGCTCTAAAAATGTAACATACTGACATGATGTTTCGCTGTCTATGGCCGAGTACCCTTTCCCAACAGGGTGAAGTGAGGAAAATTCGAGAAAAATGCCTTTCCCAAGGACACAACGTCGGGCCTGAGGTTCGAACTCCAGAACCCACAACCTCACCGTTACGAGTCTTGTAGACTAACCGCTAGACCACCGACGCCACAACAATAGTGCCCAACTCAGCACAAGTTTTAGAGACACGAATTTCTGTGCTTTATTCCTGTTGATTTTTAGTAGTAGTTTTCACAATATCTTTGCCGAAAGCATGAACATAATGTAAAACTGATTTTTTTTAAAGATAGATACAATATAGTGGACATTATATATACATCTTTGGTATTCTGGATAATGATTTGCAAAGCAAAATTTGAGTAAAATACGAAATTTCAGAGTAATGCATTTTCCGGTGTTAAAATATCCAAGACTGCCCAGTCTCAGGTATTTCCTGTTCACCATGTAGTGCAACATTTGATTCTATTTGGAACCAGATGCAAGGCAAGAAGGAAAATGTAGCACGCACCCTCGATTAAAGTGAGACTGGTGATTTTGTTCACTTCATTTTGGGCACCCACGTTGCGCATTAGCAGCAAAGTTTTTAATCGAGAGCATAGAATGACGGCCACAACTGTGCTATCTCTAGGATGTTTTATAATTCTCGTGCTGACAAAATGAGTTACTTCTCGGATTCGAACCCTATGGAAATAGATATATCACGCCTATAGGTGAAGTTTTTTTTTCAATTCATATGTATAAAATAATAAAAGGCATGTTATACTAAAAGAAAAAGAAGAAGAAGAATACGGAGAAGAAGAATACGGAGAAGAAGAATACAGAGAAGAATATGGAGAAGAAGAAGCGGAGACTGATTTAAAAGAAGTTCAATTTTTGAAAAGACACAATTGTGATGTTTAAGTAACGCCAGGGAGAGGTGAAATAATACTTTCCCTGTTCAGTGAAACCATTCCTTTTAATTGTGCTTGTCAGCACGTTCAAAAGCTCGTGAGCCAGTTTGGCGACCATTTTCTTTCAACGTCATCCGTGTCATTCTCCTGGCTCTGTTCATCTCCCTTGGTTTTCTCCATCTCTCTTTCCTCTTTCCATCTGGCCTTGTTCCTTCCATCTGTCTTTATTTCTTCTTCCATGTCTCCATGTTCTGTCCTTAAACCAAATGTTACCAATGCTCAAGACGTTACTTTATTTTTATACTATTATCCATAAACTGAACATTGGCAAACAACAATTGTGCAACACTGGGAAGCTCAGGCATTTTCGTGAGTGTTATGTTCTTTTTATGGACAGGCATTATAGTATTGGCAAATAGAACTTTTATTCACTTAAAAGACCACCATCCAACCGGCTCCTTCAGTTTTCCATTTTATATATCCTTCAATGTGTCCTTTGGTCGTATGCATGTCTTTCCATCTTTAAGACAAAATTGCGACAGCCGCC
>NW_004797326.1:1167853-1177166 GCF_000002075.1 Aplysia californica | reverse complement strand
ATATATACACACACACACACACACGCACGCACACACGCACACACACTCACACACACATACACATACACACACACACAAACAAACACACACATATATACTCACTATCACACGCACACACAATCACACATAAAGTCACAAACATGACCGCACAACTTTCTTCAAAGTTCACTAAGGCGAGCAAGTTCTTTTACCCAACTTCAAACATTATTTTGTCTTGCTATAACTTGTTTTACTCTCTGTCTACACATCTCCCAATTATCTACGGCATGTCTTTTGAGAGTCACTGATTTACCTTAGTTGAGAACAGAGGTATGTATCGTGCTAATATGCTTTTTCGGAAACTGTCTGGCAGAAACGGCAACCTGTAAACTTCTGGCCCATTCTCGAACTTCGGGACTGCGGCGTCCTCTCTCGCCTGTTTCAGAGGCTCCGCCGTAGCGCGGTCAGTTCCCTGGTGGTCAGCGGCTTCTAGTTCCCCCATCTGGGCCGTGATGCCTCTCTCCTTATTCGTCCCGGGCACCGTGTTGTCAAGGATGAAAGCAAAGGCTCCTCCTATAAAGGACGGGTTGGAGATTAAGAGTTTAATGACGTTATCAACATCTGTGTTCCCGGTATCGATGGCGTCAGGGCTTTTCACGATGTAATTCGGCCCCATGATGCCCAAAAGAAGAGACATACCTAAGATGCTGAGGTTTCTGGTGGAGTTGAGGTCAATGCTCTGAAGGTAAGACAGCACCACACCGATCAACATCCCGAAGGTGATGAACTGCGAGCCTCCTATGACAGAGTAAGGGATTGAGATGAAAAACGCCCCAACTTTCCCGAGAATTGAGAGAACGACGTAAAAGATCCCCACAACCTGAAAAACGCTCCGACTGGCGACTTTACTCAGTCCTATCGCTCCAATGTTTTCGCCATAGGACACCGTGGCATGTGCACAGCCCATACCTCCGCTTAAGATGCTCATAGCACCCTCTACGGCCACGCCCCTGTTGATGGCGTATAGAGGAGGGGGCGGGGCAAAAGCTACTTTGGCAGTAGCGTTATAGTCTCCAATCGAATCCAGCACCGATAGGATTGTGGCGACAAGGAAGGTGATGAGAGCGCCGAGGTGGAACGAGGGAACTCCGAACTGGCCAGGGTAGGGGAAGATGAACCATGCCGTCTTGTGGAGCGTGTCGATTCGCGCGTCCGTCCGGGCGTTGTACTGTTTGCTGTCTTTGTCGTCCGTCAGAACTCCGCACTCTGTCAGGATGTAGCTCAGGAGACAGCCCACGACGATGCTGATGAGCAGCGCGAAGATCTGCTGAACGGGCTGACGTACCACGTGGAAGCCTTTCTTCGGCGTCCACATAGGGATGGGCGTCATGCGGTTGCTTAGATACAGACCTAGGATGATGCACGTTCCGCTGGTCACTATAGCAACCGGCCAGTAGGTTTCGGCGAAGCTGACCACAACGGACTGGATAAAGATGCCGAAGAGTGCGACAGTTGGGACGATGGTGATGGGTCCCACATAGCGAGCGAGGACACCAACCAGACCTATGTTGGAAGATAAAAAAAAATAGATGAACAGATTGAAATAGATTAATAATTTAGGAAATAGATACAGAACAAATAGTAGAACACCTCAATAAATGAGTTATGATTTTTAGTAGTTTCAGTTTTCAGTAAGAGTTTTACGGCACTTGCAACACAATAAGGTCATACTGTATAAGTGCCGAAGATTAGAGGTGTTACGAGAGAGTAAAAACACAAAAAGAAGAAGTGGAGATAGAGACGATAGATGTTTGATACGGAAGAAGGAGCAAACCACTCCAGAGCAATTAAGGGGGGGGGGGGCTACACCTGGAGGCTATCTCGCTTATTACTGGACCGAATTGTACCACATTTCACACATATAACAAGCATAGTAAGGGGTCTTGAAATCCGCAATCAAATTTGAGAAAAAAAGTTTCGTTTCCATGGATACGCCGCCATATTGGATTTTATTGACATGTCTTACGTAATGAATACCGCACTTATCGCTCATGGAAATTGATTGTTTTTTTGCATGCGTGTTCACAAACATTAGATCTAAAAATGTGTCTGTTGTTTTTTTCCTAATCAAATTAGAAAATTTTCAATGAATTTTTTCCTGAGGTAACATTCAAGTTTGCGAAGAATCCGTGAAAATCCACACTCCAGACACCACCAACAAAAATCTATTCTATATATCAAAAATTCAACAGATACATTTTTAGTATTACCTCTTTTCTTCATTCTGTGAAAATTTCATGAAGATTGGATGAAAAATGGTGGAGTTATTCAAAAAAGTATAGAGAAAAGTAGCATTTTGAGAAAACGGCCGATAAAGAAAAATAAAATACTGACTTTATGAGGAAATGCCCGGTATGGGAAAAAATACGATTTTTGGGGGTTCTTATGACATGAAATGGTTGTAGGAGAAGCTGAAGAAGCTAAAAATGCCTACAACTCAAATTCCATGATTTTGAGCCGAATTTTGATTTTGGGAGTGTAGCCCCCCCTTAATAAATAATACGTTTTTCCCATTCCGGATTAATCCTCAATATCACTCTTTAGTCAGTAAAACTGGGTGGGCTTTATTTTAGCCACTTCTGGCCTTTTTTTTCATTATTGTATAAAGCCAGGAATTGGTAAGCCATTTGTCTCGTCTTGTACAAGAACAGTGATCTATTTTACGAAATGGAATGATTCTCAAGGGCAAGTTAAACCTTTGGTATGCTGATAATGGCGTTGCTTGACTAACTTGAATAAAACTAAAGAACGAGAAAGTGGGAAAAATAATGAAAAGGTGAGAGAATCAGCAAACAGAAATGTTAGACAATTTTGGAATAACCCAAAATATGATACTTTTTTTTTATAGGAAGGAATAAGTCACAATTGTTTGGGGGTTTTTTGTCAGTGTCTGTACATATCTATCTTTTGCTTAATTTGGTAGGAGGTTGGGGGGGGGGGGGATTCTGTTCTACTCATCAAAACAATTTTAGTCAAAAACGTCTTAAGTCGTTTACTAACAACAAATCTGAAACAGGCGTGCATGATCAGACCGGCAGAAGTCCATATTATGTACCTATGTACACGCGAAAGAATGACGATAGTCTTCTTTTTCCCCGTCATTGTTACCCTTTTAGTTTACTTTTTAATGCTGCAGCGTGAAGACCACAGTGAAATTATGATATGAAAATAAGAAAATACATTTGTGGTAACAATAATAATTTTTCTTCTTAATACAGAAGTGACGCTTTTGGCAGCCAAGACATACCTGTGAATCCCACAAGGAAGTGCACGCCACCGGCGATCATAAGACTGCCGGCGAACGTGTTGATCCTGGAAATGGCTATCTCAGAGTTGAGCACGAACGAGCCGTTTCCTACTTTAGCCATCAAGACTGTCTCGTTCGTCACTGGGTCCGCCATCTCTACAGTCTCCGGACATTTAAACTCTTCCAAAGTCAGTAGAGCCACGAGTGGGATGATATAGGAGGCGTTTGGCCCCTGGAATATAGGGAGGCGCACGCCGAAGGTGGTCATGAGGAACGTGGAAAATCCCATCATCATCATGGTTGAACAGAGGATCCGAACCTTGATGTCGTCTTCGTCCTGCGCGCAGATTGCCTCCGCCACCACCATGGTTGTTCCTAGAGGCGTGGAGATCGCCAGGAAGGCTTGCTGGAGAGCGAAGAAAAGGAGGAAGTGGAAGGGGGGCGTGTCCGTCAGACGGTAGATGAGCCGCTTTGGCGGCGCAGTGGGGATTTCCACAACGTTCACAGATGGAGGTTTTTCATCCTCTTGTTGTTGTTGCTTCTGGATGTCTTCTGCGTACTCGTTGTTGTCCATCTTGGTAGTGGCAAGGCTGGGATGTTTTTCAACAGTGCCATTCTCCGGCGTACCTCGGTGTGTGAGGACGTTCTCCAGTTCAACGTGGTTCGAGTCCTTGCTGAGCTCCCCGTCCGGGCTGGTTCTGTCGTCCAGATTGTGGTGTGGGGAAGACATGCTGACGTCAGCTGCCATGTCCTTCTGTGAAAATATTATTAATGATAATAGATAGCATTTGTATAGCGCAAATTCCCTCTCAACAGCAAGCTCTGTGCGCTTTACAATCTAAACTGTTACCCAGGCAGACCTGACATCATTCTCAAACTATCTCAGCTTCCTGGGAAGCATATTATGCAAGTTGCCGTATAGGAACTTAAACACTAACATACTGACAATATCTTTCGCTGTCTTTGACAGGGTACGCATTCCCGCCATGGTGAAATGACGAAAATTCTAGAAAAGTGCCTTTCCCAAGGACACAGCGTCGGGCCCGTGGCTCGAACCCCCGAACCTGTCTCCTCACGATTGCGATTACCGAGAAATTTTTGATTTTATGAAGCATCGCTTTTATTAGTAAGGTTAAAAAAATGTCTGAGAGTGTCAGGAGGATGGTGACAGTCAAGAATGGCTGGGACGTGGGGAGGAGGAGGGGAAAGGAGAGTCAGGAGAGGGTGTTATTTCGACAGATATTATCAATGAGGCACAAAGACTCTGAAATACAATATGCCGATGATCTAATGCCGTCTCCGGCTTTTGTGTTTTTAAGGATGAGCTTTTTAGCCGTCGCGCACTGAATGTAGGATTTCGATTCTACACTGGGGATTTCTTTACATTGAGCATCTAAGTTTATCTGTTTGGATTCTGCATCCCACAGACAGTTTGCAAAGCGGCTCGCCCCCTATTTGAACTAAAACATATAAAACGGGAGCTAAAACATTTACATGTAAGTACTCCAATGCTGTCCTGTTAAACATGAAACATAAAAACATGCGGCTAACACCTCTGTCTAAATCATAGAGAGAGGAGATCAGTTAACGCAACGTGCCGTGGCATAATAATATAATGAATATGTGAGGCAGCGTGGTGGAATCAGGCTCTCGTCAAAATAATCAAAGTGAAGAAACTTGCATTTTTCCGCATGTTTCTGAATTTTTATCAAATTTTCGTTTTTTGGCTGAACACCTTTCATGCCCTTTAAAGAAATCATTTCTGTGCGGATTTTTCTGAAAAATGTTGATTAAAGGCACACAAAATTTAAATTTTCAGTTACCACGGACTCTTAAGCAAAGGAAATAACTAATCTTTGGCGACCATTTTCTCACTAATTTTACCTCTGAAAACAAGTGACCCCCACCTCCTTCTTTCACAAATATCTCGACTTGTATTCAAGATAATGGATATTTTTTTCCATCCAAATAAAGACAACTGAACAAGCTTTAAGATGGTACGAATAACTCGACATGCCCAAAAATTGACGAGAGCCTGATTCCACCACGCTGCCTCACATACCTTAATTAAACAGAAAAATGGTTGTCCGCACCGTCTGTTCCACTTCGGACTCGCTACGGCAAAAAGACAACACCTTTTGGAAGGACAACCTTCAGGGGAAAAGTACTTACTGTAAAGTGTTGACAAAAATCTACTGCATACACCACAACAGAATGCACTACTAACTGTGAGCGTGTACGTGTCTCTATAGTGTGGTAAGATATGTGAGCGTGTACGTGTCTCTATAGTGTCGTCAAAAATTAGTTGCGTACCTTATTGTCAATTTACGTTTTGTCAACTATTGAACATAAATTCTCCATCTTTTGCACTATGACTTGTAATAATTTGTCTTAAGTGATCGATATTTGAGTAAGCATCTTTGAGATGCATTCTAGAACATGCCTAGATAAACACTAATTAACAATCCCAATGGGAGGCTTCCACATGCTATTCTAAACGATTTACAACTGGGATAATAGTAATATTGCTTTTAAAAGCAAGTCCACCATATTTTTTTCTAATCTGAACATTGTGCTTATTGAACGCAAGTTTTGAGAACCTTTAGTGCCTTTAGTGTATACAATGTATTACTTGTAACAACTGTTACCACCAAAATTGTGATTAGTCAGCTGTGGCGTAAGCCACAATAATATACGTATGCAAAATGTGTGTGAGAAGCGGGAAGCGTTGTGAACGATCCCATTTTCTGCTTGGCGGAAATTAATAGTTTTTATATTAAATGTACTACTCCATTTCATTGTTTAAAAAGTTTACTTTCTTTTATAAAACAAAAACCCATAATGCCTAGATTTATTAAATTGGGCACAACATACTTTTTATATCTTCTCTATTCAACATAGCATCCAACGTTGTTAATGCACTTCTGCATACGCTGTAGCCTCACGTTAAACGCACTGACGTAAGTGCATTTATCCAAGCACTTATATGCCTTTTTTGTTTCTTGAATGATGTCCTCCTCTGACTGAAACCAGTGTCCACGAAAAAGGTGTTCTTTCATTTTGGGGAACAGGTGGAAATCCTACGGGTCAGGTCTGGAGAATACGGCGGGTGTTCCAGCATTTCGCACTCATCGCCAACCGTAACATCGGTCACCGCCTGGGCTTTGTGAACTGGCGCATTGTCGTGATGGAACACAGTTCCTGATTCCAACAGCCTGGGTCGGGGGGTTCGAATAGCAGGCCTGGTTTTTTCTTGCAATACCATCTTGTAATACTGGGCATTGACTATAGTACCTGTATGAACAGGCCAGCTCAGAAGCACACCTTTCATGTATAAAAAGAATATGTGTATGACCTTGACAGCCCCTCGTTTGCGGCGCGCTTTCTCTGGACGTGGTTCATCAATGTCTCTCCATTTGCCAGACTTGTGATTTGTCTCGGGGTCCCAAGAATAAACCCAAGTTTCACCACCACTAATGATTTGAACCAGGAATGTGTTGAGCTCTGTTTGAAATCTCATTTTGAAATTCAGAGGGAAACTGACCCTTGACTCCTTTTGTTTCTGTGTCAGCAAATGAGGGGCCCATTTTGAAAATACTTTTTTTCATTGAGTTCGTTGGTGAGAACTCTAAATACCGAGGTGCTAGACACTCGTGTTTCATTTCCAATCTCTTCACATGTTTTGCTCCGGTCATCATTCAGTGAAATGAGCACTCTAGAGATGTTGGCATCATCACATGCTGTGACTGGCTGACCAGGACGATTTTTATCTTCCATCTTTTCTCGACCCTCTGCAACAGCTTTTGCCCACTTCCTAACAGTTCGAACAGAAGATGCATTTGCTACCAAGACCATAAAAATATTACTTTGAATCTGAGGAGAAGTCTTACCCAACAAAACAGAAAAGTTTAAAATGACATGAATGTCAGATCATGAAAATTTGTGTTGCACTTTTGAATCTTCCACTTTGCCGGTAATTCTATTCCAAGCACCACCAGAAAGTCATGTGTCTTTCGGCACTCCTTCAACAAAGTGCCTTCAAATTTTAATGCGACTTATCGAAAATGTTTGTGTAGAAGTGTACCCGATTTGCATAGCTACCTCGAATACTCTCGGTTTTGTGAGATAAGGAAACTTATTCTGAAACAGACCTCGTATTTAGCAAAGTTCTTTAATCTAGCCCAGATCGTTGTGGAAAACATGGTTCAGTTAAAGGATCTATTACACGTTCAGTTAAAACTGGCAGTTGTCCCTCTTCTTTGTGATAAGAAAATGATACACGATGCAATCTCAGCAATATTATCACTTGTACTTTTTTAAATTGCCATCGATAAATCGATTTTGTAAAGAGACAGAGTTAATACATTGAAACAGGCATTAGGTGGACGAATGGCACATATTTAGGAGATCTAGATTTTGCGGATGACATCTGTTTATTAAACAACACAGTACATGAAATGGAAAAAAAAAAGACGAACCAGCAAAAGTTGCAGGAAAAAGTTGGATATATAATAAACATTTTAAAAACAGAAGTAAATTTACTACGACTATCATCAGAAACTACACCCTTCGCTCTTTATGTAGAACCCCTTGCAGAAATGAGTAAATTCAAGTACCTTGGCAGCATTGTATCCAAAACTGCAGACTGCCTTGCCGACGTCCACCAAAGACTTAATAATGAAAGGATCGCTTTTGTGAAACTAAAGACTACATTATGGAAGTCAAAGATCACTTCATTGAGGAGGAAATTAAAAATATATAATAGCAACATTTTGGCTGTATTGACGTATATTTCAAAGATATGGAAAACAAACAGAACAACTCAACGAAAATTAAAAAGCTTCTAAGCTAAATGTCTATGAAGAATTTTACTAGTAAATTGGAATGAATTTATTACAAATAATAAAGTGTTGAAAAGAGCTGGAATTGAAGACATCAACACAACAATAAAAAAGAGAAGATGGAAATATCTGGGACATGTTCTGAGAATGCCAAAGACGAGATTGCTTTATCAGACATGGCATTGGAAAGCAACTGGGAAGAGAAAGCGGGGAAGACCAACTGGAAGCTATAGAGGCACAAAAAGAGATGAGACCGTCACCCAGAGCCTAGATGAGTCAAAATTAGAGAAAGTGGCCCGGGACAGACATGTGTGGCGTCGATTGTTCTCCGCCTTATGTACCTGACGAATAGGGAAAGAATAAGTAAGTACTCTTAGCAAAAATACATCCTTTTTGTAATCTTCTAAATCCAGCAAGGAAAAGAGTCATTGGCAAATCATCTTTTAATTTTGATACTCTGTTTCCGAATTTGATCTTATTTTTACGTCAAGACATAGTTTTCAATAAATGTACATGAGATAGTGTTATCACCAGAGGCCTGCAGACATGACAGACTGTCCGGCCGATCGGCCACAACAACAGCCAGACATAGTTTGATATTTGCACGTCCGGCCGTGGGGCTGGCCGCACCCGCTGGGGATAAAATTCTCATTTTGTAAACTTTTTTAAAACTACGTCTTAACGTAAAAATGATATATGAGACATCGTGGTGGAATCAGGCTCTCGTTAATTTTTGGGCATGTAGAGTTATTGGTATCATCGTAAAGTTTGTTCACTTGCCTTTATTTGGATGAAAAAAATATCCATTTATCTTGAATACAAGTCGAGATATTTGCAAAAGAAGGAGGTGGGGGTTCACCTGTTTTTAGAGGTAAAATTAGTGAGAAAATGGCCGCCAAAGATTAGTTATTTCCTTAGCTAAAGAGTCCGTGGAAACTGAACATTTACTTTTCTGTGCTTTTAATCGACATTTTTCAGAAAAATCCACACAAAAACTAGTTCCTTAATGGATATGAAAGGTGTTCAGCCAAAAAACAAAACATTTATAAAAATTCACAAACCTGTGGAAAAAAGCAAGTTTTTTCATTTTGATTATTTTGACGAGAGCCTCATTCCACCACGCTGCCCTAAATATCAAATTTCGAACCAGCATATAAAAATTAACAAAATAACTGCCACCCCCCCC
>NW_004797326.1:1164967-1166308 GCF_000002075.1 Aplysia californica | reverse complement strand
AGAGAGATAAAGAGAAAGGGAGACGGGATAGAGAACATGAGCTAGAAAAGCGGAGCGAAGGAGAGAGAGGGGAGGGGGTACAAGTTATAGATACATGTTGAACAATAACTATACCTTAATATTAATACTATAATTTACCTCTTTTATACGGTCTATGGAAGCCTGTTGACTTAAGCGTCAAATGTAATGTACATGAGACGATATACCATGCAACCATACATTTTTTGTGTCTAAATCTTAGTGTTTCCGACAGCTCCGAGACGCACCTTAAATCAAATTATCCCCCCCCCCCCCAGTGCTAGTGGCTGAAGTTGTCTTTAGGCCATCCCCAAATGGGAGATATTAACATAATAATGTTCTCATGCACAGTTGAATTGTAAGTGGGCTGATTTATCAATGTCATGCTCATACTGTGCCAGAACAACATAGGGGGAACTGCTGATTTATCTTTCCTCATCCTTTCTTTCGTCTTTTCCCTCTACTTCTTGTATATGTTTGTCGCTCTCTTGTGAACTGCTATTTCTGGGGTGCCTTGATAGTCGGAGCAGACTTTGTGCTGTGGAGGCTAGACGAGAGGTGAACAGAGTAAGCCTGATTCTATATTTTGGATATTTTTCTGTTGACATCCAGCCCTTGGCGCTTATATATCCTTATCCAGTTGCAAGTGTAGTAAAATCTTACTAAAACTAAACAAAAATCAAATTACCATCCTGTCCGGCTCCGTTTTTTTTAAATTGCATGTAACTATCCGCCCATCGAGATATCATTAAAGAAGACAGACAACTGAACAACTTTTCCACGTTGAAAATTCGCGCAAAACCTGTACAATATCACAAGTCCTGGCTTTTGTCTGTTTTCAAGGTCAAGCAGCATTTTTCTCGACTCGAAACTTGTGATTCCTGATTAGTATAGTTTTAGTGTTGTTTTTACTTCACTTGAAACTCAAAAGGGTCATAGTAATATACGTGCCGACGATTAGCGGTTCAACTATTTGAACAGAGAGTAGAATACACGGGAAAGAAGAAGGAGAGATAAGGCAGGGAGATCCTCGATGGGAAAGATGGATCAAGAAGCACTTGAGCACACGAAAACCACACATGACTTGTGTTTATAGAGAGACGATGTAGCTCCTCAAAATCTCTCCATCTATGAAGCAAATACCCCTACCCTGTATACTGATAAAAGTATATGTTACGGCGCGGTGGAATCAGGCGCTCGTCAATTTTTGGGCATATGAAGTTGTTGGTATCAACAAAGCTTTTTCATTTGTACAGCTTTTGAAGAAAGAAATACCCCTCTCTCTTGAATGGAAGTCGAGAAATTGTGATGAAAGGAAATGGG
>NW_004797326.1:1156410-1163899 GCF_000002075.1 Aplysia californica | reverse complement strand
TGTTGTTGTTGATGATGATGATGATGATGATGATGATGATGATGATGATGATGATGATGATGATGATGATGATGATGATGATGATGATGTGCGAAAATAAATAATCCCGCAAAGTTGCAGCGTGAGCCAATAGTGACCTACTAATACCAGCTTGTTCACCAGAAACTTTCAGGTGACCTGATTTTCCTAGAGTCTAGCTGTGATTTGCAAAAACCCTGTACATCCGTCTTGAAAATGAGAGTTTGTTTAATGGGTGTTGAATGTTGAGCTAACAAATAATTTTCAGCTGACAGACAACATTTAGGTCCCTGAAATTGGGAAAACCGCCACCCAGTTCCAACACATTTATACTTGTGTACTTCGAAAAGGATTGAAAGGGAACACACGAACAATGCTCGAATAACATTACACTACGTTGGATTTGATTTTTATAGAGCATTAGATTCGGTTAAAATCGTATGTCTATTTATCCGACAAAAAGATTAAAAACAAGAATCCCTTCCGCCCCCTCCCCCCCACCCCGTTATTTTGGGAGGTAGAAAATGTTGAACTCATCTCCTCGGCTCTTATATGACCTTATTCTGTTGCAAGTGCAGTAAAACTCTCACTAATGTTAAACTAGACCTCACCTCTTACGCTATCACTAATAATAGGTAATCAGTCGTGCTTTGGCTTTATCTGAAAATGACTCTTTTATCTCTCTACACTTTGTAATCAAGTCATTATCTCTGTACGCCCTTTGCAGTCGAATCATTATCTCTCTACGCCCTTTGCAATCGAAGGGGTAGGCTAAATAAGTAACGGATAAGACACGTTTTTAAATAGAACTCTTCTAATCACGACAGACGCCAGGAAAAAAACTTGAACTTGAAATAGACTGTAACAGTTTGATATTCGTGTTTTGTCTGCAACATAATCATATTATATAGTTCAATGAGTACACTTATTTGGTTAGGAAAATGCAGACGGAAATATTGTGTTCAATCAATACAGCTCAAAGAGTTTATAAATAGAACTAGAGTTCTCAGTTGTGACGTCACGAGTGTCCAGCTTGAGGGGCGCGGCAGCCTTCCCGGAGAGGAATAAAAGACCAGTCGGTGCACGGCAATTTTTTTTTTTTCACGAAATAATGACACTCCACGAAGTTTAAAAAAAATCTTTTTCACGTAATTTGACTATTACTAAAGTGTGATCTTAGGGAAATGTAAGATTGTTTTTTTCTTAAATGGGTCAAATAATTTCTAAACAATGTAATTAGGACCTTATACGTGATGAGAGCAAATGAGTGAGTAAAATTCAGAAAAATGGGTCAGGTGGACTTGATATTTTCCTATTACAATAAAAACCATAATTTTATTGAATTAAAAAAAAAATTCGCAATGCGTTGCAAAAATAGTATGCCTAGATGTAGAATCGCTAACCGCAACAAGGCGCTCGTATCGGTCTTCTGGAATCAGGGATGTGTCTTAGAGAAGTTACTAGAAGCCTCAGCTGCAACTCTAGCACACCCTCAAGGCTTGTTGAGCGGAAAGGAACCACTGGTGCTGTTGTTAAGAGAAACTGAAGTAGACATTCTGACGTAACTTCCCTGAAACAAGAGCGGCATATTATTCTGTCTCATTTGCGGAACCGACGCCAAACAGCATAATATGCAAGAACAGCAGCAGCACGGATTCATAGGAGATGAGGTGTTGTGTAGCCAAACACCATAGACCATCGACGGCAATTTTAGAAAACATTATGCAGCAATTATCTAAGTGTTGCGATTTTACTTTAAATGTGTTCATCGGTGTGCACCAACAACACCATTATAGTGAAGATAATAAGAGGGTTATAAACTGAGTAGAACTGTAAAAACAACAATGGTACACTCTTGTGGTGTGCTTGGATACACGAACTGGTTTGGGGGAGACGGTGTAAGTAGTTAGTACGAGTAAACATATTTGTTATAGCTTGCTCACTTTTTAATGTCGCATGAAAATAAATATTCTAGCTTGTTTAATCATTTGCCAATGTGCAAGTACCTTTGCATAGCACTCCAATGGTATCGATTCCAAATTATCATTTTTGTTTTTAAAAAATGTCAAACCAAACACTGCTCTTTAGACTATCGACAGGATCAGTACAGCAAATGATTTACAGTATCCTAGCCTACAAATTGCTCATTTTGAGTCAATAGTGAATGATGATATATTACATATGGGGGTCTCGTGGTCTGGAGGTTTCAATGGTCGCCTGTTATTTAATAGGTCCGGGGTTCGAAACCTGATAGCGACGGACAATTATCTTATATAAAAGTTTCTCCTTTCACCTCCTTCCATGTTCTCTAACAATGTTTTGTCATCTGCTTTCATCTCCATTGTCTCACCACACCCAACCCCGTTTGCCTTCTCCACGGGGCTCCTGGCTTTTTATGCAGCATTTCTATTGCTACTTGGCTCTTGCCACACCCCTGATCTTAGGGTAGGTAAGACCTAACACCTAGCCTTCTCATAATATAAGAACGAGAATTCTCGGAGGCTCCGTGTGCAAATTGCGCACTTTAAAGATACACTGGTTGTCTATAGTCGATAAGAGTAGGTTTTGACCGCCACCTTGGCAAAATTTAGAATTAATTCCTATCAAACTGAAACTGTTTAATGTGTCCCGCCAGCTCATATAACATCATGTAGTTGAGAGTGACGTAAAACACTCATCAAAGCAAAAAAAATATATCAAATAATTATGCCCCCCCCCCCCTCCCCTTTTTTCTCTCTTAAGAGCCCTAGCATCACCCACAGAATACGCCATCAGCACGCACTGCATTCCATCAGTGGTTTTATAGCAAGCAGTTCCACCAAGAGGATCCGCTGCGTAAAATGTAAAATTCCATTGACACCAAGTTATCAAGCTGACAAACACCACAACCATGCACAGTTGACACATCATACGTGTGGCCGGATATGCATGTTCTGAGATCCTGTTTCAGTGGCCATATGCGATCACAAAGATTTGACATCATATGAACACAGAGACCATTCAATTACCACTAAAAACAGCCATGACAATCTGATGATAAATTCAAGAAATCATACAAGGCCTTCTGCCTGACGATGTTACACCATCATGAAAAATTGACCAGGAACAGATAAATCCATACCATCATGAAAAACTGACCAGGAACAGATAAATCCATACCATCATGAAAAATTGATCAGGGACAGATACATCCACAAGGACATCGTAACAAGACGTTATACATTGATGCAAACAATCATCTCCCTAAATCAGCAGAAGGCGAGTGTAAGAAACATGATGTTAAAACAATCCATTTAGAAAGAACTAGCTGCGCCCCCTTTCGATGAAAGGAATGATCGGTGCTTTAATACCAACTAAAAGTCATTGGCCTACTATATTTACGCTCTACTGAAATTGGGAAATAAATCTTGACAGATGCAAAAAATCAGAAGGTCTTGATCTATACTCTCAAAACAAAATGCGCCTCGCGAAATATCACTTCCGGATTACAAAAAGCGATCGGCGAAATAAAGAAATTTAGGTTTTGGCAGCAAAACTGTCTCAAAACTGAAAAAACCAAGGGCGTCATGATCTGGAGAATATTTTAAAGAATTTTTTGGCGAAAACCGCATGTCGATCGATGCTGCCATTAAAAAACCTTTTGAATAGCAAAATTCTGCCAACACAAAAATAGATAATAGATGAAAACATCCTTCTTTAACAAACCAAGTCACCCACGGTTTATTTGCTTACCTCTTGGTGGAAAAAAATACCCATCTATCTTGAATAGAAGTTGAGTTCTGTTAGAACTTTAACTACCGATGACTCATTTCTTTTATTGTAAATCTATACATATTATATAATTAGTGAAAGTCCGTCACTTTGGAAGCCTAAAACTTCCCAACCACTTAAGTTTCGAAGTTGAAAAAATTAATAGTGGTTCCGAATCATTCAAAGTGTGCAGTTTTATTGATGAGTCTGGAGTCACTGTTGCTTAATTTTCAGTTTTTCATTAGTTTCGTTCAGATCTAATCTTGGGAAATTTCGTCTTCTAAGACGCCATTGTACACAAGTGAAGTTTCCGTTCACTAACCGTGCGCACTGATACCACACCTTTCAAATGTTGGAGAGTACAACCACGAAAGCAGAATAGAGAATCAATCTATACATCTATTGTTTGGCAACTGGAAACACATGTGTCCCTTTTCTCTCAAGATTTATTGCTTCATTCCAGTAGAGTGTAAATATAGTAGGCCAATGACTTTCAGTTGATGGTAATGCACTGATCATTCCTTTCATTGAAAGTTGATAGATATTAGCCAAGTTACGAAACGGTTCAAACATTAATCTCAGCTTGTGCAATCTATAGACACGTTTGGCTGCCGTAAAAAGAGGTGCGGAGAAATTGAATTGTACTTTCCATTAGCGTGTAATCCCGTGGCAAAAAGATCTTGGACCCAATTACTACATAATGAGATTGGTGAAAAATGCAGGCAGAGAATAACAAAAGTAAATGCCTTTTACTGTACGCTATACAGCTGCAGTTAATAGTCAGTGTTGCACTTTGGGTTTTTTTGTTTGTTTTGGTAGTTGTTTTTGTTGTTTAGTCGTTGTTATTTTTTTTTTTAAGTTTTCATTTATTTTACATATCATCTGGGCCTTTAGGTAAAAATGGAGTCAGCATTATTAATATAAATGATTAATAATATCATCATTATAATTAAAAGCACATTAAGAATAATATCACAAAAGTGGTGACAATGATGACGACGATGGTCGTAGTTATCTAATACCAATAATGAAAACAATATTATTACTAGTATCATTACCATTAATGTTATCATTATATTTTGTCCTTTCACTATCAGCTTGGTTATTACTACTGTCCCCATAATCCGAATGAGGGAGTCCAACATTTGTGGGTAGGTGTCTGCTCTATCAGTATGCCTAAGTGAGTGTCCGTTACAGAAATAAGCCTTGCCTCAACAATTAATGTGTGTCCCACAATTCCAGAACAAGGGGGGATTGGGGGAGAAAATGTTAACATTGTATAGGTTTAACGGTAACACTCGTTGCAACGTTGTATTGCTATTAAAAGAAACGAGATTTCTGAATGTACCCTCCATCTCCAACAGGGTGAGAGGCAAGAAGTAAGAGTTTTGTGGCACTTGAGACACAATCAACACAAGAAAGTCCTAATAATGTCTATCATATATTTACAGCCAGTCCCTGAAAGGCACAAGAGAGTCACAAAGTTATCCTGAAGTGCTTATTGAATAACGTAGTTGGATTCTACCATATTTTTATATCCAAAGAAAGAAGAAAGGCTGTAAGAGATACTGTGGAATGTATAGAGACTTTCCACTGCTAAGCCATGTGGGCAAGATGTTTGCCAAGATATTGGAATGGCCAACAAGACACAAAGGTGAACCATTTTTTCTGACTGAGGCCCAAATGGGATTTAAACGGAAAGAGAATGGATCGACGCAATATTTGCCCTACGACAAGTGTGCGAAAGGGTAATAGAACACAACAAGGAACTAAATAAACTATTTATCGACAAGGAGAGAGCGTTCGACAGAGTGAACAGAAACAAGCTGAAGAAAAAACTCGAAAACTACGCAGTAAGAGGCCAACTTCTAGACAACATCCGTGCCATTTACGAGAACAGCATAAGTACAGTAAGAACGTCAGAGGGTCTCACAGAATGGTTCGAGATAACATCCGGAGTAAGACAAGGTTATGTCCTATCACCACTACTATTTATCATATATATGGATAGAATTACAAAAGAGGCCACCACAGAACCAGACCCCCTAAAGGAATTACTCCTCGTTGATGACCAAAGCCTAGCACACAAAGATAAACGAAGTCTCCAACACCACATCACCAGATTAAACGAAGAATGTAACAACAACGACATGAAGATCAACATCAACAAAACAGAGACAATGAAAGTATGTATAAAGCCAGGACCACTCAGGATACACACCAACAACACCAGTCTCAGACAGGTCCAAGAATTTAAGTACCTCGGAAGTATATTCACTGAGGATGGGCGACTGAACAGAGAAATCGAAACACGAGTACAAAAGGACAATAATGTTTATTACCAGCTTACTCCACCACTGAAACATCCTAACATCCCCATGACAACAAAACCTAAAATGATCAACAACATATGCATCCCAACACTCACCTATCAATGCCAAAGATGGATCACGAACACGACATTAGAACAAAGGATTAGAACATGTGAAATGCGATGCCTTAGAAAAGCAGTAAACAAGACCAGGCGAGACAAAATCAGAAACTCTCAGCAATCAGAGAAATAGTGGGCACAATTCATGTCATGCATCACATCCAGCACCAAAGAATCAAATGGTTCGGACATCGCATGCGATTACCAACACACCAACCAGCGCAACGTGCCAACATAAAAAAAAATTCGATGGAAAAAAGGCTGGAGGGCGACCGAGAAAGACCTGAAGAGATGGAGATTTTCTTGAATGGATTCAAGCTAGTGTGACGGGACTCTTTGCTCTCTTCATGGTGTGCCTGAGAACGTATGGAGATGAAAAGCCTTATGAAACCCTCAGGAACAATGGAGTGACCATAATATTGACAGAAAGCCTACAGTTGTGTATGCGTGCGAGTGTGTGTGTGTGTGTGTGTGTGTGTGTGCGAGTGTGTGTGTGTGTGTGTGTGTGTGTGTGTTTGTGTGTGTGTGTTTGTGTCTCTGTGTGTGTTTGTGTGGCTGTGTGTGTATTTCTATCTGTCTATCTATCTATCTATCTATCTATCTATCTATCTATCTATCTATCTATCTATCTATCTATCTATCTATCTATCTATCTATCTATGCGAGTGGTTGGCGGGTGCTCTGGTGTGATTTGCTACTGCTTTCCAGTCAAACATCTATTGCCCTTATCTCTCCTCCATTTTTGTGTTTGTTACTCTCTTGTAACTCTTTTAATCTTCGTCACTTATATTATGACCTCATGGTGTTGCAAGTGCCGTGAAACTCTTACTAAAACTAAACTATCTGTCTACCTATCTATTTGTCTGTCTGTCTGTCTATCTACCTGTCTGTCTGTCTGTCTGTCTGTCTGTCTGTCTGTCTGTCTGTCTGTCTGTCTGTCTGTCTATCTATCTATCTATCCATCTATCTGTCTGATTATCTAAGTTTTTGTATCTGTGCTTGGATATATGAGTGGGGGTTTTTAAAATTATTTTTGATTGTTTAGTTTCAGTAAGCGTTTCACGTCACTTTCAACACATACGTGCCAAAGATTAAAGGTGTTACAAGAGAGCAACTAACACAAAAAAGGAGGAGAAATAAAGACGATGGATATTAGAAAGAAAAAAAAGGACCAAACCACACCAGAGCAGCCGTCAACCACACACTAAGTGAGTGCAAACGTATGTGTTTATATATAGATACAAACACTTAGATAGGTAGACAGATAGATAGATGGAAAGATATATATAT
>NW_004797326.1:1154455-1155846 GCF_000002075.1 Aplysia californica | reverse complement strand
GGGGGGAGTAGAGAGAGGAAGAGAGGAATCTCTAGAGAGGAGGATGGAATAGGAGAGATGGAGAGAAAGAAAGAAAGAAACAAAGAAAGAGAAAGAAAGTAAAAAAGAAAGAAAGAAAGAAAGAAAGAAAGAAAGAAAGAAAGAAAGAAAGAAAACCAGACAGGCAGACAGATAGGCAGAAAGACAGGCAGAAGTAAAGAAAGACAGAAAGACAGAAAGTCAGAAAGACAGAAAGGAAGAAAGAAAGAAAGAAAGAAAGAAAGAAAGAGAGGCGTGGTGAGAATTAAAAAGGATTCAAATAGAGGGAGTTTTTATTTTATTATTTTTTTTTGTTTTGTTTTAGTTTTTGTTTTATTCTCCGGGGACAGAGGGGGGGAAGGGGGGGCTTGTGGAGACAAAAATGAGAGGAAGCGAGACAAGGTTTGGAAAGTGCAGGGAGAAAGAAATAGGTCATAAATGGAAAATCAAGTCCGGAACGACCCAGTGGAAGAATGGATATTGATATCAAAGAGAAACACGACGCGCTCTAGGCAACAGGCACGACGCAGAGATAATATCTAGGTCAGATGGAACATTGTACAAACGATGTCTATGGAAACGTGACAGATTAGTTCATTTCTCTGTTTTAGGATGTTGAAAATATTGTGGATTATGGTCAAGTTTGAGACAGGATTGGGTACAACGTTAGCTCAGTTAGTATAATGCCGGACTATAGAGCGGATGGTTATGGTTTGTATCTCCATCGGTGCTTTCTTTAGTGGGGTTGCTTTGGAGTGGTTGGGGGGGGGGGGTTAGGTGAATACTCATTTAGTGCGTTGTTCCATTATGGAGTGCGCGTTGAACTAGGAGGTTCAACCTCTCGAATAACCGTACAGTTTTGAAAATGGTGTCAGGCCTGTACATACGATGACATTGAAATGAGTGGGTCACTGTTTTACTTTCATGATGACGATGCAAAGCCCATTGTAAACGTTAAGGTGAACGATGCACGAGTGAAAAGATAGTAATGTGCATACTTTGTAAACGTTGACACATTGACAAGCTGCCTCCGTTGAGAGATCTAAGGGTTACGGATGCTCTGGCAATCAAGTTTACCTGGACTGACTGAGACTATCCTACAGGGCACACCTCAAGGAGGGAGGAGAAGAGGCAGACAGAAGAAACTATTTTACAAATGGTGGAATTGCATACGTTTAATGCCACTGTCAACACTATTAGATGTGTAAATGTAAAAAAACCCAACAACAACAACAACAACTAGTGAATAGAAAGAAGTGTGGTCAGAGATGCATGAAAAAGTGAATATATACATTGTACTTTTGTCAGCTTCTGAAAACTCCATTTTTTAAATATTTTCCATCAATGACCCGCGCCCCTCCCCTTCTCCCCCT
>NW_004797326.1:1152567-1153993 GCF_000002075.1 Aplysia californica | reverse complement strand
TTATTTGGTTTTTAAAAATATCCATTTATCTTGAATACAAGTCGAGATATTTTTTAATGAAGGAGGTGGGGGTCACCTGTTTTCAGAGGTAAAATTAGTGAGAAAATGGCCGCCAAAGATTAGTTATTTTCTTAGCTTAAGAGTCCGTGGTAACTGAAAATTTACATATTGTGTGCCTTTAATCAACGTTTTTCAGAAAAATCCACACAGAAATGAGTTTTTTAATGGACATGAAAGGTGTTGAGCCAAAAAACCAAAATTTTGATACTAATTCACAAACCTGGGGAAAAATGCAAGTTTCTTCACTTTGATTATTTTGACGAGAGCCTGATTCCACCACGCTGCCTCACATATAGTTGTTCTCTAGATTGGTCACTACTTCTAAAGGATCATCGAATTCATGCATCAGGGACAAGAAAAATAAGGGAGCTTGTCTCCTTTTTCATCTCAAAATGTGAAGTGTTGTCAAATTTCACTTTAGAAAGAGTTTACAAATTTAAAAAATGCCCCAGTCGGTACTGTGTCAGACTACGGTGCGAATACCGAGGACGCTGGTTCAAATACCAAAATCGGTGTTTTCGAATGAGGGGAGTTTTGGGGAGATTTCAATAGTTTTCCGTTTCAGCTCAGTATAGGAATTTTATGTATGTTGATAGGTTGGTGCTTTTTCAGAGGTTAAGACCATTGGCTTACAGGAAATAAAGCATGCACATTTTACAGAGCGAATTCAGTGAACAGAGCTTGAATTATTTTAAACTAGCTGGGTGGGTACCGTTCCATAAACAGACTCAAAAGAATCGATAGTCAAGTCATTTTCACCCAAGAGAAAAAAATCTGCAAATGATCGATTGATATAAAAGGCACTATTGTAATTTCTAATTGTTTTTAAATGATTCCGAACCACTATTAATTTGTTCAAATTCGAAAGTAAAGTTGCAGGCGGCCAAAGTGACGAACTTTCACAAATTTTAGTATAATAATAATATATAGATTAATCTTCTGTTGCACTTTCGATGTTGTACACTTGACAATCAATGATTTATTTTTAGAGGCACCAGCCATCCATGCCCAGGTGCTGTTTTAGCCGGGGTTGTACACTCCAGAATTTCATAAGTGTGGAATCAGTGCGTACTACTTGTGAACGAAAGCCTCACTTGTTTGCAATGGCGTCTTTGAAGACGGACTTTCCCAAGATTAGATATAAACAAAACTAAAAAAAAATTTTTATGAATCTGCATTGACCTCAGACTCCTTAATATAACTGTGCACCCTTTGAATGATTCTGAACCACAGTTATATTTTTTCTTCAAATTCGAAAGTTAAGTGGTTCGGATTATCAAAAATATTTTTAAAAACCACTTCGAAACAATAGGTTGTGCATGTACGTGTAGATTTTATTCATTGGGTTTGGCTAAGTAGGAAGGTG
>NW_004797326.1:1151123-1152467 GCF_000002075.1 Aplysia californica | reverse complement strand
GCTTGAAAAAGAACAATAATATAAAACCAATCTTAAAGTTGGTGAGACACAAGGTTTGCAAATTCATACCGTAGTCATGATACAGTTTTTAAAAAATATATAAAAATATAAAAATATAGACATAAATAGGGGGGAGGGGAGAATATTTACTTTAATCGACAAAGCTTGAAAATGAACAATAATATGAAACCAATCTTAAAGTTGGTGAGACATAAAGTTTCCAAATTCATACCGTAATCAAGGTACAGTAAAAGAAAATGATAAGAAAAAAATTATTGAAAGAAAAAAAAATTAAAATATAGAAATAAATAATAATAAATACGTTTAGAAAAGGTTGTGAAGAGGGATGGAGAACACCGTATCGTGGGTGGTTGGCGGGTGCTCATGTGTGGCTTGCTCCTTATTTCCTATCAAACACATATGGTCCTTTTTCTACTCCTTATTTTTCATGTTTGTTACTCTCATGTAACACTCCTAATCTTTGGCACTTGTTTGACCTTATTGTGTTGCAACTGCCGTAAACTTCTTGCTATTTAAAAAAAATATATATATATCCGTTCCCGAAAATGAGACTTTTCAGAAGGGGTAGAGAATACTGATTTACTTTCAAACTGTGTCTGTTCTAATGACACTCCTCTCCATTTATCATTCCTGGGATATTTGAATTGGAAACATTCCGCACTTTTTTCTTCTGTTTCATCAAGGCTTATTGCATCCTCGAAAGCTTTAAAAAGATTGTCGATTGCTTGTTGGAACTGGGTGGAATAATAAACAGCGGAATGAATTTTTTGTTGTTGTAATGAACACATGTTTTTGTGCCCTGGCTTCTTCCAAGATGTCTTTCAAGGTATATCCAATTACTACCACCAATCTACCCTCTCCCCTAAAAAAACAACAACACAAAAATCAAAAACAAAAATAGGGAAAAGAGACTCATTCAAAACGACTCATAACCATACAAAAAGTAAATACCAGAACAAAAATAGATACGCTCGTATATATATTAAAAGAGGGAACATGAAAAAAAAACTCCTGAAAGATGCAAAGAATGATATAATCTTTTTTACACATAATCGCCTACACTCTACCCCAAGCCCACACATACCCTCTTTGAAACACATACACACACACCCACACACACACACACACACACACACACACACACACACATACATACATGCACACTGACACAAACACACACAATTTCTTTTTCTTCCTCACTATCTTTCTCCCTATCTCTCTTATTAATTGCTCCTTCTGCCCCTCCTTCTCTTTATCCATCTCCCTTTCTCTTTCTCTCTATGTTAGAATCTGCCCCGAATTCACTCCGACACCCTGCCCCCT
>NW_004797326.1:1146246-1147858 GCF_000002075.1 Aplysia californica | reverse complement strand
CTCTCTCCCTCTCGCCCGTCCCCTTGCTTTCTTTAGCACCCAATAACCCACACATCCTGTTCTCTTTATTCTCTTTCCCTATATCCCTCCTATAATATATTTTCAGATCTAATTCTGTAGCTACCAGCCAGGCAATATAGCATCTCTCTCGATAGATCATTTTTGATTCACTCTTTTTTTACTCCTTCTTTCCTTCGCTCCTGCATCCCGTCCATTCCTCAGCCTTTCTTTCCTTCATAATAAAATATTATCTTATCTCATTTTATCTTAGCATATCTTCATTCCATCTTTCCCACTCTCCTTTATTCCTCCCCTTCCTTCACGTTCTTCTTTAGTTCAGTCTTCCATCTTTTCATTCTTCCCTATTTCTTCAAAACGTCCATCTTTTACAGGTCCGTTTCTAAAAAAATGAATCCCCAAAAGACAAGTAGACTTACTGGCAAAACCAACAAACACACACGTAGCATAATTAGGTAACTGGAATCAATATGTGAGCCAGTGTGGTGGAATCAGGCTCTCGTCAATTTTTGGGCATGTAGAGTTATTGGTGTCATCTTATGCTTGTTCACTTGTCTTTATCTTAATGAAAAAAATACACTTTTTATCTAGCGTACAAGTCGAGATATTTGTGAATGAAGGAGGTGTGGTCACCTGTTCTCAGAGGTAAAATTAGTGAGAATATGGCCTCCAAAGATTGGTTATTTCCTTAGCTTAAGAGTCCGTGGTAACTGAAAATTTATATTCTTTGTGCCTTTAATCAAAGTTTTCGGAAAAATCCACACAGAAATGAGTTTTTATAAGGGCATGAAAGGTGTTGAGCCAAAAAAAAAAAAAATTTGATAAAAATTCACAAACGTGCGAAAAAATGCAAGTTTTTTCACTTTGATCATTTTGACGAGAGCCTGATTCCACCACGCTGCCTCACATATACATGTATGCTGGTGCTTGGTGGTGCCGGGACTTGTCCTCACCTTTTGTGATATCCCGAGGAAATACTTATTGGCTGTTCCTGGCGAAACATGCCCGCTATGGTGACATGGCTGGTCAGTAGTGAGATGCCCATCGTCTTCTGAAAAAGCTTCGAGTGCTGAAAGTTAAGCATGAAATACACCAAAAAAAGGAGATGGATAGACAGACGGTGAGAGAAACGAAGAGAGACGGAGGAGAAGTGAGACAAAGAAATAAAATAATGAAAACTATAAAAAGTATTGAAATTTAAAAAAACTAGAATAACCTTTTATTAAAGGTGTTTTTATTCCCCCAGGGAGACTCTCACTTGATCTTCTCTCGATCCCTAGGCATGTAACTCTCCCAGGGAGAAAAGGAAGAACAAATAAAAGAAAGAAAGAAAGAATACAAGAGAAAGAAAAGGACCAAACAAGAAACAGACAAAAATGGAGATGAACACGAGCGTATCGTAATCTTCCTGATAACCCAACCTGTTTTGCACATGACGTAAAATCTCAGCTCGCGTCCACCATTTCCCTGAGGTTTCCCCGAGTTATTATAGCTTAATCCTTCCTTCACAATCTTATTTTGGAGCCATCTTCCTCGTCTTAATGCATTTAGCGCTGGGGTGCATAACCTTTTCATACCCTTGGGAGAAGGATGG
>NW_004797326.1:1142826-1146069 GCF_000002075.1 Aplysia californica | reverse complement strand
AGAGAGAGAGAGAGAGAGAGAGAGAGTGAGAGAGAGAGAGAGAGAGAGAGAGAGAGAGAGAATGGGGGGAGTAGAGATCGGAAGAGACAGACAGATTGGATATTTAAGGAGACAGACTACAGACAAAAAAGAGACATAAACACGTATATACAATTATACGCAAAAGCAGGCAGACAGGCACAAAGACAGACAATTACCACGGACACAAGTGATCATGTAATTTTGTCGAATATTTTAGTGAGGCGCACTTCCCTTATGTAACTAATAAAAGACAAATATTTGTCTTCCCTTTTGAATTGGTAATTAAAACCCTACAAAACAAAACTTTTTTCCATTTCAATCACGGTGGTGTTGGTAAAATATATTAACAATATCTGCCAATAGCCCTGTCAGGCGATACAGTTGGAAGATGCAGAGAATTTCAATTTTTAGACAACTGTGTTGGGTGCTCTCGTGGTCAAAAAGATAAGGTGTTCACCTCTCATTCAATAGGTCCTGGATTCGAAATTTGTATAGCGACAGAAAATCCTCTACTCTAAAATGTTCTTCTTTCACATCATTTCCTACTCTCTAACAAAGTTTTGTTGTCTGATTTCGTCTCCACTTTCTGCCCCCACCCCCTCACCTCCTTTGCCCCTATCCTCTGGGCTCCTGACTCTTTCTGCAGCTTTTCTACTGCTACTTCTTGGATCCTTCTTACTGCTGTCTTTCAGCCTCACACCTGATTTTATAGTTGGTAAATCAACACCTGGCCTTCTCGGATAAGGGTGAAAAATCTTGAAAGTCCCGTGTGCAAGTTGGGCACGTAAAGATACCTTGGTGGTCCAAAATCGATGAGAGTAGGCTTCAGCCGCCACCCGGGCCAAAAATCAAATTCTCCTACCAACTGAAAATGGTTAGTGTTTCCTGCACGCTCATAATATTATCTTGCTGTTCGAAACGCCGTAAAAGCACTTACAATTTTTAAAAATTGCAAAAAGAAGCGAAAAAAGCCCCACTGTGTACAATGCTTCTCTGGCATAGTTTACCTTGACTTCACATCAATGGAGTGAGGGTGGGAGGTGGGGGGTGCGGAGATGGCTGATCCGGCCCATCTTCGCAAGGAAGTGTCTCTTGCAGTGAGGACAGGGGATGTTTGGGGCTGTACTAGACTAGGAGGTAGGGCTCTCTCAGTTTTTTCTCAAATGCCGTCCCCATTTTAGAGTAATAACATGACAATACTTCCTCGTCCTCACCTTCTCCCTAAAAAAAACTGTTATATAAAATATTATTTCAAAGATAACACATTTTTGGCAATATCCTGAAAAACAAAACAAAAAATTGAAAAAGATGGGCGCACACAATAATCATATTGAATGTTCACATGCAGATTCTGTTTTCTTTGTATATTTAATTAGGGGGGCGTGGCTGTACGTGAGTGGGGAGTGTGGACGCGGTTGTGTGAAAGATTGATTGCGGATATGCTGGAAAGAAAGTGGACATTTGCCTTTGACTTGAAAGGATTCTCCATGCGATGCAAATAATGGTGTTTGAGAATAGAATTACCGGTTTATTTCTTACTTCATTGAAGCCTTTGCGATTTATACGGAGGGAGGGGGGGGTGGTATATGTACGTCTGTTTGTACGTTTGTATGTGTGTTTGTTGAGGGGAGTATGTGTGTGTGAGTGTGTGTGTGTGTGTGTGTGTGTGTGTGTGTGTCTGTTTGTCCGTGTGTGTTTGTGTTTGTGAGTGTATGCGTGCACCACCGAGGGTGCACAAGTGTTTGTGATTGTGTGTATGCGCGTGTGTGTGTGTGTGTGTGTGTGTGTGTGTGTGTGTGTGTGTGTGTGTGTCTGTGTGGGTGTGTGTGTTACTGTGTGTATGCGTGTGTGTGTTTGTGGGAGTGTGTTAGCGTAGTATGCTGTCATCCACATACACAGCCATAAGCATGTGATACATTCAATGCCTGTTTGGACAAGACACACGTGCATGTAGATTCTTGTCTCTGTGACAAAAAAAATAGAAAGAAAAAAGCAGAAAATGGAGTGACCAAAAAAACTGAGTACAAGCCAAGCGGACAAAGAGAAAAATACAGGAAAGAAAGGGGGTGGGGGCATTTCGGATTTGATAATGACAATGACCGCTTTGAGAGAGTGGGACAGAGACAGGATGTCCTTTGTGGTAAAACATTTCAATGATGGAGAGGACTGGCGTTGATCACGGTGCGCTTTCGTGCCAGGGGCGCACCTAAGTAGTGGGTAAGCAGTGCGAAAACCATGATTATCACTGCGCTAGGGTTATCAGAGGTACATTTCGTGGATAAAAAAGACGACCAAAAAAAACAGCCCGTACATGCATAATTTGTGGTTATGTTTAACCTCTTCTATGCTATAATAAATGAACATGTAGAGCTCATTTGTGCTTTACAAAACTGGTTCCCAATTCACGGTAAATTGTGCTGCTGGTTTTCAGAGAAGGTTTTTCTGTAATGAATTACAGCTGGCCCAGAGTCGCTTATTCTTGAATAAGGGAGAGGTATACCTCATGTAATATGTGAGGCAGCGTGGTGGAATCAGGCTCTCGTCAAAATAATCAAAGTGAAGAAACTTGCAATTTTCTGTGGGTTTGTTAATTTTTATCAAATTTTGTTTTTTGGCTGAACACCTTTCATGCCCATTAAAGAACTCATTTCTGTGTGGATTTTTCTGGAAAAACGTTGATTAAATTCACAAAAATGTAAATTTTCAGTTACCACGGACTCTTAATCTAAGGAAATAACTAATTTTTTGGCAGCCATTTTCTCACTAATTTTACGTCTGAAAACAGGTGACCCCACCTCCTTCACTTGCAAATACCTCGACTTGTATTCAAGATAAATTTATACTTTTTTCATCCAAATAAAGACAGGTGAACAAGCTTTAGGATGATACCAATTACTCTACATGCCCAAAAATTGACGAGAGCCTGTTTCCACCACGCAGCCTCACATTTTAATTTGCCTGAACCAACGTCGTTAAAACGTCTTTGCAATGAAGGAATTAGATAAATAGATGTGTTTTTTTAAATAAGATTTAAACTAGAGAGATTGTTTAAAAAGGAAAGGGGTTTAAGGTACGTGGAAGAGAAAAAAAAAAGAAAAAGTGTTCTGGGGGCTCCGATGTCAATGACTCCTCAGGTATTATGTTTGCTCGTCAACCCAGAAGTTTAGCGTTCCAGCCCCGTCAGTGCAAGGAAGAGTAAGGTAAAGAGAAGGGGGGGGGGAG
>NW_004797326.1:1139943-1142518 GCF_000002075.1 Aplysia californica | reverse complement strand
GGAGGAGAGGTTGGATGAATGAAGTATTTGGTATCCATACTTATATCCATGGGCCTCTTAGCTATCACAAGTAAAAAAAAAAAAAAAAAGACAATTTAAAAAAAGAAACCAGAAAAAACAACAACAGCAAAACAGAAAATCAAAAACAAAAACGATGTTTTTCAGGGTGTTCTTTCACCATAGCACTGTTAGCTGTGTTGCTCCGGGCTCCTCCACTCGCGAGTCGGGGTGTCGGTGCACGTGAGAGTTAGTATAGGTCAATCAGAATAGTCCAGAGGCGGGGGACTGATAATGAGAGATGTTATTTTTTATCTTTTTGTATTTCTTTTTTGTTGTTTTTTTTGTGGGGGGGGGTTGTTTGTTTGTTTGGTTGGGTTTTTTTGTGTGTTTGTTGTTGTTGTTGTTGTTGTTGTTGTTTTTTTTTGGGGGGGTTATTGGGGGGTAGTGTTTTACGGCGCTCGCAACTGCATAAGGTCATATTATGAGCTTTCGGGACACACCTACCATTTTCAGTTGGTAGAAAATTTTTTAATTTTACCCGGGTCGCCGCCGAAGACAACTCTTGTCGATTTTGGATCGCCAAGGGACCTTTAACATGTGCAACTTGCACACGGAGCGTGCGAGATTTTTCGCTCTTGTCCGAGAAGGCATGGTGTAGATCTTTCCTACCAGAAGATCAGGGGTGTGGCTGAAAAACAGCAGAAAGAAGAAGCGAAGGATAAGCAGTGGCAAGGCTGCAGGAGGAGTCAGGAGCCCAGAGGAGGGGGCATAAAAGGTGAGGGGGTGGGGACAGAAAGTAGAGACGAAATCAGACGACAGAACATTGCTAGAGAGCTGGAAATGAGGTGAAAGGAGGCAATTTTAGAGAGAAAAATTTTTTCGGTCGCTACCCGGGTTCGAACCAGTGACCTTTGAATGAGGGGCGAAAACCTTAACCTATAGGCCAAGAGAGCCCCCGAGCGATGCTAGAATTGAAAAACGAGAGAGAGAGAGAGAGAGAGAGAGAGAGAGAGAGAGAGAGAGAGTAAGGCCAGGCAGAAAGAGAGAGAGAGAGGGTGGGGGAGATGATACGTGAGAGAACGAGGGAGAACGAGAAATAGAGAAAGCGATAAAGAGAGAGAAAGAGAGGCGAAATTGAATTGCTGGCTATAGCTGTCTATAACAATTATCATTATCATTACTACCATCACCACCACCACAAACAACAAAAGCAGTAATAACAGAACAAAAACAACAGCTGTAATAACAACAAGAATGAAAACAACAACTACACCAACAACAACAACAACAACA
The DNA here is from genome assembly GCF_000002075.1 of Aplysia californica. Classification (NCBI taxonomy): domain Eukaryota; kingdom Metazoa; phylum Mollusca; class Gastropoda; order Aplysiida; family Aplysiidae; genus Aplysia; species Aplysia californica. Next base: position 1,141,225 of record NW_004797326.1, on the reverse strand, counting down.
ACAAAACCACCACAACCACCACCACCACCACAACCACAACCACCACCACCACCACCACCACCACCAACAACAACAACAACAACAATAACAACAACAACCAAATCAACAAAAAAACAAGAACAAAGACAACAAAAACAACATAAACAATAACAACAATGACAACAACAGCTACTAGAACAACAAACAACAAAAACAAGACAACCATTGAAAACGACAACCGCATACCAAATTCATACCCACACAAAATTACTCGGAAAATAACAATATTACTTCAGAAATCCACCCAACGTTGAAATCTTTTTAGGAAGGAAAAAAACCCCAAAAAACCCCAGAAAAAATGATTCCTTGCCCTCTGTGCTTGAGAGTGATGCAAAGAAAAGGGCGCGGGGTATTTGGGAAGCCAGCCCTACAAAAGGTCGTGCCCACGGGGGCTTTGTGGGACAGTGCTGTAACAGACAGGGGGGATAATGAGCTGCTAGAGTGTTGTCAGTTTGTCACCACTGGGTTGTGGGGACTTGCAGCTAGTGACACGGTGTGACAGGCTTCCTCTGGCATTGGTGGAGGCTTTAGTTGTTTGCTTTTCGTTGTTGTTGTCGTTGTCGTTGTTTTTGTTGTTGTTGTCGTTGTAGTTGTTTTTGTTGTTGTTGTTGTTGTTTTAGATTTTGTTTTGTCGCTGTTATTGCTGTTGACATAGATGTTGCTTTTGTTGTTGTTGTTGTTGTTGTTGTCTTTGATGTTGTTGTTGTTGTTGTTGTTGTTGTTTTAGATGCTATTTTTGTCGTTGTGGATGTTGTTTTGTCGTTGTTGTTGTGTTGTCTTATAAGTTGTTGTTGTTACTGTTGTTGTTGTTGTTGTTGTTGTTGTTGTTGTTGTTGCTGTTGTTGTTAGTTGTTGTTGTTGTCGTTATTTTAGTTGTTATCGTTGTTGTTCCTTTCCTGGTTGTTGCGGGTGTTATTGATGTTGCTTGTATGGCTTTTGTTATTGTTGTTGTTGTTGTTCCTGTTGCTGTTGTTGCTACTACTGATGTTGTTATCCTGGTAGTTATGGCTGATCTTTTGCTGATGAAGTTGGTGGTGATGGTGATGGTATATAGTGATGATGATGTTTATGGTGGCTGAGTTGATGCTAATGTTGTGATTCTAGTTGTAGTAGTAATAGTTATTGTTTTGTTGTTGTTGTAGTAGTTGTAGTAGTAGTTTGTTTGTAGTAGCAATAGTAGTAGTAGTAGTAGTAGTAGTAGTAGTAGTAGTAGTAGTAGTAGTAGTAGTAGTAGTAGTAGTAG
>NW_004797326.1:1137920-1139203 GCF_000002075.1 Aplysia californica | reverse complement strand
GGACAAAGCAAATCCTTTACAAACTGGGAAACAGTTGGAATAAGGCGGATTAGGAGAAAGGGGATCAAACTGAAAGGGGGAGGGGAATGGGGCAGACAAGTGTGGCTGGGTTGGGGGGCGGGTGGCCGGGGGTTAGGGGGTAAAGGATGGAGACACTGGGATCGTTGAGCAAATGTCAACCACGATGCCAGTAGGACAGGTTCGCCAACCCAAAACGAGAGCTGTCTTTGATCAAATAAATTTGCAGACGAACACTCTACCCAGAATTCCCGGAGGCCATTTATGTCTGCAGCCCACCGGAACACCGGAAGTGTACAATTTGACGAGATGGTGAGCAGCAATCTGTCCACCCACCACCACCTCGCCTCTCCCCTCCCACTCCCACCTCGCCTCTCCCCTCCCACTCTCACCTCACCTCTCCCCTCCCACTCCCACCTCACCTCTCCCCTTCCACTCCCACCTCACTTCTCCACTCCTACCCCCCCCCTTCCCCATTTCTCTTCATGTTTCCCCCAGAAGCGATGATTGTCCTGCTCTTTAATTGTGCAGTTATCTCTGGAAGGAGGGGGGAGTCCAGATTTAGAGGGAACGTGTATTTACGCAGCTTAGTCAGAGGCTGTGTTATTAGTGTTGTATAACAATTTTTTTCTACTTTGAGCGGGTTCACTGTTTTTTTGGGGTTTTTTTTTAAGCCTTTCTGTCTTTCCTCTCATCTTCTTTTCTTCTTTTTTTGTGAACTTGTGCAATCAATTTCTACTTTGAGCGGGTTCATTTTTTCTTCTTTTTTAGTCTTTTTGTCTTTCCTCTCATCTTTTTTTTTGTGAACTTGTACAATTGTCAGATTATTCGGAGTCGTCATCAAGAAATTCCAAAAATTGCTTTCGAAAAACCTTGACATTTTAGGAAACGCTTTCGAAAAACCTTGACATTTTAGGAAACTAATTTTTTTACGACATATTTCTAAAAATTAGGTACTGAGCATATAAATCTGTGTAATTCTAAGGTAACGTAGTAACATAAACCTAAATATATAAATAGAACACTTTCAGTCAGGAAATACTAAACGAGGACTCTCCTTTCAATGTTATAATATGTAATGAATGAATAAACGTGAAGTGAAACTGAAGTGAACATCAGTTGTTCTAATTAATTCTAGTTTGATGTAGAGCGCTGTATATGCAGTCTATTACTATATTACAACTATTTTTGTTCTTGTTCTTGTTCTTGTTCTTTTTCTTGTTGTTGTTCTTCTTCTTCTTCTTCTTCTTCTTCTTCTTCTTCTT
>NW_004797326.1:1132892-1137289 GCF_000002075.1 Aplysia californica | reverse complement strand
GCACACACACACACACACACACACACACACACACACACACACACACACTCACACACACAATAAAAAACCATTCATATAAACAAGACAACAGTTCAACCACATATGGAAGAGCTTTCTCAGTCATGCATCAGTTATATACGCATTAGGACAGCAGTGAAAACAAGGCACTCCAACACGTGCTAACAACACATTACAACCAAGACTTAAACAGTTAAACAGGAAGTATTACATCTGTGGCCAGACGGGCAGGTGTGAAGTTTTGTTCGCTGCTTCGTTCCTCATTTATGTCCTTCGGATCCGTCTTTCATATTCTTTAGACAAGGGTGCAGTTCGAAACCCAAGACAGGTGTTCAGACATGTGTGTTGTCTGGGGAAGTTTTCAAGGATTTTATTCGTTTGGGCTGGTCCTATCGGAGAAGGACGTTAAAGTCGTACCTCCAGTGTATTTTAGTTGGGTTTTTTATAAAAAGAAGTAAAAGTTGTTCCTGCATCCGATCCGGACATAAGGGATTGCCTTGTTAGTGGGACAACTTCCTGATTCTTCGACATAGTATTGTGGTAGGGTGGCCAGTTCCTTTCCACGCCGCTTTTACTTCCCCAACTCGAAGTCAGGACCAGGTACTCATTAGTGCTTGTTGGGCAGGAGGGGGTGGAAAAAATCCGTGTCCGAACCGAGGCTCGAACCCGGATTTTCGATTTCGGAGACGAGCGCACTAACCACTCCGCCACCGCACCCTCTTCCTGTCTATTAGTTGTTCTAATTAGGATCTTTTTGTTGTTGTTTTGCTTTGTTTTTGTTTTATTTGTTTGTTGTTTTGTTCTGTTTTTGTTGTTGATGCTTTTCGCTTTTAGCGTAAAACTCATTCCATACCTGATATAGCGCCAAGCACCCTGCTTTACAAATGTGAGGCAGCGTGGTGGAATCAGGCTCTCGTCAAAATAATCAATGTGAAGAAACTTTCATTTTTCTGCAGGTTTGTGAATTTTTATCAAATGTTTGGGGGTTTTTTTTGGCTCAACGCCTTTCATGTCCATTGAAGAAGCCACTTCTGTGTGGATTTTTCTGAAAAACGTTGATTAAAGGCACAAAAATGAAAATTTTCAGGTACCACGGACTCTTAAGCTAATGAAATTACTAGTCTTTGGCGGTCATTTTCTCACTAATTTTACCTCTGAAATCAGGTGACCCCCACCTCCTTCATTCGCAAATATCTCGACTCATATTCAAGTTAAATGGATATTCTTTTCATCCAAATAAAGAACAAGCTTTAAGATAATACCAATAACTCTACATGACCAAAAATTGACAAGAGCCTGATTCCACAACGCTGCCTCACAAATTACTATTTTCTGAATAGCGTTACGTACTAGGAGTATGTGGTGTAATCAAGGAGTTTGGAACTAATGGAGCCTCCTCTCTCTCTCTTCGCGGCGCCGCGAGCAGTACGCCGCGTTGGGGGTGAAATATGGCCACCGACTGTGGGCTAAATCACGAACTGTGGCGTTTCTTTTTATAGAATCTTTTTATTACTTTTAATCTTCTTGGGTGTAACAGATAGACGGTCTGCTTTTGCACGCAGGAAACCCCGAATTCGATTCCCGAGAGGGAAAAAACTGTGTCTTGTACTTAAGTCTTTCTTCTGGAATATTGTATCGCACTTAGGAAGGGTTGGCCCTGAAAGGTAGAGGGGAGGCCCGCCTCCAAAATGATCTAAATTTTAATTGTGTCGGTTGGGTATATAGAAACATTTACATGCTAAAATAGTATGGAGTAAGTACCATTCAAAATAAAATTATGTAAAGCAAGTTTCATTATCAACTTTTTAAAGACAAAGTGCTCGTGAAAGAAACCCATAATGTAACGAAATCCTTTTTTTTTATTTGCCGGTCTGTGAGATCAGAGACGTCTTCTGCGAATTCAGCAAATCCAGCTTAAGTCAAGAAGTCTTGGCACAGAACTTTGCGGGCTCCAAAATGTCGGCCAGTTATCAAAATTTTATGATTTGCTGTACTTTTGATGTATCTCTTGTTTGGTGTAATAGCAAAGGTGACTTTCTGATAGAAAATTTATTAGACGTGCTGACAAAATGAGTTACTTCTCACAATCCACAAATGGAGATATTGGCCAAAAATCGACACTTGGGTCAAATTTGTAGATTTTCACTCGATGCAATATTCTTAAAGTATAACAAGCCCTTAATTTTTTTCATACTTATAAATTGTAAAAAAACGTCACCAATAAGCAGGATGTGTCTATTTCCAATGGGCTCGAATCAGAGAAGTAACTCATTTTGGCAGCACGCTTCACATTTATGTTATTAATATGCTTTAGCCTACTGTTTACAGATAGAGGGATTGATCTACTGAGGGCGTAAAATGGGAGAGGGGGGGGGGATAAAAACCGCTTTTTAAAAACAAAATTGGTACAGAAGAAAGGAATGGGAAGTCTTTGAAAGTAGAAGTATGAAAATCCTGATTTAATTAGTGTGTGATCGGAAATACAGCAACAAAAACTAATGCTGAAACGAGTTGGTAAAATCTTTATAGTGAAGAGCTAGGGCTGAAACATACGGGCGATTTTGGTTCGCTATTCATTCATTAAAGTTGTTTGTTGTTTTTTTAAAGCAACTACAGCTACAGGTTTACGATTTTTGTTTAATTGTACGTTGTTTAGACGGTTGTTTATTTTTCTGTTTTTATCTTTTATTTGGGGAAAAGGGGGAGAGAAGGGGGCGGGGCCAGCTATATTTTTTCTATTTTGTTTTTGGTTGGGGGGGGGGGGTTCAGTGTTCCTGTATCTTTGGGGAGTGTGGTGGGGTTAAAGAACACATTGTTCGTTCTGTGTGAGCTGACGCCTCTGGCTTTGCTGTGGTTTATTTTAAATTAACTGAGTTTTAGCTGAAATTATTGCTGTTGTTCTTAATTATATAAACTACTCTCTTTAAAACACAGATCTATTATATTTTAGGTGGCCAGGTTTAAAAAAAAACAGAAATGGGAAAAACATCATAACGGTGAAGGTGCAGAATTCTCTCTCTCTCTCTCTCTCTCACACACACACACACACACACACACACACACACACACACACACACAAACACACAAACACACTGAGAGAGAGAGAGAGAGAGAGAGAGAGAGAGAGAGAGAGAGAGAGAGAGAGAGAGAGAGAGAGAAACACACACACACAAGCACAAATCCACACTATCATAATTCCCCTCGTAACGAAACCACACTTCCACAAACCCAACCTGTGACCCCTAACCTTTAGCCTTGCACTAGTATACACATCTGTTCCTCCTTGTTGTGTCTCTACAGCTATCTCCTCCCACTCTCATTCGATCTGTCATTCATTCCATCTTCCGTCCTTGGGAACGTCAAATCGCTGCTCACGCACGCTCGAGACGAATTCATCAGACCGAAACAATCTCAACCTCTTCCTGGTTGTGAATAACCGTGACAGATCTAATTAGATTGTTTTCGTGCACCTTCGTTCCCTCCAGCGCACCACTGAGCACTTTTTCTAGTGCGCTCGTGACTTTGAAAACCTGAGTTCAAGATATGCGCACTGTGCACCAGCACTAAAATTATGGGTTTCAACATTAGCCTTTTTATTTTGTCGAGGCAAGCGTAATACGGGGGGCCCACTACGGCTGGATTGGCCCGATCGCTCGACTCGATCGCCTGAAACTGAAAACAAACAAGTTTGTTTTTGAGGCGATCGAGTCGGGCGATCGGCCCCGATCGTCCAATCCCATTCGTAGTGGGCACCCCGTATTTGTCGACCATCACAAATTATGAAGAAATAACGACTTACACGTCGTAGGATAAAGGCCCTTATGGGTTTCAATATAGTTAATATGTTGAAGCAAGCGTTAGTCGACCATCACAGATTACGAAGACATAACGATACACATGACGTGGGATAAAGGCCCTTATACCTGTAAGGGGTAGTGACTGTTTTCTCGTTTAATTTTGTAGAGACTGCGGTTCGGATCTGACTGTGAGACTTATAAGGCTACGTGTCAGGGGCGGAGGTTGTGAGATTGTGTAAGGAAGCTTGCGAGTATATGATTTTGTTCTGTACATGTGATGGTTTGAGGAGGAATAAAGGAATGAAAGATGAAGTTAGGGGATTAGGGGGAGGGAGAAAATGGTATGTTGGGTGGGGAAAAGGGGAGAGTGCAGTGGGTGTAATGTGGCGACGGTGGCCTAATGGTTAGGCTCTCGGACTCGCAACCGTAAGGTCGTGGGTTCGAATCCCGTCAGGGGCCCGACGTTGTGTCCTTGCGAAAGGCACTTTGCTCAAATTTTCTTCACTTCACCCAGGTGGGAATTGGTACCCAGTTATAGACAATGAAAGATCTTGTCAGTTTTATAGTGTTTGAGCGCGTGAA
>NW_004797326.1:1129802-1130812 GCF_000002075.1 Aplysia californica | reverse complement strand
AGAGAGAGAGAGAGAGAGAGAGAGAGAGACGGGTGGGGGGGTTGAACGAAGAAAAAAAGCAAGTTTGGGTATCAAAATTTAAATAAGGATTATGAAATGAGTTACTAAAGTATCCAATACATAGAACATTTGGTTTGGAGTTATTTAGGGAGAAATTCTTAGACTGTTTCAAGCTTCCTGACTCTCTTGGCCCAGTTCTATAAGGGAAAAGCAGCTGAAATTCGGAGTTCTTGCTAGAGCTGGGCGAAGAATCAATTCTGGAACCGATTCCCATGATTAATGCGACGGAGGAAAGGTTCCAACTCCTTTTTACATAAACCAACTGTTACCAGTAACTTTAAATCATTTTAAAAAATGTTCTTCCCTCTTTTTTAGAATATTTTTTTTTTAAATTTGATTCCTTGCAGTGTTCCGAAATCAAGGTCATCCTAAATCCTGTAGATGTTCGGAGCCAACCAGGTAACCACCAGAAGAAATCACATTATTAGGAAGTAAGTAATTGGGTTCGGAGTCGATTCCTACGATTCCTAGCTTTCAATAATCGGGAACCTAGCCGCCGAGCACTAGTTCTTGCATCCTTTCTCGCCATGGAGACAGCAATTATTAAGCATACCACGTCGAAAATTCAGAGACCTTGAATTGGACAACCGTCATCAACGCTATCTTTATGTTCAGCTGCCTGTCGGAGGATATGACGTCTGCACGACAGTTTATGGGCGTGGCTCGCAACAGCTGGGCGGTTTGGGCGACCTTTGACCTCACCCCTGTGGAGACTGGACCAGATAAGGTTGGTGATCAGACTTTCCTTGACCGTTGGTCAGTGGCGGTGCGGTATCGGTTCTCTGGTACTTCTGTCACTGTGGCAGATATAAGGAGAATTTCGATGGCATTAATGTTGTTCTCTGGCTCACGTCATCACAACTCTCACAGACAATGTTATCTGGGTAATCACCGTCTGTATCAGCTTCAGGTACAGGGAGGGAGGGAGGGAGGGAGAGAGAGAGAGGGGG
>NW_004797326.1:1123735-1128601 GCF_000002075.1 Aplysia californica | reverse complement strand
TATCTATCTATCTATCTATCTATCTATCTATCTATCTATCTATTTATCTATCTATCTATCTATCTACCTATCTAACTATCTATCTATCTAACTATTTATCTATCTTTCTATCTAAACTACAAGTCCAATCTATTCATCATTAGCATGTCAACCGACGTCTGTGCTGCAATGGTTATGCGCTTTGTCATGATACCCCCCAAAAAAAACATTCTGGGTAAGGAAAATGTATATTTCGGCTATTTGTCTCTACAATAATTTGCCAAGAGCAAGGGTTACACGTTTTAGCCTCACCCAGCTTAAAATCCTAACTAATCTCCCTGTGACTTCTGGTTATTTCCTTTTTTAAGAGAAAAGCTTTCTATGGACGAAAGTCTAAGCGCAGTCATGATCTCGCTAGAGCTATTAATTCAGAGCCTGCGAAGCACACGGGAAGCTGCCTACCGCTGTGCCTTCCAGAAGTAGCAGTAGTAAGGATGGAATCCTGCGTACGAAATAGATGAGAATGTTTCGAGGAGCTGTAAAAATTTTTGATCCTTGATATTAAAGATAGTTTTAGATAATCCACAACGGCCATTACTCTTTATCTAGTTATCTGGCCTCGTAATCTGACGATCAGACAAAGGCGAAATGAGAGGCTCGTGTTACAGGCTAAGTCTGAGACCCCCGCTCTTTACCTGACAACGTGTTTAGCCCATTGGCTCCAAATAGTTCCTACAGTAGACTTATATAGGCCTGGCTTCTTCACGCATCCCTCAACCGCGCAATCTGACTGTTTTCCCCTCCACCATCATCCTCCCACCCAAAAAACACTTAAGAATAATAAAAGAGGCAACAACAACAACAAAAACAACAACAACAACAACAACAACAACAACAACAACAACAGCAACAACAACAACAACAACAACAACAACAACAACAACAACAACAACAACAACAACAGCAGCAGCAGCAACAAACAACTAATGGCTGAACCAACCCCGGTTCCTTTTACCTTCAACAAATGAACATCTTCCTTCGGAGAAGAAACTATCATCCTGTCTTTTTCTTGATCCTGAGTTTGATTCCAGCAGTCATGAGGGATTTTATGAAGAGTTTTTTTCTGAAGGTCTTGTACTTGTATAATCCTATCGGAGACAGACGGACATAAGGACGTAAGATCCCAGGCTTAAAAGCTGAAAACGCAGTCTTCAAAATGACCAAAGGCCTACTAAGGTGATTTTTTTTTCGACAAGGTCTAATATTTTAAGGTAACTCGTTCAGGTATTTTATACATAATTTCCGTTGGCTGCTGTTCTGACAGTTTAATTCCTAGCAGATAGATAGATAGATAGATAGATAGATAGATAGATAGATAGATAGATAGATAGATATATAGATATATATATAAGTTTTTAAAGTTTTAGTAGGACTTTTGCGGCGCGTGCAACGCAGTTAGGTCATGTAAATGCCAAAGATGAGATGTGTTACTAGAGAGTGACTTACGGAGAAAACAATGAGGAGAGATAACGACGACTGATGTTTGACAGGAAAAAAGGAGCAAACCACTCCAGAGCTCCCACACAGCTAAACATATTATACAACAAAACAAAAATCAAACAGATCGTAACAAAAAGAACAAGAAAAAAGCAGATCAGTAAAAACAAAAGAACCACCATTTTATTTTCTACTGCAAAACTGAGGATACAGACATCTAGACCAAACAGAATACCTCTGTTCGAACTACATTCTGTTCAAATACAATAATTTAAACTCTTTTCGACAGCCAAAGTGTAGATCTTTTCTTGAGCTTGTGTTAACATGTTTTTTCCTCAAAGAACATCTTCCTGGGTGCTGCCTCAGTGACTTTTTGTGTTGTTCTTGAATCGGTGGTCACTAATCACTAGACAAACTATAGGTGAGGCAGCGTGGAGGAATCAGGCTTTCGTCAATTTTTGGGTATGTAGGGTTATTGGTATCATCTTAAAGCTTGTTCACTTGTCTTTATTTGGATTTAACAAAATACCCGTTTATCTTAAATACACGTCGAGATGTTTGAGAATGAAGGAGGTGGGGGTCACATGTTTTCAGAGGTAAAATTAGTGACAAAATGGCCGCCAAAGATTAGTTATTTCCTTAGCTTAAGAGTCCGTGGTAACTGAAAATTTGCATCTTTTGTGCCTTTAATTAACGTTTTTCAGAAAAATCCACGCAGAAATGAGTTCTTTAATGGGCATGAAAGGTGTTGATCCCAAAAACAAAAATTTATAAAAATTCACAAAACCTGCAGAAAAATGCAAGTTTCTTCACTTTGATTATTTTGACGAGAGCCTGATTCCACCACGCTGCCTCACATAGTATCTATTGGTTTCCAAAATGTATGAAGCAGGAAGAAAGCTGTCCTAGACTGGAATACCTACCATCAGAACAATGAACAAGAAACATTAGAAATTTCGAGTCAGTTGAGGACAAAGAACATTATTTGAAGTCAGCCCTGGACAAAGACAAAGACATCATTGTCTATTTTCTGGATTCTGGAAGCCTTTTATCTCGACGGTTTGTTTAGTACAAACGTTTCACATTCCCATCGACACAGCTTAGATCACTTAGGACTCTGGCTGCTTCAACTCTGCGGGTTTTCCTTGGCTGATTAGGAAACTGCACCCTGGCAGAAAGAGGAATAATCTACTCAATAAAATAGATTTTCCTAGGTGGGAACCGAACTCATGTCTTTTGTGAGTTGAGTCAAAGAGCCTAACCATCTCACCACAGACTGTGGTGAATTGAGGAACAAAGGAGCAAAAATATGGAATGAGAAATGGGAATGGGGAAAAAGTAGGAGTCAAATTATGACCTCAACTGCCGACAAAGTATTACAAGAGAATCTTAGTTCGTGGCCGCCAATCCTTGACAATGATTAGCCAATGGAAGCGTCCGTAATGTCTTTTGCAAACAGTTTTATCCAATGAAATGTTTTGATACTCCCAGAAACCCGAGCGGATGATTGATGGCATTGGGTACTCAGACGCGCTAGTTTTGTTTTGCTTAGTGTGTTCTCCACGTGCCTTTGTTTTTCTAGGATCAATTTCTTTTCCGTTCTTCGTCCTCCGAGAATCTCCTCTTGCCAAAGTGAACGCTTTCCCAAGCCATTGTTAGACATTTCCCTTTCCCCACAGAGACATTCCAGGCGGTTATACGCCACTAGTTGTTATTTCAATACGTTTTATTCACTACGACGTCCGTGACTTAGTGGTTAGACTCTAGGACTCGAAGACTTAAGGGTATGGGTTTGAATCCCGTCAGGAGCCAGACATTGGTTCCTTTGGAAAGGCACTTTACACAAGTTTTCCTAACTTCACCTAGGTGGGTAGGAGTACCCGACTATAGATCTAGACAGTGAAAAGTCTTGTCAGTTTGTTAGTTAAGTGCTTTAGCGCGTGTAATCCACAGCTTTCATTTTATGCTTCCCGGGAATCCGAAAATGTTTCTTTGTGTTCTACTGTCTACTGAGGTAATAATGGTTGTAAAGCGCATGAGCTTACTGTAGAACGTGGCTATGCACTATGTAAATACAATTATTATTATCATCATTTATTATTATCATATTGTCTCGTAGCACATTCAGGAATAACAATAATATGTGAGGCAGCGTGGTGGAATCAGGCTCTCGTCAAAATAATGAAATCGAAGAAAACAGCAGTTTTCTCCCTGCTTAGCAATTTTTATCAAATGTTTGTTTTGGGCTCAATACCTTTTATGTCCATTTACAAACACATTCGTTTGAGGATTTCACCGAAAACGTTGATTAAAGGCACAAAAATATAAATTTACAGTTTCCATGGACTCTCCAGCTTTGGAATTTACCAAGCTTTGGCGGCCATTTTCTTGCTAATTTTACCTCTGAAACCAGGTGACCCCCACCTCATTCAATCCAACTTATCTCCACTTCTATTGAAGATGGATGGATAATTTTTTCATTGAAAGTTAGACAAATGTACAAGCTTTAAGATGATACCAATAAATCAATACGCCCAAAAATTGACGAGAGCCTGATTCCACCACGCTGCCTCACATATGGAGTATTGGTTGGGTTCTTCTCCTTGCGTGCACACGGCGCTCGCTTGATTCCCACGAGTGGAAAATATTTTTCTGAACATATTATTTGTCTCCCTGATAGACTGCATAGCCTCCCAAACAGCCAAGGGGGCATGACATTAGTTAGGTCTCGTTTGTCAGTTAGGGAGTTACGTTGGCTCACTTGTTTTGTAGTAAATTAGTTGCTTAGTTAGTTAATTGTGAGGCAGCGTGGTGGAATTAGGCTCTCGTCAGTTTTTGGGCATGTAGAGTTATTGGTATCATCTTAAAACGTGTTCACCTGTCTTTATTTGGATGAAAAAAATATCCATTTAACTTGTATATGAGTCGAGATATTTGCGAATGAAGGAGGCGGGGGTCACCTGTTTTCAGAGGTAAAATTAATGAGAAAATGGTCACCAAAGGTTAGTTATTTCCTTAGCTTTAGAGTCCATGGTAACTGAAAATTTACATTTTTTGTGCCTTAAATCAACGTTTTTCAGAAAAATCCACACAGAAATGAGTTTTTTAATGGGCATGAAAGGTGTTGAGCCAAAAATAAAAAATGTGATAACAATTCACAAACCTGTGGAAAAATGCAAGTTTCTTCACTTTGATTATTTTGACGAGAGCCTGATTCCACCACGCCGCATCACAATTTTTGTGTGCGTTCGTTCATTCTATACTTGGAGTGACAGTCCTCGCGATTCTCTCTCTCCGCATTCCCGTCAGTCTTTTTTTTTCTCTTGGCCTCTCTCTGTCTCTGTCTCTGTCTCTGTCTCTGTCTCTGTCTCTGTCTCTGTCTCTGTCTCT
>NW_004797326.1:1120560-1121583 GCF_000002075.1 Aplysia californica | reverse complement strand
ACACACACACACACACACACACACACACACACACACACACACACACACACATACACACACACACGCCCAAAGACTCATCATAGATCCTAAAACGTACATTCCACGACCCCGTAGTTCATATTGTCTGTCTGCCACTTATCCTAAACCATCACCTGACCTCTTTGTCTCCACTTGACCTTGCAGGAGAACAACACCTCAAAATCCGATAATAATACACATAATAAAATCATTGTCTCATCTGACTGAGATTTCCCTGTTTGCTTTGGGATGTTATTTTTTTGTTTTGTTTTGGCTTTAGTTGAGATTTTTTCTGTCTTTTTTGTTCTATTTTGTTTTACTGCGCGTGCAACTAGATTCTAGATCTATATACAAGGGACGTGTGAGTGAGTGATGGCCAAGTTCGCTCATCAGATTTTGATTTCAAACAGACTATGATTAAGAAAGAGCAAAAGGGCTGGAAGGTAGAGCTAGGCAATGAGTTGCTTCAGCAAAATCCGGATAATATTTTAGTGCACCTCTTCGGTAAATAATAATAATTATGATATGAACCGCTTCAGCAAATGGGTTAGAACCACTTTGACAAACGGGTTATCATCGCTTCAACAAATGGGTGCACCCAATTCGGCAAACGGGTCAGGAAAGAGAGTTAAGAGTCTGAAATCGGATAATGTTTCATTGACAATTATCCGGTTATTTTTTTAGATTATCCGGATTTTGACCAAGTCTGCTGGAAGGGTGACAAGTGACGAGGCAGGTAGGTTACTGCTATGGGAAAGGGAGCAGCACTCAGTATGTATAATAATTAATTAAGCCGGATTAAACTGTCTAACAATCTTTGTTCAAACCTGCAAAAAGCGTTATGAGTTTGTATAGATGAATTTCAGTGTTTTGATACTCACTCATACCAATGTTATATTGGGTGTGTGTGTGTGTGTGTGTGTGTGTGTATGTGTGTGTGTGTGTGTGCAACAGAAATGCTCACTTTTAAGTAAAGATTGTGTGTGTGTGTGTGTGTGTGTGTGT
>NW_004797326.1:1112886-1118357 GCF_000002075.1 Aplysia californica | reverse complement strand
CTCTCTCCCTCCCTCCCTCCCCCTCTCTCTCTCTCTCTCTCTCTCTCTCTCTCTCTTTCTGTCCGATGTAAACCAAAACATCAAGACAAAACAAGGAAAACCAAGCACGACAGTGAATAATTAGTTTTTCCGGTCTAAAAATATTACTCATCAGTAACCTAGTGTTGTCTGGACATGTAAGGTGGTCCTTTGTCTTGCCATACCGTGCGCAGCTCCCGTGTTGTTGAGGTTCCACTCATGCGTCACAATGCCTCTGTTACAGGGTATCGTCTGCGAGCACAGTCTTCTTTTTCAATTAAAGTATTTTTGAAGTCAAGCAACGAATCAAAAATTATATGTGAGGCAGCGTGGTGGAATCAGGCTCTCGTCAAAACAATCAAAGTGAAGAAGCTTGCATTCTTCCGCAGTTTTGTGAATTTTTATCATTTAAGGAACTCATTTCGGTGCGGAATTTTCTGGAAAACGTTGATTAAAGGCACAAAAAACATACATTTTCAGTTACCACGAACATTTCAGCTAAGGAAATAACTAATCTTTGGCGGCCATTTTCTCACTAATTTTCCTCTGAAAACAGGTGACCCCCACCTCCTTCTTTCGCAAATATCTCGACTGGTATTCAAGGTAACTGGATATTTTTTTCACCAAATAAAGACAAGTCTTAGTGAACAAGCTTTAATATGGTACCAATAACTCTATATGCCCAAAAATTGACGAGAGCCTGATTCCACCACGCTGCCTCACATATTGTTCCATATGCTGACCTTCTCACTCAGGTCCGGAAACGCAAACTGCCATGGTATGGACACATCACCCGTTCATCCGCCTTGCCAAGATGATTTTACAAAGCCGCGTCGAGGCAAAAACGAGCAGAGGCAGACCGAAGAAGAGTTGGGAGGACAACATCAAGCAATGGACAGGCTTGGAACTCAAATTCACGATCAGGAAAACTGAAGACCGGAAAGAGTGGGGGGAAGCTGGTGGCCAAATCTTCAAAAGCGGCCCCGACGGACATCCAGTCTACGGGATAGGTGAAGGTGAAGGTGTTTTTACATCTAAGTCGATAAAATCTAAATCATTCTGGAGTCCGGCTTCCAACCTGCCTGTCAGAGCCAACTCGGGCTTATACGGAGAGCCCATTTGGGGATGGACAAACTGATCGCCAACCAATTGCCGGACTCGTCCCCGGAAAATAAACCCATTTGTTTTTGAGGCGAAGAGTTGGGCGATCGGTTTGTGCCTCGTTGCGCCCTAAATCTGGCTAGCAAACCGAACCGAGCCGATCCATGGGAACTGGGTATTAGGGGTAATCATGCATCATCGTTCAAACACACGGACGGAGATACTCAACAGAAATTCTACCCACATGTCCCACAGCTCCAACATAGTCACAAGTAGTCCTGTCATTCTTGGATACGTATGTACAAGCTTACAAGCTAGCCACTCTATGTCACAATAAATGCTTGAATGATAATGCGCCTTCATATTTATCAAATCTGTTGAAATTGTACATTCCAACTCGCAGTTTAAGGTCATCAGCTGACAAAGAGAAATTTTAATTTCTTTTACCATCTATGAAACCTAAAACGGTGGTTGAAAGAGCTTTTGAATGTCAAGGCCCCAAGGTCTGAAATGTTTTGCCCAGTCGTTTAAGAGTGATCAAATTCTTTGATTTATTCAATTGTCATCAGAAGTGAATTCTGCTTTTAAATTGATAACATTAATATTTAAAAATCTAAAGAGATTTTCTTTTGGTCAGCACACTTGTATTGTACAGCGATCAGAGCCTATGTACTTTAATCGGAATTGAGCGCTATATAAATTCCGTTTATTGTTTATTATTAGAATCTATTACTTTATCCCACTGAGTCCGGGTGTTTCGGGTAAGCAGGGTTAGAGTAGAGCTGCAAATTTAGTACAAATTCTAAAACATGTCGATGAAGGCTTAAATCGTGTTTAATCATTATAAACGTTGCTTTCGAAGTGCCCTATTCCGATCCAGTAGGGCGGTATAAAAGTCGCACTCAACAATACCAGTTGTATCTAATGGTTAGGCTCTGGGACTAGCAACCGTAAGGTCGTGGATTCGAATCCCCCCCAGGGCTCCGACGTTGTATCCTTGGAAAAGGCACTTTACACGAATTTTCCTCACTTCACCGAGGTGGGAACGGGTACCCAGCTTTTGTTTGATTGATTGTTTGTTTGTTTGTGTGTATGTGTATGTGGAAAATATGAGTGGGGAGGGATAAAAGCAAAATTTGTCCGTGTATGAAAAACTATCCCGCAACTTCTGCAGCTATAAATTTCATTAACCCATTTCCTCCTCCTCCTCCTCCTCCTCCCAACACACAAGGACACAGAGGAACAGAGGAAGTGAGCTCTGTCTAAGAGGTTATGTCGTTAAATCCATGTGGCCACCAGACACAGAAGCAGTAAACTTGATATCCAGCGCTTTCCTTTCTCTCGGTGTCTTCTCTTAAAGATAGAATTCCTCTTTACTTATAGAACATCTTTCTTTTGTGAGTTAAAGAGTTCCTCTTTCTAATGTCCTATATTTTGCAGGTTCGGAATGTCGATGCTTTTTTTGCTTTTTTTTGTTTTTGTTTTACGTTATTTGTCAATTTGCATTTGTGAGGCAACGTGGTGGAATCAGGCTCTCGTCAAAATAATGAAATCGAAGAAAACAGCAGTTTTCTCCGTGCTTTGCAATTTTTATCAAATTTTTTTTTTGACCCAACACCTTTTATGTCCATTTACAAACACATTCCTTTGAGGATTTCACCGAAAACGTTGATTAAAGATACAAAAATATAAATTTTATAGTTTCCATGGACTCTCCAGCGTTGGAATTTACCAAGTTTTGGCGGCCATTTTCTCGCTAATTTTACCTCTTAAACCAGGTGACCCCCACCTCCTTCAATCCAAAATATCTCCACTTCTATTGAAGATAGATGGGTAAGATTTTCATTGAAAGCAAGACAATTAATGGACAAGCTTTAAGATGATACCAATAACTCAATATGCCCAAAAATTGACGAGAGCCTGATTCCACCACGCTGCCTCACATATGTTTTTGCTCCCCTGACAACCCCCATGTATACATTCTTGAATACAGTGTCTGTAAGGATAGAGAGGAGAATAAATTGCACGACAGTAGAGTGTGTAAAAACAGCAGAAAGACGTGAATACCTTGGTACTGATGATAAAAGAATGAAATGAGATAGAGGTTAGCAGACAGGCCACCAGTGAGAGAGAGAGAGAGAGAGAGAGAGAGAGAGAGAGAGAGAGAGAGAGAGAGAGAGAGAGAGGGAGAGAGAAATAGAGGAAGAGAGAAAGAGAGGAAGAAAATGAGAGAGGGAAAGAGAGAGAGAAAGAGAAGAAGAGAGAAAGAGAGGAAGAGAGAAAGAGAGGAAGAAAAAGAGAGAGGGAAAGAGAGAGAGAAAGAAAGCGAGAGAGAGATAGAAGGAGGGAAAGAGAGAGAGAGAGACAGAGAGAGAGACAGAGAGACAGAGAGACAGAGACAGAGACAGAGACAGAGATGAACAGGCGGACAGACAGACACACAGTTGGAGACAAAGCTAGATGGACCAGGACTCAAACACAACGCAAGAGAGAGAGAGAGAGAGAGAGAGAGAGAGAGAGAGAGAGAGAGAGAGAGAGAGAGACAGAGAGAGAGACAGAGAGACAGAGAAAGATAAAAAGAGAGAAAGAGAGACAGACAAACAGAAACAAAAACAAAGAAGGTGTTTTTGGAGGAGCGGAGAAGAGGTGTGTGAGGTGTGATTTCAAGAGAAAGAAATGAGAAACGTGCAAGGAAAAAAATAAAGAAGTGTACATAAAAATCCTCCGGAAAACGAAGAAGTTATTGGGTTTCCAGAATGCTGATCTTAATTGTCGGTAATGCGTTTCACAGAGGGTTTCTTTCTGTCTTGGGCGTTGGCAGTGATGGGCACGTCTTCCCTAATGTGGGATCAGGACAAGGGGAGGTCAAATTATACAGACACAGACCTGTGTCTGTCTGTTAGTTTATATGTTTATCTTCTTGTCTGTTTGTGTTTATACTCCCTTTCTCTCTTTTTCTTTCTCTCTGTCTGTCTGTCTCTCTGTCTCTGTCTCTCTCTCTCTCTCTCTCTCTCTCTCTCTCTCTCTCTCTTTCTCTCTCAATCTCTCTCTGTCTGTCTGTCTCTCTCTCTCTCTCTGCAACTATCTCTGTCTGTCTGTCTCTCTCTCTCAGCAACTATCTCTCTCTCGCTCTCTCTCACTCTCTCTCACTCTCTCTCACTCTCTCTCTGTCTGTCTGTCTCTCTCTCTGCAACTATCTCTCTCTGTATCTATCTCTCTCTCTCTCTCTCTCTGTAACTATATCTCTCTCTAACTATATATCTTTCTCTCTCTCTCTCTATCTATCTCTTTCTCTCCTGCATAATACGTAATTCATTCTTTCACCCGGAGAAGCAGAAGAACAATACAATCTTTCTCTGTTATGTTCTTCGTCAATAGCAAGTTGGTTTTTCCCAGCTCATAATGATTATTATGTTATAGGTGGGGACAGAACGAGCGCGAGACAGACAGAAAGACAAAAAGACAGAGTTGCGGAGCTGGCCTACCATAGAAAACTGCATCTCCCCTCGACGCTTAACGGCAACAGAGGATGAAAAAGTAAAAGTAAAAAGTAAGTACTCTCCTGTGAAAGTGTGGACGCCATTCTGTGCCATTGCAACCCGCCAGGAAGAGTCAACAGCCCACACAAATGTGAGTTGTATTGCGACAACCGTCTGTCAGAAAAAGACTACAGCCCCACTCCACAACTGAGTGGCGTCAGTAGCCTAGTGGTTGGACTCGTAATCGTAAGGTTGCGGGTTCGGAGGTTCGAGCCTCACCTCGGTCCGACGTTGTGTCCTTGGGAAAAGCACTTTACACGAAATTCCCATGTGGCTCGGTCCTTTCGAAGATGGACGTTATACTAAGACTCTTAAATAGCCTACAATTTTCACTCCTCTACTGTGCACTGTGTCACTTCAACCTTCAGAAATCTTTTCTGCTCCTCAGAACCGTGAGCTGTACCGTTAGTCGTGGGTGGTTGCCGGGTGCTCTGGTGTGGTTTGCTTCTTCTTTCCTATCAAACATCTATCGTCCTTATCTCCCCTTCTTCTTTTTTATGTTTGTTACTCTCTTGTAACAGCTCTAATCTTCTGGCGCTCATATGACCTTATGCAGTTGCGAGCGCCGTAAAACCTCTACTAAAACTAAAACTTAAAAAACAGCGACCTTTGGTTGTTCCTCTCTGTCCTCCTCAGTTCCCCACAGTCACCTTTCGTTGTTCTTCTCTGTCCTCCTCAGTTCCCCGCCATCCACAGCGACCTGTTGAAGAGCAGCGGTATCGGCAAAGCCATCATGTACCTGTACAAACATCCCAGGGAAGCCAGGGAGAACAAAGTGGTTGCCGGGAGACTTATCAGTGAGTTTATAGGAGT
>NW_004797326.1:1108067-1112472 GCF_000002075.1 Aplysia californica | reverse complement strand
ATAGTTCCCAGCTTGCCTTAATAACTCGGACTCAGGAATGACTGCATTATTTCTTTTCGTGTCTCTTTTGGTTTATATCTTGAGAAAGAGAAGCGTGAGAGAGAGAGAGAGAGAGAGAGAGAGAGAGACAGAGAGAGAGAGAGAGAGAGAGAGAGAGAGGGAGGAAGAGAAAGAGAGAGAGTGAAAGAGGGGGTGGTGGAGGTAGGGTTATGAGGGCACTCCTGCTGTGCATAAAGGCTTTACTCTGCAGCTGCTATTTATGCTTGACATTCTTGTTCTTTTCTAGCACTAAATGGCCGTTATCGGGTCGTTGTGCCTCTCTTTAAGCAAAGCAAAGAATAAAAGAAGAGAATACAAAGTTAATGCTGAAAGAAATTACTGTTTTTCTGATATTTCAATAATGTCTCAAATGACGGGATGTGCAGAGGAACAGTGAAATACTATAGGTATAGAGCTACCACTCCAGCTGATTCACACATTCCACAGGAAACATCTGCGTTTTCGGCAGAGAGGTGAATGGACACAGAAAAATCTCCAGTAAAGAGCACTCCGATCTTTCATTTAGATTCAAGCTTGAATACAAGGAAGAAGGCCAGGGTTCAAATCCTCACCGCCTCTTAAAAATGGGTTTTTGTGGAGTTTTCCAAGCTAGCCATCGACTTGGCATGGTCTGATGAAATGTGCGACAGCGTGGTGGAATTAGGCTCTCGTTAAAATAATCAAAGTGAAGAAACTAGCATTTTTCCGCAGGTTTGTGAATTGATATTAAATTTTTATTTTTTGGCTCAACACCTTTCATGTCCATTAAAGAACTCATTTCTGTGTTGATTTTTCTGAAAAGTGTTGATTAAAGGCACAAAAATGTAAAATTTCAGTTACAACGGACTCTTGAGCTAAGGAAATAACTAATCTTTGGCGGCCATTTTCTCACTGATTTTACCTCTGAAAACAGGTGACCCCCACCTCCTTCTTTCGCAAATATCTCGACTTGTATTCTAGATAAATGGATATTTTTTCATCCAAATAAAGACAAGTCAAAAAGCTTTAAGATGATACCAATAACTCTACATGCTCAAAAATTGACGAGAGCCTGATTCCACCACGCTGCCTCACATATGCGTCTTCATCGACATACATTTAATCGTTTAGGAGGCGGGCATTGAACCTGCCTGTCAGGGCCAAGACATGCTGAGAGGGACACAACATCCCAACAGAAAGACCGAACTACTCGTCAAAAAAATCTTCTCTTACGAGAACCAAACTCGGGCCTTCTCCGTGGTGAGGCGAAGTGTCTAGCGGCTACCACACAGATTCCGGTGATCGATTCATGGAACCGACTCGAGCCCATTGGCTGATTCAACTGTGCTATATTTTCATATGGTTTTACTCTACTTTCTATATTTTTACGAATTTATTTGCCTTTGATATTAAGCGTCCTCTGGCCCACTGATTATAAATTCTGTTATCTTGCGTGTGTATCTTTGCGTTTTACGAGCTCAAAATTCACAAATGCAACCTTTGCATAATGAAAATAATAAAAGGAATAATAACTTGTCTTGGGTGCAAAATTTATAACACAGCAGTAAAGAGAAAAAAGCCCTATTATTGATCATGTATTTATATCATTAAAACCAGCTCAAGTTCATCCGGATCCACATGTCTCTAATGAAAGTAAAATAAAATCTTTTGAGCATGATCTTTCAATTCTCCAATGAATTCGGCAGAGTTATTGATGTCTTTGGTTTAATATCGATTAAAAACATTCATGAGTTTTCTTGATGATGCTCGCCTTGTCTTGGATCTCTGCTTCATTTAGCCTAGATGGCTGAAACAGCTTCTTTCTTCTGAGTTCATCAATGCCAGAAGCAGGTTTATGCAATGATAAACTCTACTTTTTAAGAGATTCTGAGGGAGTTTGGCACATGAAGAGCAGGTTGAGTGAGTGTGCGACGTATGCCGCATTCCAATTTAGCTTGAGTTATGATGTACTTTTCATTTTGTGACCGAGTGCGCTCGAAAGAATAATGGGAAAATCCTTTATGCTTTTTGTTTTGT
The DNA here is from genome assembly GCF_000002075.1 of Aplysia californica. Lineage (NCBI taxonomy): Eukaryota > Metazoa > Mollusca > Gastropoda > Aplysiida > Aplysiidae > Aplysia > Aplysia californica. The sequence goes on along the minus strand of NW_004797326.1, from coordinate 1,110,417 downwards.
TTGTTTTGGTTGTTTTGTTTCATTTTTGTTCTTGGGGTGGGGGGGGGGGGGTCCTTTTTGTTTTGCCTTGCTTTTAAAAAATAACAGAAAGAATTTGGTTCGAAAATTGATTCCTGTTTGCGAGGAGGATAATATCATGAAGCACTGAATGGAACACGCTAATTAGACATAATAGCTGGCGCTCGTATGACCTTATGCAGTTGCGAGCGCCGTAAAACCCACTACTATGTAAAAAAAAAAACATAATAGCGTGGTCTATAATTTGTCTTAAAGATTCGTCAGATACATTGAGGTATTTATAATAAGATCCAGGATGAGACGTGTTTAAAAAGAGACATACATGCAATTCGCCGTAGGTCTCCTGTTCTGCATTGGTGTAACATTGTGTATCTAGTATTCTTTGTATGTATACTGTATTAGGGTGCCTAACAAGGTATCTATCTAAGTATGTCGGCCATGGCAATCAACATTTTCCCTCAAGGATTGATAAAGTACTATTTATTTATTTATTTATTTATTTATTTCCTTTCTTTCTTTCTTTCTTTCTTTCTTTCTTTCTTTTTTTAAAAATGTATTTATTTATTTACAATACGTTTTTCTGAATCCCCTCCATCATCGTCGTAAACGCGTGCTTCCCTTCCCCCTTGCCCAATACCCCATGTTCTGTCATCCAAAAGAGCTGGTCGTCGACGGGGCTTACCTGAGCAGCAATGGTCACAGTGAACTGGATGAAAACATGTATTTGTGAGGCAGCGTGGTGGAATCAGGCTCTCGTCAATTTTGGGGCTTGTAGAGCTATTGGTATCATCTTAAAGCTTGTTCACTTGTCTCTATTTAGATGAAAAAAATATCACTTTATCTTGAATAGAAGTCGAGATATTTGCGAATGAAGGAGGTGGGGATAAACTGTTTTCAGAGGTAAAATTAGAGAGAAAATGGCCACCAAAGATTAGTTATTTCCTTAGCTTAAGAGTCCGTGGCAAATGAAAATTTGCTTTTTTTTGTACTTTTACTCAATGTTTTTCAGAAAAATCCACACAGAAATGAGTACTTTAATGGGCATGAAGGGTGTTGAACCAAAAAAACAAAAATGTGATAAAAATTCACAAACCTGCAGAAAAATGCAAGTTTCTTCACTTTGATTATTTTTACGAGAGTCTGATTCTACCACACTGCCTCACATTTTGATAACTTCATTGAGTACTTTTTCCCAGTTGCATGGCCACTGTTTTAGAGTAGCACAATCGGGATCTCCAACAAATTGTGCTTATGCAATTGTAACCTTTCCGCTTGCGCGAATTATTATAAGAATAGGAAAAGTGTTTCTAAAGTATATTTGATCAAAATCTTTTAAGAAGGACCCGGAAGTTGGAAGGGGAGTGGGGGGGGGGGGGGGGCTCTATGATGACTATTTGAGTTCTTCACAATGATAGTGTTTGGTACTGTGTGAGGAAAGTTGAGTTTAAAGTAGGTTGAGGGTTCCACCTAAGGTCGGATTGGGGATTTAGTGTGAATCCACAGGTTGCTTCTCTTCGTATTTTTTCTCCAAAAACAAACATCAACGGACGGGGTGGGGATGGTGTCTTTGAATGCAAGTTTGCCCGGTCTGGACCGGTGGGAAAAAAATGTGAAACGCCTCTATCAACATTATTAGATTATTTAAGAAGTGTTTGAGACCTCGGAGTTAACGTCCATCTCCGAAAGGACCGAACCAAATAAACAATTTGTGTAAAGTGCCTGTCCCAAGGACACAACGTCGGACCGAGCTGAGGCTAGAACCCGCACTGATACCCTTTTTTTCAATGGTTGGTGGTATGATTTTGACTGATCTGGCAATTTCAGAGTGCGCCACTACTACTACATCGTACCTTTTGCTTCCTTTCTGTTGTCTCTGTTTGTCTGCCCTACTTTTTCTCACCACTAAAAGACCATTATTTTGTTGATGTGCTTCTTTTTACTCAAACAAACAAACTAACTAACTAAAAAACAAACTAACTAACAAACAAACTAACTAACAAACAAAGTAACTGACTAACAAACTAACTAACCAACTAACTAACTAACAAACTAACTAACAAACAAACTACCTAACAAACAAACTAACTAACTAACCAAAGGGCAGCAATTTCAGACACTAATTAGCTTATTTGATATGTGGGCTGAATTGACCATGTTTGCCCCGGCTTGTGCGGGCTATGTGAAATACAGCATCGCAGCAAAAAAGATTCGATTCGAAAGAGGATTGTATTTGACTGATGGTAGAGTATGGAGAAGATTAATTTGAAAAAAGGGAGGGGGGTGGGGAGTGGGGGTGGGGGTGGGGGGTGGGGTGGGGGGGGTGAAGGGGATA
>NW_004797326.1:1103814-1105350 GCF_000002075.1 Aplysia californica | reverse complement strand
CAGACAGACAGACAGACAGAGAAAGAGAGAGAGAGAAAGAGAGAGAGAGAGAGAGAGAGAGAGAGAGAGAGAGAAGAGAGGCAGAGTGCATGTCATATATTTTAGAGTGAATATTGTGTGTGTGAGCGTGCGTAAACGAACAGCGCTTTTAAGTGAGGGACGGAACGAGGAGGAATTCATGGTTCACGTGCACAGAATGTACCGTAAATTGGAGAGTCAACAGAGGTGGTCACTCTTTTCTGTAATGTGGTATGCGAGACCCAGACAGGCGAGACTGTTTGAGAAGGCAGCAAAAGGCCTGACGTAGAAAGAATAGCGAAATCTCTATTTACAGAATAGATGATAAACATGGGTCTTGCTGGGTGGAGAGAGTGGGAGTTTGTGACGTCTCCACGAAGTCAAGATTTTCTGGATCTCCGATGTATGTATGTCTGTGTATGTGTGTGTGTGTGTGTGTGTGTGTGCGTGTGTATGTTTTGCATGTGTGTGTGTATGTGCGTGTGACACACAATGAGAGAGAGAGAGAGAGAGAGAGAGAGAGAGAGAGAGAGAGAGAGAGAGAGAGAGAGATTTTATCAAACCAAACAGAGAGAGAGAGAGAGAGAGAGAGAGAGAGAGAGAGAGTTCAAGTGTGGGAGAGAGCAAGTGTTTGTGTGAGAGGGAGCTGAGAGGGAGATGGGGATGGAAGCTCACTCATAATATCACACGATCCTTGTCTGCCTGCCAAGATTCCAGGATGACATCTTAAGACTGCAAAAATTATGAGCTCTTGATCCACACCTTTGAGTTTTTGATTTTCCGCTGGCAAAGTGTGTGCACTTGAAAAACACTTTGTGGCATGAAAGATTAAATTAATCCGATAATCTGCTCTTCTGAAGTTTACTCACGTGTCTGGCAGAGAGAAGAAGAAGAAGGAAAAGAAGAACAAGAACAAGAAAAAGAATAAGAACAAGAACACGGAGAACCAAAACCCTGTTGATTGTGTGCCAACGAGTTTCGATTTTAAGCATTATTTGAGGTCAAACCAAACAAAATGAGAAAAAAAATGTTGAGGTCTACATGAAGAAGAACGACGAGGAGGAGGAGGAGGAGGAGGAGGAGAAAACGTTTAAACAAGGTAGAAAAAAAAATAGAACAAACACGTAAATCATCAGAAAGATAACAGATCAGTGCCCGGACAAATAGATAGGTACATCGGTCGTCTGCCTGCCTGATTCTATTTCTTCTTCCCGCCGCCAGGTCAGGGTCAGACCAGGTCCCAGATCGGAGACGCGGCAGAAAAGTCTCTCGGTGATTGGCTAGTCATTTCCCCGTTGCCAGCGGCCATATTATGTTGACAGGAGGGAAGGGGATGGCTCAGCTCAAAGACCAGATCGATGTTCGATTGACTTTTCCTCATCTTGGGTATATGTGAGGCAGCGTGGTGGAATCAGGCCCTCGTCAAAATAATCAAAGTGAAGAAACTCGCATTTTTCCGCAGGTTTGTGAAATTTTTATCAAATTTAGGTTTTTTGGTTCAACACTAATGGGGAGGGG
>NW_004797326.1:1097989-1103232 GCF_000002075.1 Aplysia californica | reverse complement strand
CAGACAGAGAGAGAGAGAGAGAGAGAGAGAGAGAGAGAGAGAGAGAGAGAGAGAGAGAGAGAGAGATTTTATCAAACCAAACAGACAGATAGATAGAAAGTTTGGCGAACAGATTTAGGAGTGAGGAATGGGGAGAAATGGGAGGGTAGAGGGGTCTACTATTAGTGTATTGCTTGGTAATTCCAACGTAGATCTAGAATCTACTCATATAAAATATCTACTTTAAAGCTGAAAGCTGGGATTTTAACAAATAGGCGTCTGCAGTGAAGCAGTTAGGCTCACCACCTTCCCATGCAGGAGGCACGAATTTAATTCCCGAGCGTTTTGAAATATTATGTATCTCAGTCTTCTTCTTCTTCTTCTCGATTGCATCACACTTGAAATCTGGTATCTGTCATAAATTAGGCCGTCCTGCTCAGTTCATCTGTCAGCCCGTATAGCTTCTCTTGCAGCGTCAGTGGGATTGGCCACGTTTCCTGTCTCAGGGCCTTGTGTGTCTTGCAGTGCTGAAGAATATGTTCAACAGTTTGGTCCGCCTCTCCACACTGGCATTTTGGGGATTGTACTAGTTGAAAACATTTGTACATATGTTGTCTCATCTTGTGTGTTGTGTCCTTAGTCTGAAGATAATGACTTGTTCTTGGCGGGACAGCTCATGGTAGCCATCTGGTGTCTGAGGTGCTTTAAATATCTCAGTCTTCCTGCCTTGATTTTGTATCCCTCTTAGCCTTCTAAAATTAAATAATCTAAATTGTGTCGACAGTGTGACAATATCTGCATTTAAAACTAGATTTCATTTAACAATCGCTCATTTCGCAAGTAGCTTCCTATACTTTGCCAAGAAAGTGTGTGTGGGGGAGGGGGGATGTGTATTTAAAAGACATTCACAAGGATTGTCCTGTGTCTTTCCCTATCATGTCGTCGTCTTAAACTTCCTGTGGGTGCATGGTTGATAATTTGATCCACTTTCTTGAATGTGGGAATGTGTACGTGCTGGGTTTTTTAATTCAATTTAGATATTTTACGCCCTATTCAACACAACTAAGGTCATTAGGAGGCGTCCTTCGGCCCTGCCTGTCATGGCCAATCCAAGCCGAGAGGGACACAACATTCCAGCAGAAAGACCGAAATACTCGATTCCAAAAATTCTGCACACTCGGGAATTGAACTCGGACAGTGAAGGGCTTAACTGCTACCATAGACGCAGGTCAGACTAAGGTACGGAGGACACTGGTTCAAATCCCAAATGCTGTATGTAGAGGTGTTCTTGAAATTATGTTATTTGAGGAGTCCTCAAAGCACTCCGCCTTCTAAGCTCGACATTTTCAGAGATAGAAGTTATCTGCATAGGTCCCACCTCATAAATAAACTGTCTGCAGGCCTATTTAAAGGGAAATTCAGCTCGCAAAAAAAGGACCTCATCTTTCCATAATTCCGACTGAAAAGATGACGTCAAAATTGTTGCCTTGACTCTATTCGTATCCAGCTTTACTGTTCAATAGTTACTTTAGGCATGCACCATAATATGTTCATCTAACTAGTATTATAATAGTTGCAAAATGTATGGTAATAATATGTGTATTGCAATTGATAATTAAAATGTCTTTTTGTTGGGATGTCAGCGGGTGATACATCGAATTCATTATAACCAGTATCCAGCCTATGCACATAGTCACATTTTTCAGACAGATGGCAATGGGTTTGTTCTGCAGCATGACACAGACATAGTTAAAAGCCACACACATCGTGCACCCTGTAAAGAGAGTTTTCACAGACGGATAAGGAGATCGCTGTATAAACAGAGGGACACAAAGTTCTGTGGTTGAAGGACGATCACGTGTGACGTCATCATTATCTGAGGGGAAACTACTTGGTGCTATATTCGTGTATTTGCTTATATAAACCAATCGCTTGTTAGGACGAAATTTGTCTAGACGTAAGTATGGATTTTTTGTATGGTCACTCTACTTCTGAAAGCGTGGTAGATGACAGTGTGCACAATAGGGCCGGAGGAAAACTATAGCCTATAATTATAATGCACTTGTCAATCATGTGAAGAATAACCTTAGTTTGATCTCCTCAGTCCAATGCTGTTTTGACCCTGTCTGTCTGGTCAAGCAGGGCTGAGAGGAGGGGGATAATGTCCAAGCACACAGAAAGGGATACTTGATTTGTGAGGCAGTGTGCTGGAATCAGGCTCTCGTCAAAATAATCAAAGTGAAGAAATTTGCATTTAACCGCAGGTTTGTGAATTTTTATCGAATTTTTGTTTTTTGGCTCAACACCTTTCATGCCCATTAAAGAACTAATTTCGGTGTGGATTTTTCTGAAAAGCGTTGATTAAAGGTATAAAAAAAAAATTCAGTTACCACGGACTCTTAAGCTAAGGAAGTAACTAATCTTTGGCTGCCATTTTCTCACTAATTTTACCTCTGAAAACAGGTGACACCCACCTCCTTCTTTTGCAAATATCTCGACTTGTTTTCAAGATAAATGGATATTTTTTTCATCCAAATAAAGACAAGTAAACAAGCTTTAAGATAATACCAATAACTCTACAAGCTAAAAAATTGACGAGAGCCTGATTCCACCACGCTGCCTCACATTTAAAAAACAAAAAAATCCTCCTGGGAGGGAGTTTTGGCTTCATGTCTTTTTCATCAAACAGTGAAGCAAGTAACCACCAAACCACAGAGGGGGCTCTCGTGGCCTTCAGGTTAAGGTGTTAGCCTCTCATTCAAAAGGTCCCGGGTTCGAATCCGGGTAGCGACCGAAAAATTGTCTTCTCTAGATTTGTCTCCTTTCACCTCATTTCCTGCTCTCTAGATATGTTCTGTCGTCTGCTTTCGTCTCCTCTTTCTGCCCCCACCCCCTCACCTCCTTTGCCCTTTCCTCTGGGCTCCTGATTCTTTCTGCAGCCTTTCTACTGCTACTCCTTCGCTTCTTCTTACTGCTGTCTTTCAGCCACTCCCCTGATCTTCTGGTAGGAGAGACCTACACCTAGCCTTCTCGGACAAGGGTGAAAAATCTCTGAGGGCCTGTGTGCAAGTTGCGCACGTTAAAGATCCCTTGGTGGTCTAAAATCGATCAGAGTAGGCTTTGGCCACCACCCGGGCAAAATTCCAAATTTCCTACCAACTGAAAATATTAGGTGTGTCCCGCGCGCTCATATGACCTTATGCAGTTGCGAGCGCCGTAAAACACTTTACAAAAACAAAAACAAACAAACACCACAGATACCGGTTTGAGGATTATGTCTGCCTATTTTGGTTCTTCTTGGAACCGAATGGCTACTATTGTTAATTACAGAACAGTAGCAGCAGCAGGAGTAATAGTAGTAGTAGTAGTAGTAGTAATAGTAGTAGTAGTAGTAGTAGTAGTAGTAGTAGTAGTAGTAGTAGTAGTAGTAAATGTTGTTGTTGTTATTGTAATAATAGTATTAGTAGCTGTAGCAGCAGTAGTGGTAGTAGTTAGTATTATTAATATTATTATTAACAATATTGATTTGGACCTCTTCTATAGCTCCTTCAACCAGGTGGCTCTATAGGCCCTTCACGATAGAATTTGTGAGGCAGCTTGACGGAATCAGGCTCTCGTCAATTTTGGGGCATGTAGAGTTATTGGTATCATTCTAAAGCTTGTTTACTTGTCTTTCTTTGAATGAAAAATATATCCATTTATCTTGAATACAAGTCGAGATATTTGCGAATGAAGAAGGTGGGGTTACCTGTTTTCAGGGGTAAAATTAATGACAAAATTGCCGCCAAAGATTATTCATTTCCTTAGCAAAAGAGTCCGTGGTAATATAAAATTTTCATTTTTGTGCCTTTAAATAACGTTTTTCTGAAAAATCCACACAGAAATGAATTCTTTAATTGTCATGAAAGGTGTTGAGCGAAAAACCAAAAATTTGACAAAAATTCACAAACTTACGGAAAAATGCAAGTTTCTTCACTTTGACTATTTTGACGAGAGCCTGATTCCACCACGCTGCCTCACATTTAGTTCCAGCAGCCAACACAATGAAATGTTTCATGTACGCCAGCCATACAACAATCCATTCAAATGTACTATTGATACACCCTTAATAAAGCCATAAAGCTCTGAAAATGATATAATATTGGTTTAACGCCCCTATCAACACTACTATATTATATAAGAGGTCGCACCATCGAGTCAACCACCCCAACCACGACATTCCAGTGTCCCCGCTGCAACAGACATTGTACATCCAAGATCGGATTGCACAGCCACATACGCGTCCACAGATTAGCTGCAGGATTCATCGTCATCTTCGGCAACGAAGGACTACCTGCATACATACCTTCGAGGGTAACGTCCATCTCTGAAAGGACCGAGCCAATCGAGAAAATCGTGTAAGTACCTTTCCCAAAGACACAACGTCGGACCGAACTGACGCTCGAACCCACCTACCTGCAATTGTACGATTACGAGTCCGTAGCCTAACTACAAGGCCACCGACGCCACCCCATGAAGTTCTGATTAAAGAAAACATATACAAATTAATACAATAACTATAGATTCTAATCACACAACTGTTGGAAGAAGAATCAAACTAGCTCGAAAAATAAGTTCTAAATGAATGTGTCCTTAGATCAGCCTTAAATGCGGTCAACATAAGCGTCCTCCTTAAATCCAGTGGGGAGGAGTATAATTTAGAAAAGGTCATTAACCTTTGGCATTACATCAGTTTGGTAGAATAATTGTTTTACCATTTCCTTGCAAACCGAGTCACTTAGATGGTAATTTATACTGACAAGAGATCCTACTCATGACTACCCCGCATTAAGAATCTGTCTGGAAAAGCATTTATTCTTCCTTCTGTGTGCTCTGTTCACATCAAAATGTTTCTGTAACTCGTTTTTCATCCCTTTTTTGTCTACCAGCGAGCCGAACAATCCCGTCAAATGATAATAATGTATGTCTACAACAACACCCGAGGTACATCCCTGGGAACGAAGATCTACTCATTTCCATGAGTTATTTGATCAGGGAATACGATGTCTTGTATTTTCTTGGCGGACCAGGGGTCAGTGGGTCATTACAGGGATGACCTACTTGACTTACGTCACTTCCTCTACGTCATTTGGTGTCACCCTGGGACCAATGGCGCGTCTTAATTGATTGCCCGAGCCCCTCACTTGTCGTTTGTGGTCAGTGCGGTTGGAAGGATGTGGTGGGATTTTTGGCGGGCTTTTTTTTTTGTTGGTTTGTTTGTTGTT
>NW_004797326.1:1094105-1095278 GCF_000002075.1 Aplysia californica | reverse complement strand
CCCGCCTTTCTCTCTCCCTCTCTTTCTCTCTGTCCCCACACCTCCTACCCCAACCCTCCCTCCCTCCCTCCCTCTGCCTCTCTCTTGCTTTCTCAGTAGGCGTATTAACATTCAGAACAACATCAACAAAAGTGCCTTTCTCCCGCTTGGCGAAGTGAACATACTATGTATTCAGAGTTTCTAATGAGGTTTCGAATTCACTCAAAAAGCTGATCAAATTGTACAATGACGCAGGCCTTCAAGCTGAAAAATGTGTATAATATACCTCATTGAAGTGGCATGGCGAATCTGATTTTCTTTTTTTAAATAAAGAAAGCAAAACGAAACGAAAGTATAAAAAAATAATACCAAAACCAAATAAAAACAGAACGAAAAACCACGTTCAACTTCCTTATGTAAAGACATTTTAGACAAGGGCACTGCGGGCAACACTATAGGTTTACCTATTTTTCTGGGTTCAAGCCAAATAATTAATGTCGTCTTCTGACACCTTGTTAGTAATAATATGATTAGAACACATTTTTTTTTAAATCACCAAATCAAAACCAGAAAAGCCAAACAAAAATTAGAAATAAAACAATAACAACAACAACAACAACAACAACAACAACAACAACAAAACGGAAGAAAATTTCCGAAAAACTTTCCACCACAAAGAGTTGAACGACACCCAAGGGGTCAACTTAGATATTCATTTGCCGATACCTTATATTATACTTTTAGATAGGTGACCACGTGTGTCACAACACAGTGGAATCACACGCTCGTCAATTTTGGGGCATGAACATCATCTTAAAAGGTTGTACATTAAATAGTCTTGCTTTTGATAAAACAGAAAATACATATATTATCTCTGTTTTTAATAGAATTGAAGATTTATATTTTTGCAATTAAAGGAGGTGGGGTTCGCCTGGTGTCAGAGGTAGAACTAGCTGCTTAAAAATGGTGGAATGGTATAGGTTTAACGTCCCTATCAACATTATTTGGTTATTTATGAGGAGGAACCTCTGATCTAACGTCCCTCTCCGAAAGGACCGACAGCTGCTTGGTAACTTCTAAAGCTGTTGTGTTCTTTACACTTTTGGTGACTGTTATTAACTTATTTTCTGTAAAACGCAGGCATGAATATGTTTTTAAATGGACATAACAGGAGTTGAGTCCAAAATAACTAAC
>NW_004797326.1:1065346-1094005 GCF_000002075.1 Aplysia californica | reverse complement strand
CCAAAAAAAAAGGAAATGGTAAAAATGATTTAACTGGCTGACAATATCCATTTCTTCCCTTTCATTACTTTGACGAGCGCCTGATTTCATTACGACGGCACAAAAATGTGTCCTTGAAATAGACACATTTCTAAAAAATAAAAACATTAAATGAACAAAATTCGGAATAAAATAACTGTCGAGCATAAATAGTTCAACGTCCCCTAGGAGGTCAACTTTGACGTCAGTTTGTTGATATGTAATAAACCTCAGACGGTTGGTAATGTTATTTGTGTCGCCTCACAACACGTGGGAGAATCAAGCGCTCGTCAAGTTTTGAGCTTGCACATCATCTCAAAGTCAAAGCTTCTACATATGTGAGGCAGCGTGGTTGAATCAGGCTCTCGTCAATTTTGGGGCATGTAGAGTTATTGGTAGCATCTTAAATCTTGCTCACTTGTCTTTATTTGGATGGGAAAAAATCCATTTCTCTTGAATGCAAGTCAAGATATTGGCGAATGAATGAGGTGGGGGGTCACCACCTGTTTTCAGAGGTAAAATTTGTGAGAAAATGGCAACGAAAGATTATAGTTATTTCCTTAGCTTAAGAGTCCGTGGTAACTGAAAATTTACATTTTTTGTGCCTTTAATTAACGTTTTTCAGACAAATCCAAACAGAAATGAGTTTTTTAATGGACACGAAAGGTGTTGAGCCAAAAAACAAAAATTTGATAAAAATTCACAAACCTGCGGATAAGTGCAAGTTTCTTCACTTTGATTATTTTGCCGAGAGCCTGATTCCACCACGCTGCCTCACATATCGCTTGCTTTTGACAAAAAAATAATCATTATCATCTGTTTTGAATAGAAGTCGTGATTTTTTTTATCTAAAAGCAGACTGTGTTTGCCTGGTTTCAGAGGTAAAATCTTGGTCACTTCTCGAGTATTGAGCGCCCTTCAAAACTCCTAATTAGTAGTGTTATTTATGTGCTTTTGACGAACGCTTTTCTGAAATGAAATGGTATAGGTTTAACGCTCCTATCAACACTATTAGGTTATTTAAGAGACAGGGCCTCCTAGTTTAACGTCCATCTCCGATAGGACCGAGCCAAGAGGAAAATTCGTGTAAAGTGCCTTTCCCAAGGACACAACGTCGGACCGAGCTGAGTCTCGAACCCCCGAACCTACAATCTCACGATTACGAGTCCGTTAAGCCTAACCACTAGTCTACCGACGCCAACGCTTTTCTGTCAAACCCGCAAATAAATGTGTTTTTATCTAGACATTAAAGATTTTGACCCCCCTTCCCCTCCCCACCCCTCTAAAAAAAAGCCTTTAAAAATAGATAAAGATAGTTCAGTGGGGGAGAAAATGTCAGTTTCTTTCCTTCAATTCCATCATGTTGAGGAAGAATAAGATTATTTTGACAAGCAACTGATTTCACCACGCTGCCTAACATAATATCAGCCTCAGTTTTACAGGGCGTGGCAAACTAAGCCCAGATCTGACATGGCAAAAGGAGAAGGCAGAGCTGACTGCCCTGAGGTAGGAGAGACTTGTAATTCTATAAAATGGTGGAAAGGTGTTAACCTTCGTTTACACTGTGCTCGGAGTTCAGCGGAGACCAACAACATGACGTGTCAACTCTCATTCTGGGGAGTTTAGATGAAGAAGCCTACTTGTATTTGAGCTAATTGTAGCGGTAGATGGTGGTTTTAGTGTTTGAAAATCTTTCAGGTTTTAAAAATATGTTTTTTTCTTCTGTTTTTGTTGTTTTTAATGTAAGTGGATTTTTGTAACCCCTATCGACACAATTTAAATCATTCGTGAGGCAGCGTGGTGGAATCAGGCTCTCGTCAAAATAATCAATACGAAGAAACTTGCATTTTTCTAAAGGTTTGTAAATTTTTATCAAATTTTTGTTTTTTGGTTCAACACCTTTCATGCCCATTGAAAAACTCATTTCTGTGAGGATTTTTCAACAAAAAAACCGTTGATTAAAGGCATCAAAAATGTAAATTTTCAGTTACCACGGACTCTTAAGCTAAGGAAATAACTAATCTTTGGCATCCATTTTCTCACTAAGTTTGCCTCTGAAAACAGGTGACTCCCACCTCCTTCTTTCGCAAATATCTCGACTTGTATTCAAGAAAATGGATATTTTTTTCATCCAAATAAAGACAAGTGAACAAGCTTTAAGATGGTACCAATAACTCTACATGCCCAAAAATTGACGAGAACCTGATTTTAGTAGGTGGGCTTCCAACCCTACCTGTTGAAGCCAATACGGGCTGAGAGGGATGCAACATCCCTGCAGAAAGACTGAGATACTCGATAAAAAAAAAGAAATTATTCGTACTGGCAAATCGAACTCAGACCTCCTGCGTTTGACAGTGACCCCTCTTAGGGAACATAGACACCGGTCAGAGTTCTGTAGAGACCTGTGTTACTTCTGGTTTGGAGCCAAGCATTTTACTGTAGGAGCTGGCTGTTGTAGGGCCAGCCTGTCTTACGAGAGAAGATGGACTTTCATGGAGACAAACAGAGGGAGGGCTTATAAACCTCTGATGACATGATGATAATAATAATGTTAATCACAATGATAATATAATTATAATTAATAGTGCTATGTGGCGTCGGTGGCTAAGTGGTTAGACTACCGGACTCGTAATAGTGAGGTTTCGGGTTCGGGGGTTCGAGCCCCGGGCCCGACGTTGTGTCCTAGGGAAAGGCACTTTATACGAATGTTTCCTCACTTCCTCACTTCAACCAGGTTGGAAAGGGTACCCGGCCATACACAGCGAAAGATCTTGTCAGTATGTTAGTGTTTTAACTCTTATAAATGGCCGCTTGCCATGTCTTTAAAAGAACGAATAATACTACTCTCACGGAAATGCTCTGAAATAATTCCTGTCCCAAAGAAACAATCAATACAAAATTTGAACGATCTAAGACCTGTCGCTTTAACATCAGTCCTCATGAAATGTTTAGAAAAACTAGTTTTGAAAGAACTGAGAAAATCAACAGAAGACATACAGGATAACATGCAATTTGCCTATCGTGCCAAGAGGGGCGTGGAGGATGCCATTCTCGTGTTCTTAGATAACATCTACAAACACATAGACACACCACGAAATTACTGCAGGATACGTTTTGCTGATTTTTCATCCGCATTCAACACAATCCAACCGCACTTAATGGTTTCAAAATTAATTAACATGAACATAAACAAGAACATTACAGGTTGGATTCTTGAGTTCTTAACCAATCGACTTCAATATGCTAATATTCACGAACACCGGTGCGCCCCAAGGCTGTGTAATCTCCCCTGTCTTGTTTACGCTCTACACCAACGACTGTACTTTTGATAACAAAAACATCAAAGTAATAAAATTTGCGGATGATTCCACTTTACAAGGCCTTATAACAACAAATGAGAATGAATACAGGGACGTTGTGAATCTATTTACAAACTGGTGTAATAACCACTTCCTTATACTAAACGTAAAAAAGACAAAGGAATTAATAATAGACTTTAGAGTTTAAAAAAACCCAATTTCAACCACTAATTATTAAAGATGAAGAGGTGAAGGTGGTAAGCTCTTAGAAGTATCTTGGTGTAACAATCGATCACAAACTTGACTGGCATCCCCACGCTGCTCTTGTGCATAAAAAAGTTAATCAAAGAATGTTTCTTTTAAGGAAATTAAGAAGGTTCCTTGTTGACAAAAAGATTTTGTCCCTTTTGTACCATTCTATGATTGAAAGTGTGCTATTATTTTGTATTTGCTGCTGGGGTGGGAATTGTAAGGTGAATGATTAAGAAAAATTTGACAGAACCATTAAGAAGGCCAGCAAGATCTCTGGATATGATTTTATAAGGATGGATGGAATGTATAACACCACACGTATAAAAAAGATAAAAAGCATTATAAACGACCCATCACACCCCTTTTCCACACAAATTGTAAGATCACGCAGCTGCAGATATGTACCTCCAAAAACAAAGAAAGAAAGAAAGAAAAGAAGTTTTTTAAAAATCTAGCATAAGGCTTTTGCCAGAATGAGCATAGATGTGTGTTGCTCTTATAGAGTATGTATCTGTATATAACTCCAAAGGTCTAATATCTAAATTCCTGCATGTGGTTGAATGATGCATCTGATGTAAATGTACATTTTTCAGCTTTACTTTTCCTTTCATATTGAATTTTAATGAGAGTAATATAATATATGATTTAATTTTTTTATGTATACCTGCACGTGTTTTTACGGTCCTGTACAGCCAAGGAAAATTTCCGTCGGGGATAATAAAGTACTATCTTATCTTATCTTATCTTATCTATATGCTTCCCAGGAAGTTGAGATGGTTTCAGAATGCTTTCATTTCTGCTCGGACAATAAAATAGATTGTGAAGCGCATAGAGCTTGCTGTTGAGCGGGGATATACGCTATACAAATGCTATTTATTTTCTATTATTATCATTAATAATGACAATTATAATATTATTGATGATAATTATTATCATAATCATAATAATTTCAGTGATGATAATGATGATGATGATGATTATGATGAGGGGGGTGATGAGGATGGTAATGACATAATACTATTGCATGATTGTTTTCCCAAAAACCATATAATGAGTAACTCACTTATCAGCCTACTTCTGGAATAATAATCTCTATCTTAAGTATTTTCTCTCACAATGTATTCATCACAGCCTGGCCGTCAACATGTTGAACTGGTTTGTCTCCATCTTAGTCGGCCCTTTCACGCGCCGTGCTCATGCAAGTGCCTACAGTTTTGTATTGAGCATAATAAGTATACACATGGTGTGCGGTCTAATACCCCGAACAATTTCACCACCAGAGCAGAGTAGTCGTTTGACCTGGAACCTACCAAATGAACTCAACTCCGTGCCGCCTGTGAAGGTAAAGAACACAATAACACCCACCAGCGATCCAGACAAACAGGAAGAGCCAGTTGTTGTACACAGTCCTCTTTCTGCACACGACCAGTGGGACGATGCTTTAAGCAGTATCACTGATGGGCCCGACGAGAGTCCAGAAATTAATGAATTATCTACTTCTGAAACGGCCCTGGATGTATTTTCACATAATAACCCCGTTTTGGCAAAATTGCAATCATACTCCCGCGATTTCCTTAGCACATTTATTGGCCGCAGGCTTTTGGAAATACCGGAAACAACAATCATAAATATTGTAACGGATGAAAGTAGGAGTAGATCTAGTCGTGATGAAATGGAAGATGGAACTTGTAGAAATCGCTGTGGATCAATAGGGAATGTTTGGACTCTTAACCCTGAAAAAGTCTTCACTTGCTCTTGTCACCAACTCTGTCTTGTGTACCGTTCTTGTTGCTCAGATTTCACATTTGCGTGTTTGCAACTTTGGCAACAAGGCTACGAGACTCTGTCGCCTGCACTCTGGAGCGCTGACTCTACATGTATGGCAGAGCTTGACCTCCTGGCTGTCACCGACTGTGCAACAATTCGCACGCACACCATTAGTAGTTCTAGTTCGACAGACGTTTTCTTTTCCCAATTTCCTGTCGTGGATCTCAGCACAGGTGTTCTCTACGACAGTTTTGAGACGTATCTGTGTTACGCCAGCGACAGATCTGTGCCTGTGACATTCAAGATGACCGTGCCTGGTGCCATTAATCTTGTGGTAACTATGAAACATCTGAGGGATTATCTTAAAAGCGTACGTCAGATTTCTTTCGATTTATCCACTGTCACATTTCCGAAGTTTGGATGTAGATTTCATCATGCTGGGGTTTTGCAATCAGGCTTTTCAATTTTGTTCCAGCTGGACAATCAACAGGTCATAAACTTTAAACTTTTTCAAGGGACGCAATCCCAAATGCAGTGTAATGTCACTGAGGGGACCTGTGAGCATTTCGTGTGTGATGATGAAGGCGAACTGCAGAATGGACAATGTTTGTACCCCACGTACGTCAAGATATCCATTCATCACCACTCTCTTCTGCTGATGGACAGAGAAGATGACCTC
Source organism: Aplysia californica (assembly GCF_000002075.1). NCBI lineage: Eukaryota > Metazoa > Mollusca > Gastropoda > Aplysiida > Aplysiidae > Aplysia > Aplysia californica. The sequence continues at coordinate 1,087,990 of NW_004797326.1, read as the reverse complement.
TTCGAGTACATTCGCTGTTTTTTTCACCACCTGTCTCCTAACGTCGTGCAAACAGAACTTCTTGGCCTGGGAAACCACTCACAATTCACAATGGACTTACGGGTCACCAGCCTGATGAAATATAACCAGTCCAGACAGGGTATTTGGCCTCGGGCTATAAGGCAATGCATTCTGGGCTACATGAGCTACGGAACAGACTCGCTGAGACGACGCCGTGAGACGGACAGAGGGTTCCAACATCTTTCCACCGGAGTGATGAACTGGCCAAAAACTCCCTCTAACCGCACCTCGAATCTTGCTGACAGGGCTAACACCACAGAACTTAGCATATGCGTCCAGCTGTCGATCAAAGCTCTTGACCTGAACGAGGAGTGTTCCGGTGAGCTCCTCAATCTGGAGAGACACGTGCCGGAAGTGTACGCCAAGTGCTGGACATCTGGATCATCTGCCGCTCTCCTGACTCATAGCTGGACGCAAGTCCTCAGCCAATTTGCTGGCAGCTTTGCTATGACAGTATATTTCACTATGGTCTAGTTTCTATCACCTTTTTGGGATTATTGGTTTAATATTTTTTCTCATTTTTATCTCACTTCTTCTTTCTATCTATCTATCTATCTATCTATCTATCTATCTATCTATCTATCTATCTATCTATCTATCTATCTACTTATCTATCAAACTTTCTATCTATCTATCTATCTATCTATCTAGCTATCTACTTATCTATCAATATATCTATCTATCTATCTATCTATCTATCTATCTATCTATCTATCTATCTATCTATCTATCTATCATACCTCGATATAAACTTTATACATGGCACGCATTTTACCTATGTAATATAGTATTAACAGATTAGAACTATAAGTATATACCACTTATTCTAGGTTGACTCTGGTAGACAGGAAAAATTCAGCCCGATTTAAGGCAGATAAAAAATGTACTGACCACAGCAAAGGAAAATAAACCACGACTTGCAGTCTCTTTGAACAGTTTCAAAACTGTTTTTTTTTTTTAATTTCATGATATATATATATATATATATATATTCTTCCTATGTTTAAAGCGCAGATTCTGTCGCAGTGCTTGCATGTCAGTGTCGTAGATCGAAGCTCTGTACAGTCGAACCTGCCCTGACGGCCACCTCTAAAAGACAGCCACCTGTACAAACAGCCACTTTCCATTCCCCTCCCCCCCCCCCCCCCCCCAATTGCGTTTTTTCTTTATAATACAACTGTGTAAAACTGGCACCTGTCCAACGCGGCCGTGGCCACCATATTTTAACACACAACCCCTATTACACTAAGCAATAACGCCTGTCTTAGACGGCCACCTTAGTGACTCCATTAAGTTTTGTCATTAATTTTGAGGCAGCGTGGTGAAATCAGGCTCTCGTCAAAATAATCAAAGTGAAGAAACCTGCATTTTTCGCAGGTTTGTGAATTTTTATCAAATTTTTGTTTTTTGTCTAAACACCTTTCATGCCCATTAAAGAATTAATTTCTGTGTGGATTTTTCTGAAAAACGTTGATTAAAGACACATAAAAAATGTAATTTTTCAGTTACCACGGACTCTTAAGCTAAGGAAATAGCTAATGTTTGGTGGCCATTTTCTCACTAATTTTACCTCTGAAAACAGGTGACCCCCACCTCCTTCTTTCGCAAATATCTCGACTAGTATTCAAGATCAATGTACATTTTTTTCATCCTAGTTAAGACAAGTGAACAAGCTTTAAGATGATACCAATAACTCTACATGCCCAAAAATTAACGAGAGCCTGATTCCACCACGCTGCCTCACAATTGTGCATTGACCCATGGTGTTGTGGGCGAGCCGTTATAATCTAATCACCTGTCGTTGTTGTTAGGTAATCCCTCCAACCGATCATGTTGCGTAGGCCCCTCCCACTGTTGACCAATAGATACCAATTTCCAGCTGCTGGTGAGGGAAGCGTGTGATCCGTCATAACCCATGAGCCATATCGTCATATCGTAAGTGAGATGAGTGGTCACTGTTTATCCAGTCTGTAACAAAGTAACAATGGACGTCAACATGGACATGTGACAAAAGAAGCGTCTCTCGTTCTTCGAGTGGTGGCGACCCATATGTTTGTTTCACCATAGCATTCAGTCCTCCTTGTCTGACACATTTCGTTTTATTGTCACCCTTGCACAAAATCAGCAGCAGAATAAAAAAGACAAACAAAATACAAACCAGCAACAACAACAAAACCAACAATAATGCGGTTACTTTCGATTGGGAATGAGGTTTGTTTTCTTCATCTTGATCAGTCCTGCCCAAGACGGCGACCTGTCTTATACAGCCATTTTTCTCCTTGACAATGGGTGGCCGTCTTACACAGGTTTGACTGCATTTCTGCTGTTTTCCTTTCGTCCTTGGCGCTTCTCAGCCTGGTTGTTTCTAAAGCTGCTCTCTAGCATTACAGTTCTTTCCTTTATCCTTTCCTCCATGTTTTCCAGTCCTCAGCTATTTCTTCCCAGATGCTAACATCTACTCCAAGCTTAGATAAGCTGTTTTTGCAGGTGTCTTTGTACCTCAATTTTGGTCTTCCTCTTGGGCTCTTTCCCTGGGCAAACTCGCCATACAGAAGTTGCTTCGGAATCCGGTTGTCGTCCATTCTCTTGACATGGCCCAGCCGTCTCAATGTTTTTAAACACAGGATAGTTGTTATGTTCTGGAGGTTTGCCCGTGCCAACACTTCAACACTTGTAACCTTGTCAAGCCACGAAATGCCTAAGATCTTGCGGCCGCATCTAAGATGGAAAATGTCCAGGCGCTTTTCTTGTCTGCTATACAAGGTCCATGTTTCAGATCCATAAAGGAGTGTGCTGAGGACACATGCTTCGTAAATCTTGATCTCTGTTGTCATGGTTAATCTTTTGTTTTCTCCTGGTGTTGATCTCATAATCAAGTGATGTAGTAGAGCTGATGGTAGACCCCAGGTAACAGAACGTGTCCACTGTCCCAAGTTCCTTGTCGTTCAGCCATATATGGCTCTGCTCTGCACCTTCTTGGGTAAGGATGACTGCTTTCTTAACACTGATGACCAAGCTAAAGACCTTGCATGCTGTTGATAGGCGGTCCATCATTGTTTGTAGGGTTGATTCACTGTGAGCAACAAGAGCTGCATCATCGGCGAAGAGAAGAAATAATATGCTTAATCAAATACTATGTGGCATCGGTAGTTTAGTGGTTAGACTACCAGACTCGTAAGTGTGAGGCCCGACGATGTGTCCATGGGAAAGGTACTTTAACCGAATTTTTCTCACTTCACGCTCGTGGGAATGGGTACAGATAGCGAAAGATCTTGTCAGTATGACAATGATTTAGCTTCTGTAAAATGGCAGCTTGCACTGTATACTTCCAAGGAAGTTGGAATTGTTTGCTTGGGTAATAATATAGATTGTAGAGTGCACAGAGGTTACGCTATACAAATGATGATGCTGATGGTGATGCTGATGCTGATGCTGATGCTGATGCTGCTGCTGAGGATGATGATGATGATGATAATGATGATGATGATGATGATGATGATGATGATGATGATGATGATGATGATGATGACGATGATGGTGGTGATGACCATGATGATATATTATTAGATGCTTTTTTCCATAAAAAAACATGTAATGATTTACTCACTTATCACATTACTTCTGGAGTAACAATTTTATCTGAAATATTTTCTCTCCCAGTGCATTCACAACAGCCTGGCTGTCAACATGTTGAACTTGTTTGTCTCCATCTTAGTCGGCCCTTTCACGCGCCGTGCTCATGCAGGTGTCTACATTTCTGTATTGAGCATAATAAGTATACACATGGTGTGCGGTCTAATACCCCGAACAATTTCACCACCAGAGCAGAGTAGTCGTTTGACCTGGGACCTACCGAATGAACTCAGCTCCGTGCCGCCTGTGAAGGTAAAGAACACAATAACACCCACCAGCGATCCAGACAAACAAGAAGAGCCAGTTGTTGTACACGGTCCTCTTTCTGCACACAACCAGTGGGACGATGCTTTAAACAGTATCACTGATGGGCCCGACGAGGGTCCAGAAATTAATGAATTATCAACTTCTGAAACGGCCCTAGATGTATTTTCACATAATAACCCCGTTTTGTCAAAAGTGCAATCATACTCCCACGATTTCCATAGCACATTTATTGGACGCAGGCTTTTGGAAATACCGGAAACAACAATTTTAAATATTGTAACGGAAAGTTGGGGTAGATCTAGTCGTGATGAAATGGAAGATGGAACTTGTAGAAATCGCTGTGGATCAATAGGGAATGTTTGGACTCTTAACCCTGAAAAAGTCTTCACTTGCTCTTGTCACCAACTCTGTCTTGTGTACCGTTCTTGTTGCTCAGATTTCACATTTGTGTGTTTGCAACTTTGGCAACAAGGCACCGAGACTCTGTCGCCTGCACTCTGGAGCGCTGACTCTACATGTATGGCAGAGCTTGACCTCCTGGCTGTCACCGGCTGTGCAACAATTCGCACGCACACCATTAGTAGTTCTAGTTCGACAGACGGTTTCTTTTCCCAATTTCCTGTCGTGGATCTCAGCACAGGTGTTCTCTACGACAGTTTTGAGACGTATCTGTGTTACGCCAGCGACAGATCTGTGCCTGTGACATTCAAGATGACCGTGCCTGGTGCCATTAATCAAATGACAACTATGAAACAACTGACAGATTATCTTAAAAGCGTACATGAGTTTTCTTTTGATGTATTCGCTATCACATTTCCCAAGTTTGACTGTAGAAATCGTATTGCTGGTGTGATTACACAAGGCTTTTCAGTTTTGATCCAGATAGATGACTTACAGGTCATAAACTTTGAACTTTCTCAAGGGACAAAGGCCACTGAAATGCGTATCCAGATTCAGTGTAATGTCACTGAAGGGACCTGTGAGCATTTCGTGTGTGACGATGAAGGCGAACTGCGGAATGGACAATGTTTGTACCCCACGTACGTCAAGATATCCATTCATCAACACTCTCCTCTGCTGATGGACAGAGAAGTTGTTGATGACCTCTTCGAGTACATTCGCTGCTTTTTTTACCACCTGTCCCCTAACGTCGTGCAAACGGAACTTCTTAGCCTGGGAAACCACTCACAATTCACAATGGACTTACGAGTCACCAGCTTGATGAAATATAACCAGTCCAGACAGGGTATTTGGCCTCGGGCTATAAAGCAATGCATTCTGGGCTACATGAGCTACGGAACAGACTCGCTGAGACGACGCCGTGAGACGGACAGAGGGTTCCAACATCTTTCCACCGGAGTGAAGAACTGGCCAAAAACTCCCTCTAACCGCACCTCGAATCTTGCTGACAGGGCTAACACCACAGAACTTAGCATCTGCGTCCAGCTGTCGATCAAAGCTCTTGACCTGAACGAGGAGTGTTCCGGTGAGCTCCTCAATCTGGAGAGACACGTGCCGGAAGTGTACGCCAAGTGCTGGACATCTGGATCATCTGCCGCTCTCCTGACTCATAGCTGGACGCAATTCCTCAGCCAATTTGCTGGCAGCTTTGCTATGACAGTATATTTCACTATGGTCTAGTTTCTATCACCTTTTTGGGATTATTGGTTTAATATTTTTTCTCATTTTTATCTCACTTCTTCTTCCTATCTATCTATCTATCTATCTATCTATCTATCTATCTATCTATCTATCTATCTATCATACCTCGATATAAAATTTAAAGATGGCTATCATTTTATCTATTTAATGTATCGGCTTATAACTATTAGTACATATTCCTTATTATGCTGGGTTGACCCTGGCAGACAGGACAAATTCCCCCCGATTCATGATCACAGCAAAGGGAAATAAACCATGACTTATAGTCTCCTTGAACAGATTGAAGACAGGCATTTGTTCACTATTTCATGACAGAGAAAGAAAGAGATAGAGGGATATATATATATATATATATATATATATATATATATATATATATATATATATATAATGTTTATATATGGAACTGTGTGGCGCACGTATACATGAAATTCCTTAGAGTTTTATGAAAATGTAAGTTAAATCTATAAGTATCATTAGGCTTTATTTTTTTTTAAACGCTTCATAAATAAAATATATTAATAGGGTTATCCCCAAAAAAAAACTGTACAACTTTTTTAAAAAATAGTTTCCTCCAAACACTAAAGTGTTGCGTTTCAAATTTGTACACAACATTTATAAGTCAAAAGGAATTTGTCTAATATTCATTTTTTATAGATCCACAGAATAGTTTTGCTCTACATTGTGCGTAAAAAACTACCCATTTCGATATATGTCCCCACGTTTGTAGCTTGACGCACTGTTTCGCATTAGGCCTACCACGAAAAATCCCCAAAATTGCCCCAAATTGCAAACTACAGTAGTCTAACAGGCCAAAAGAAGTTTGCAGATAGTTTCTCTCAAGTTTCCTTTGCCTGCTGAGATCATGCTTAAGATTAGTAAAGAGCAGAGAGCTTTTTGTATTGAACATTTTCTCACCTCCAACTCATTTCGTAAATTTCGCACATGGTACGGACATAATGTTAAGATGCCCTTAACCCTTTCTTTGACGTCAAGCGTGGAAATGATCCATCAGTTAGGACCTGTAGAGAATCAGAACTAAAAATTCCCTGACAAAACGACCACTTCAGGTCAAATACTCACCGTTTGCACCCCTTTATACGTCACCAGGTTTCAGAATTCAGTAGATGAGTCCCATGACACGTCTGTCCGAAGACTATGTCTGCAGGAATGACTTTCATACATCTCAACGGTCCGAGTTATCAAGGCAGATCTACAACTGTGCCATTTTTCCGTTCGCAAAGCTATCAGAGGACAGCAATGCGTTCATGATTCCTCAATCGTCTTGAAAGGCGTGAACATTTCCTCTATGACATTTTGTTCTTTGGCAATATTCACCTTTCAGGTTATATCAACTCCACAAATGCTGTCTATTTGGGCAACCTCACCCCACTCCCCCTTATAATGTCTCTAGAAACAGCTCCATACTGTAAGGTGTACCGTGTATGTGGCTTTGAGTACTCATGGTTGAGTGGATCCTCACGTTTGGCCACCACTGAACATTACGAAAGACGCGTTAAAATATGTCGTCCAAAAGAGGACATATAGACCATTGTTTCTTAAAATTCCACAATTAAAACAATTTTTTTAAACTATGTAAGAGAAAAGGTGTTGAAAGGTTACAGGGATGGAAATATTAGATTTAAATTATAAAAAGAAAGGAAAAAATAAACCAATCATTTCATTACTTTCCTTACAAGATATTTTAAATTGATTCATTTTGCATTTATAGGCGGTTTTTATAAACGCCATTTCCGTTTTCGAAAATAAGTTTCTTCTTTGCGAATTTTATGTCAAACAAATTCCTTTTGAATTAATTATATCTGTTCCAAATTATAACATTCTAGTACAAATTTTGTGCGAGATATTTAGGAAAAAAGTTTTACAGTTTTTTTTTTGTGGTTTTTTTTTGGGGGGGGGGGTCACCCTGTATTACAATTAGATTTAATGGAACTAGCCCTCATCCCCTCCCCTCCCCCCAAACTGTGGTAAATACTGTAGTTTATTGTTGTTTTGTGTTTTCCTCTTCAAATCTACCTGTCTGCATATGTATTTCTTAAACTCAGGTAATCCTGTTGTATTTAAAGAAAAACAGAGCAATGGATACCGACACTGCCTTGATAGAGTGTGTCTCTGAGTATGTATGTGTAATGAAATATATGTTTGTGTATGTGTTTTGTGTGTGTATCAAAATATAAACGTGGATTTCTCTCACTTTTATCCCTCCCCCGCCCCATCTCTCTCTCTCTCTCTCTCTCTCTCTCTCTCTCTCTCTCTCCTTCTCTCTCTCTCTTTATCTATAATCTATCTCTCTCTCTGTGACTCTCACTCTGTGTCTCTTTCTCTGTCTCTCTCTACATCTCTCTCTCTCTCTCTCTCTCTTTCTCTCTCTCTCCTTCTTATTCACTCCGCCTCTCTCTCCTCCTCCCCTCTCTCTCCCTCTCTGTCTCTCCCCCTCTCTCTCTCTCCTCCTCCTCCTCTCTATACCCCTCTCCCGCCCACGATGCATTCAAGTGCCACTATAAACAGCTGCCATTGGTTAGAATGTCGTCTCCACGTCACAGAATAAGAGCCCGGATGTGGCGGGAAACATGAGCGTGGGTTTATCGGCCAGTAAAACCACTAAGCGGCTCACGTTAGACAGCAACCTCTAAACAGGCTTGACTTTATGTTTTGTTCCGCTCCACAGAATAGAACCAAGAACAGAAGGAGATTTTTTGTTGCTGCATCTTCTGATGACGTCATAAATACCTAGTAAGGGAGACAGGAGCTCAGAACAGACCAACTTTACAGCCTCTAACCGAACTGGGGTAGATCGTATCCGAGCTTTCCCACGGTAGCTGACGGGACATTTGGACTATACTTTTTTATAAAACAATAACACTGTAATTCAATATCAATTAATTTGTTTCAACTTTATACGATCAGAACATTTGAAAAACATACGAAGAATCATATTAAGCTTTTTACATGCTCCGATGCTCCGACGATCCCAGTAGTGCCTCGGGGTCGGTTGTGAATGCTGACAGCGATAACTTGTAAGCCCACAAGTTATTCTCTAGACGTTTTAGTCTTTTGTTGCGGAACGCAACTGCACTGACAATGAAAAATATTACAAATGTTATTGGTCACACACTCCTTTCACTGTTGAGAAAATAGAATTAATGATAGCATAGACGTAAGGTTACAAACACGCAAACAAAGTCACCACTGAGAAGCGACCCCCATGTGATTTTTCGGCACACTTTTATTAAATGCTAGGGAAGAAGATGACGAATTATTCCCAATTTTTGCTCACTCTATGCGAGGAGTTGGGAATGAGAGTTGTGTCCGGCCCCTCCTCTGGATTGTAGGGTCCGACGTTGTGTCCTTGGAAAATGTGAGGCAGCGTGGTGGAATCAGGCTCTCGTCAATTTTAGGGAATGTAGAGTTACTGGTATCATCTAAAAGCTTGTTCATTTGTCTTTACTTAGGTGAAAAAATATCTATTTATCTTGAATACAAGTCGAGATATTTGAGAATGAATGGGGAGGGGGTCAACTGTTTTGAGAGGTAAGGTTAGTGAGAAAATGGCCGCCAAAAATTAGTTATTTCCTTAGCTTAAGAGTCCGTGGTAGCTGACAATTTACATTTTTGTGCCTTTAATCAACCTTTTTCTAAAAAAGCCATACAGAAATGAGTTCTTTAAATAAGCATGGAAGGTGTTGAGCCGAAAAACAAAAATTTGAAAAAAAATCACAAACCTGAGGAAAAATGCAAGTTTCTTCACTTTGATTATTTTGACGAGAGCCTGATTCCACCACGCTGCCTCACAAATGCGCTTTACATGAATGTTTCTAACTTCACGCAGGTGGAAATGGGTACCCAGCTTCAGACAGCAAAAGATCTTGTCACTTGTCAGTATATCAATAATTTAGCTTCTGTAAAATGGCAGCTTGCACTGTATATTTCCAAGGAAGTTGGAAATGTTTCACAATTCCATAAGGTCTGCAAGTGTAATAATATAGATTGTAGAGCGCACTGGGCTTGCTGTTGGACTGGATTTTGCGCTATTCAAAAGACAATGATGAGAATGATGATGACGGTGATGACAATGAAGATGATGATGATGATGATGATGATGATGATGATGATGATGATGATGATGATGATTACTATTTCTGTCATTATCATTAGTAGTATGCAACACTTCAAGGGGACAAAATGACTCCATGAGCTGCAAACAAGTAGCTGTTTCTTTTAACACTTCCTAGGCTTCCTCCGGCACCCAATCGCATATTTGGTCAAAGTGAAACCATCACATTTAACAATTTGTGAGGCAGCGTGGTGGAATCAGGCTCTCGTCAAAATAAAGTGAAGAAACTTGCATTTTTTACGCAGGTTTGTGAACTTTTATCAATTTTTTTGTTTTTTGGCTCAAAACCTTTCATGCCCATTAAAGAACTCATTTTTGTGTGGATTTTTCGGAAAAACGTTGATTAAAATCACAAAAAATGTAAATGTTCAGTTACCACGGACTCTTAAGCTATGGAAATAACTAATCTTTGGCGGCTATTTTCTCACTAATGTTACCTCTAAAAACAGGTGACCCCTACTTCCTTCACTCACAAATATCTTTACTTGTATTCAAGATAAATATATTATTTTTTTCAACCAAATAAAGACAAGTGAACAAGCTTTAAGAAGATACCAATATAACTCTACATGCCCAAAAATTGACGAGAGCCTGATTCCACCACACTGCCTCACATATAGTAAGCAACCTCTAACCCCCCCCCCCCCCCCTCAAAAAAAAAATACCCAGAAAAATAAAATCCCCCGCACACTCTAGGGAAATTTAACACCTCGCTTGTCAGTAAAGTATAACGCCATTTGCGTATATCGAGGCAATCGGACGAAAATCGCCTCATGTACAAACATACTTGCGCCCGTGCAACGAGTGGAGATTGTCCTATTGTGGGCGGAGCCCTAAAACAGAAACTGGGCGGTTGGCGGGTTCTCTGGTTTGGTTTGCTCCTTCTTTGAATGAGCTGAGGTGTCTCTGTGGTTCAGCCCCGATGCTATCTGCGTGTGGAACAAGAAGAGACGTTGAGTTGATTTGGAGAAAGTTTTGGAATTACTAGAAGGACATAAAAAAAGCAAGCAAACTATACAACAACAGTAAAATCAGCGCTTTAGAGCAAATACCGCGGGTCTTTATCACAACCTTTCGTTTTTTCATTTGTCCGTTGGTCCAAACCAGATATCCACGTCTTAGCGCTCTCTGTTTTCCTGACCAGCTCTGTGGTAGAACATAAGACGAATACCCTAAGGAAAGGTTGATAACAAAATACAATAAAATAAAAACACATTGGTGGGCCTTGGGCGAAAGACTGTAGGTGGGGATGTCCGTGGTCGTCACACAGATAATACTCTGTCAGCTAACGAGAACTTTTTGATTACTATCTTTTCTGAAATGTTAGAAAACTAATTCGTTTCATCAGTGTGGTTTCTTTGTCTGACTTGTGAATAGCGAAAAGCGATCCAATTTTTACCAGTCGTGATGACTCATTCTACAATTTTTTGAAGTACTTCCTCTTGTGTGAGCACTGTTTCCCGTCTCAACATTGCTACTCAAAGAGCGCGCTGTTACCTCAGTTGGTATCATGCTGGACTACGGAGTGGCTTGCCCTGATTCGAATCCCTTATAGGAGTGTTCTTAACATCGCTCCTAGTTTTATGAGACAAACGGACGGACAGACACACAGACAGACCGACGGACAAATATAAACACACACACACACACACACACACACACACACACACACACACACACACACACACACAAGTAAACAATTCCCAAACTTCAAGGACAGCCGTAAATGGCTTCACTTTCTCACACACAAAAAAGGAAAACAAACCCTCAAATATTATCCCTCTTTCTTAAAAGCCAAAAATATTTTTCTCGTATGTTTTGTTGGGAATCAGAAGAACTTCGAGTCGCCCTAATAGAAAGCATTCCAGCCCGTATGCCCGATGACAGATCCTCTTGAAATGGCCGCAAAACTTACACTCAAAATAAACATTTGGCGCTCTCCAGGGGAAGGCGGAACCGCTTACTAGTCGTTACCAATTGAGACCTGCCAGATAGATTACAGTGGTCCAGGGAGGAATGAGAACCACATGAATGGACTTGAGATGTGGACGAAACTGAACCTGGACCGAGCTTTGCTACATTTCGTTTCTGTTTTTCTGTTTTTCTGGGTTTTTAAAAATGTTTTTTGTTTTGTTTTGCTTTATTTTTTGCTTGTCTGTAGTTGGGTTTTTTTCGGGGTGTGTGTGTGGGGGGGGGAGGGGATTTATTTCCTATATTTTTGGTTTTGATTTGAATTGTGAGGCATCGTGGTGGAATCAGGCTCTTGTCAAAATAAATCAGAGTGACCAAATTTGCATTTTCCCCCAGGTTTGTGAATTTTTATCTAATTTTCTGTTTTTTGTCTGAACACCTTTCATGTCCATTAAAGAACTCATTTCTGTGTGGATTTTTCTAGAAAACGTTGATTAAAGGCACACAAAAATGTAAATTTTTAGTTACCACGGACTCTTAAGCTAAGGAAATAGCTAATGTTTGGCGGCCATTTTCTCACTAATTTTACCTCTGAAAACAGGTAACCCCACCTCCTTATTTCACAAATATCTCCACTTGTATTCAAGATAAATGGATAATTTTTCATCCCAGTAAAGACAAGTGAATAAGCTTTAAGATGATACCAAAAACTCTACATGCCCATAAATTGACGAGAGCCTGATTCCACCACGCTGCCTCACATGTGTGTTCTGTTTTATTTTGAAGGTTATTTGGTTGGTTTCTTTTTGTGATTTCTTTTCTCGGCTTTTAGTTCCTTTTTTACTGTGTTTCTTTTATTAATTTTGTTTTTTGTTGTTTTCTTTTTACCCTGCCCAAAGCTATCATCAGGGGATTTTGTGTTTAGTAATAACAATAAACTGTGCAGCATTTTGGATTTTAAAATTAGCTGTTAGGCTTAGAGTAAACACACAGAAGAATGTTATTATATATGTATATATATATATATATATATATATATATATATATATATATATATATATATATATATATATATATATATATATATATAAATGGAAAAAAAATTATTATTATGTTACTTCACTCTAGGGTACCCGTCCAACTATACTCAATATAATGTAATAAATGTTTGAGTGACGCCCCTACCAATATCAATTGTATAATGAAGCTATTGAAGTAGTAGAACCTCAGAATTCAACGTCCGTCTCCGATAAGATAGATCCAAAATGGTTAAAGGCCTTGAAAACTCAACAAAACGATTCGAGTTCAAGAACGCCCAGTCTTGGATTCGAACCAGAGCCATCCGCTGCGTAGTAAAGCATGCTACCCACTAAGCTAACGGAGTGCCCCACCGTGTGGTAAGCCTGGGAAAACGTTGTATGTTGTATAGGTTCTGAGACCCTCGCTCAACAAAAAGGTTATACAAGAGACATCTGGGGTATGGCCGACCCAAGAGTGAAAGAATCTAAAAGATTACACCAAACAGCCTGATATCCAGGCCTCATTGGATATTCTACCCATAGTTGATGGCATCGTAGTTGAACAGAATACTCACTCGGTCATCTGTGTGCTGCAGGTTTCACTACCACCCTCCTCCCTCCTCTAGCATACCACCAAATAACTAGCTAACTAACTAACTAACTAACTAACTAACTAACTAACTAACTAACTAACTAACTAACTAACTAACTAACTAACTAGCTAGCTACCTAACTAACTAACTAACTAACTAACTAACTAACTAACTAACTAACTAACTAACTAACTAACTAACTAACTAACTAGCTAACTAACTAACTAACTAACTAACTAACTAACTAGCTAGCTAACTAACTAAATAAGTTACTAACTAACTAACTAACTAACTAAATAAATAAATAAATAAATAAATAAATAAATAAAGCTGTGTTGTTGTTGGTGTTGATGCTAACGTTGCTGCTGATGTTGTTGTTGCTGTAGTAGTAGTAGTAGTAGTAGTAGTAGTAGTAGTAGTAGTAGTAGTAGTAGTAGTAGTAGTAGTAGTAGTAGTAGTAGTAGTAGTAGTAGCTGTAGTAGTAGTAGTAGCTGTAGTAGTAGTAGTAGTAGTAGTAGTAGTAGTAGTAGTAGTAGTAGTAGTAGTAGTAGTAGTAGTAGTAGTAGTAGTAGTAGTAGTAGTAGTAGTAGTAGTAGTAGTAGTAGTAGTTGTTGTTGTTGTTGTTTTTGTTATAATTAAAACTAAAACTAACACTTAATAAGAAAAGTGCAACAGTTCAGACGTCCCCAGTTTCCCGCCTGTGGTCTTCATGTGTATTGTATAGTCTACACATGTGCGAATCCTTCTATTGCTTTATACTGTCATAACAAAACCATTAGCGACGTAAATCTCTCGCTCACACGGCCGTGTGTCCAGACAAAAACACCCGAGTCCACATGCGTGACTCTCCCATTAAACTCTCACTAGGCCACACAAACACCCCGTATACGTGTGAGGTCTTCCTGGATTCGACCCACTGCCATCTGGATCTACTTCCTAATTCGTTTCGCACCCCACCACCTCCTCCCTGCCCTAGTCCTCCACCCACCACTTCAGACCACCAAAAAACAAGCTCTGATGGGGTGGGGAAGGGGGAGTAAAGAGGGGGGGGCGGGAGGGGGGAGGGGGGGAGGACAACACAACTGTCTGAGATTACCTTCCAACGATGGCCCGTGACGCACCGGGTCACATGACCTCTGACCTACTCATCTGGACACCGTAACTCTCTCTCTCTCTCTCTCTCTCTCTCTCTCTCTCTCTCTCTCTCTCTCTCTCTCTCTCTCTCTCTCTCACACACACAACACACACACACACACACGGCGTCTCGGGTTTGGTGCTTTGTTGTCACACACAAGAGACCCGAGTTCGATTCCTGAGTGGAAAGCATTTTATCGAGTTTATCGGTCTTGCTTCTAGGCTTTCATAACCTTCCAGGTTATCTCTGAAGAAGAAGAAGAAGAAGAAGAAGAAGAAGAAGAAGAAGAAGAAGAAGAAGAAAAAGAAGAAGAAGAAGAAGAAGAAGAAAAAGAAGAAGAAGAAGAAGAAAAAGAAGAAGAAGAAGAAGAAGAAGAAGAAACGGAGAATGAGAAGGAGAAGGAGAAGGAGAAGGAGAAGGAGAAGGAATATGCCGCACAAGGGCTAAAAGGTTTCTCTTCTATTTCGCTGGGGGTTTTTTATTTGACTCTATCAAGGAGTTTTCGCAATCCCCCCTAAACCCAACCTAGCCATTTCGGGATCAAAGAATTGGAGTTTGTTCTTAATGTCCTAACTATGTTAAAGGGGTCCTTAAATCAAATTAATCATTTTTAGGGCGGAATTCGAGACAGGGACCAGGCTTGGGAGCTAACATTACTGATTCAATAACTCAATCAGAAACAAACCAAAAAAAATATTCGTCTCGTCCCAAAAACGAACTTTGAACTTTCGCTTGTGTTCAAGATCATAAACAAACACACAGCATGTGCCGATTTATCTAATTGCAAATGCTTTACGAACAGGAAGGGAGAAGGAAAGGCAATCAGAAAAAGAAACGGAAAGACAACATAAAGAATGGACAGGTTTAAACTTGGGTGAAGCCCTCCGAAAAGCTGAAAATAGAGGAGGATGGAGAAAAGCGGTTGCCCAATCATCATTGGTGCCCCAACTGTCATCTAAGACTGAGGGATATATGTTAGTAAATAAGTAAATGCTTTACACGCGCATCAAAACAGTTTTGGACAATTTATGGGGGCACATAACTTAGTGAGATGTTATTTTTTTTTACTTATGTAGGTGTTTTAACGCTCCCATCTACACAATATGTGAGGCAGCGTGCTGGAATCAGGCTCTCGTCAAAATAATCAAAGTGAAGAAACTTGCATTTTTTACGCAGGTTCGTGAACTTTTATCAAATTTTTGTGTTTTGGCTCAAACGTTGATTAAAAGCACAAAAAATGTAAATGTTCAGTTACCACGGACTCTTAAGCTAAGGAAATAACTAATCTTTGGCGGCCATTTTCTCACTAATTTTACCTCTGAAAACAGGTGACCCCGACTTCCTTCACTCACAAATTTCTCTACTTGTACCCAAGATAAATATTTTTTTTTCAACCAAATAAAGACAAGTGAACAAGCTTTAAGAAGATACCAATAACTCTACATACCCAAAAATTGACGAGAGCCTGATTCCACCACGCTGCCTCACATTTAAAACATTTGTGCGACGGGCTTCCTACCTTGCCTGTCAGGGCAGAGCCGGGCTAAGAGGGATACAATGTCCCTGCAGAAAGAGCTAGATACTTGATGATTTCTCCCCACTCAGGCGTAGCCTCTAAGATAAGATAAGATAAGATAAGATAAGATAAGATAAGATAAGATAAGATAAGATAAGATAAGATAATACTTTGTAGTCCCTGATCCAAATTTTTCTTGGCTGTACGGGACCGTAAGAACACATGCAGGTATTCATAAAAAGTAAATTTTATTATATATTACTCGCAATTAAAATTCAATATGAAAACAGAAAGTACTGCTGACAAAATGAACAATACCCATCAGAAGCAGCATTCAAACACACGGAGGAATTTAATTGCAAGCCAAAAATGTCAGATAGAACTGTGTAAATCTGAGGTAGCGAAATAATAATAATAATAATAATAATAATAATAATAATAATAATAATAATAATATAATATATAACATTTATATAGCGCATTTCCAAAAAAGTAGCTCAATGCGCTTTACATTGGAATACCCATTTTTCAAAAACCTTTCTTACTACTTCCTTTCTTCTCATGCAATATACATTAATGCACACACACACACACACACACACACACACACACACACACACACACACACACAGACTATTTTCATCCAGACATAGGAACAGAACAACTATAATGAAAGATAACGTTAAAAGCTTATGAAGGATAGGCCTGTAGGAACAGAAAATGTTTAAGATGTCTTTAGAAGCTATCAAGTGTTCTTATTTGTCTTAGTTTCATGGGTAATCTGTTCCACATAAATGGACCAAGACATGAGAAAGATCTCTCTCCATATGATTTGTATGATTTGTATGAAATGACACATTAAAACACTGATCATGTTTTAACCTTAAACAGTATTACTGCTCATTCATATCAAATTATTTCCCAGAGACGGACGAGTCAGATAAGGGGGGGGGGGCACTGGCGTCACTGATCTAGCGGTTAGGCGTTTGGCAAAATTTGATTCACGAGTTGGGAGAATCTTTATTGACTATCTCGGCCTTTTTGCTGGGAAGTTGTATCCCTCCGACGCGGACTGGCCCTGACACACAGGGTAGATAGAAGCCGCCTCCCATAGGATCTAATCTGTGTCGATGGGGGCTTAAAACATTTAGAATTCGTTTTGTTTTAAAAAGCGTTTTTACATTGGATCACCAATAAGCCAATTAAATGAAACATTATGTTTGTAACCGTTAACGCGATGGGCTGTTGGCTGGTAAGTCCACTTGTCTATCCCTACGTAACTTCTTTGGGTCTTTTTCACGTCGTTCGTAGGCTACCCAAAATCACAACTCTGTATTGAGTGGCGTCGGTGGCCTTGTGGTTGGTTAGGCTACCGGACTCGTGATCGCGAGATTGTGGCTTCCGGGGTTCAAACGTCAGCTCGGTCCGGCGTTGTGTCCTTGGGAAAGGCACTTTAACTCTTTGGAGACGTAACGGACACAAATGTCCCATTATTTGCAGAGAAAAGTAAAGATTTTGGCACTTTTTGAACCATCATACGCAAATCAGAAAAATAATTTTTGCATATTTCACAGTATGTACACTATTTTAAGCCTTTTAACAGTTCTGCCTCAAAACAGAGCATCTCAAAGCCTTGACGTATGACCAGAAAGCGCGTCTTCAATGAGTTACACGAATTTCCCGTTTGGCTCGGTCCTTTCGGGGATGGACGTCAAACTCGGGGGTCCCGCCTCTTAAATAACCTAATGTGTTGATAGGGGCGTTAAACCTATACCTTTTCATCATTTTTTTCACATTTGTGTTATGATGTACTTCGTTTTACTCAAACTCAAATTGTCTTGCTTTTTGCTTCCACTAAATGATAGGTATCTTACAAACAATACAGTATAGGTGCTTCGCCGGGTTGTATGAAGGAAACCCGAGTTCGATTCTCGTATGGGAAGACTTTCTATAAAGTATCTCGGTATTTTTTAACCAAAGCCTCCCCCTGCCCCTGCCCCTGCCCCCTCCCCCCCCAAAAAAAAACCCCACCTCTTTCCGTCCATGTGGAAGGAAGAAGATTATTTTAAAAAACAAGACACAATAGGATGGGCCGGGGGGGGGGAGTGGGGGGAGAGGAAGGGGGGTGGGGGGGGGGGATTGAGTGAAATACGACGTGGCTTGTGTCACTCAGGAGCTAGCTAGCCGAGAAGGTCAATCTGGGTCACCGTAAAACATCACTGACCAACCAACACGGCAGTCGTGAAACTATGACAGGCCTAGCAAGACGTTAGTGAGTTATTTATTGCTCAAAAAAAAAAAAAATTCAAAGAAGGAGAAAATGGACTGACCAAAATAGTAACAACGAAGGAAATATCAAAGGACAAAGAGATAAAGAGTAACAAAATTGGAACGTCGGAGGATTGACCGAAAAAAGATCCTCAGTGGGTGGTTGGCGGGTGCTCTGGTGTGGTTGCTCCTTCTTTCCTATCAAACTTCTTTCAGCCTTATCTCTCCTCTTTTTTTCTGTGTTTGCTACCCCCTTGTAACACGTCTAATATAAGGCATTTATATGACCTAATTGTGTTGCAAGTGTCATTAAAAGCTGACAATAAAAATTATATAAAAAATTAATTGTTGATTTTTTAAAAGTAAAACACGTTATGATAATGGGACCCCAAAGGTCTACAACATCCGTTTTGATAGCTTAAAATCAAACAAAAGGCCCCCAAAAAATGGATCAATGAAATCCGAAAAAAAACTCTCAAAGGCACAATAATATGACGATTTCAAAAGCAACACACCTGACCCAGAACCGACAATCCCATTCCCTCAAGACACCTTGGTAAGAGTAAAGTAAAAGGTAATGTGAAGTTCTCGATCATTCTGCAATGACTTTGTATCTTGGAGTAACTATTGTATCCATGGCAGCCTGGGTTTGTCCAGCCAGGTAGGATCAAAGCCTGCCTCCTCAATAATCGAAACGGTGCAGATGGGGTCGTAAAAACACCTACATTTTTTTTTAAACGTATTACTTTGTTACCCTCACTAAATGGATGCCTTTTTGCCAATGTGTTCCTCTTTACTTAAACTAAACTAAAACTAATGAAGCACCATTCTGAATGAACTGGGTCAGCTGGTTTGTTTTGATGGGGTTTTGAGCAGTCCTGGCTTTACTAAAAAAGAGATTACTTCAGGCTCTCTGTTTTCAGTCTACTCGATGAGGCGTAGTCAGTGCGAATAGACACATGAGCTACCCATAATCCTTATTTCCTTCATCGCGGAGGGGGTTCGTTGTTGTGTGGAACTCATTAACGGAGTTCTGTATCCATGGAAAGAGAGAGGGAGAGGGAGAGGGAAGGAGAGAGAGAGAGAGAGAGAGAGAGAGAGAGAGAGAGAGAGAGAGAGAGAGAGAGAAAGAGGAAGTGAGGGGGAAGGAGAGGGGGAAGGAAGGGCAGTCAGAGAGAGAGAGAGAGAGAGAGAGAGAGAGAGAGAGAGAGAGAGAGAGAGAGAGAGAGAGAGACATTCAGACAGAGAGATAGAGAGGGAGAGAAATGGAGAAGTTTTTTCACTGTTCTTTCTTTTTCCTCTCACTTGTCTCCTTAACTCTTTTACGGTGTATCGGGCACAAATGTCCAACAGCAAAACATAAATCATATATTGTGGTATAAGACAAATCAGAAGCACAAATTTCCCTATTTCAGCACTGCATGTGTCTACATCAGAACATCATCATCGCCAAAATAAATAACCATCCTCATGCTCACTATCACAATTACCATTACCGTCACCATCGCCAACAACACCATCATCATCATCATCATCATCATCATCATCATCATCACCATCACCATCATCATTACCGACTCAAAAATTCCCCTTTCATATAACAATCTGCACCATTACTTTCTTTTTACGTAACCAACAAAAACGGGCACCAAAATCAGGACACGAGGGAAAAAAAAGCACTGCATGTGTGTTTCAGTTTGCTTTCCAAAGTGTAAGATAAAGACAGTCGAATTTGAAATGTTGTATGAAAAACGACGTTTAGTCACTGCATTGTAAGGCCTTCAAGACTTCGTAGAAAACCAACGGAATTCACGTCGCCATAGAGTTAATAAACCCTCAGCAGAACTGGGCGGATGGAGGTCGACGTGACAGCGACCATCAAAGAGAACTGTCCCAAAAATAGACCCTGAACAAAACACAGTGTCGTGATACATAAGACGTAGCTCTTCACGTCAGGAATTGGCGTCCTCCTACAAGTGGTTATAATATGTGAGGCAGCGTGGTGGAATCAGGCTCTCGTCAAAATAACCAAAGTGAAGAAACCTGCATTTTTCCGCA
Organism: Aplysia californica; assembly: GCF_000002075.1. Classification (NCBI taxonomy): domain Eukaryota; kingdom Metazoa; phylum Mollusca; class Gastropoda; order Aplysiida; family Aplysiidae; genus Aplysia; species Aplysia californica. The sequence continues at coordinate 1,067,733 of NW_004797326.1, read as the reverse complement.
GGTTTGTGAATTTTTATCAAATTTTTTGTCTTTTGGCTCAACACCTTTCATGCCCATTAAAGAACTCATTTCTGGGTGGATTTTTCTGAAAAGCGTTGATTAAAGGCACAAAAATGTAAATTTTCAGTTACCACGGACTCTTAAGCTAAGGAAATAACTAATCTTTGGCGGCCATTTTCTCACTAATTTTACCTCTGAAAACAGGTGACCCCCACCTCCTTCTTTCACATATATCTCGACTTGCATTCAAGATAAATGGATACTCTTTTTCATCCAAATAAAGACAAGTAAATAAACTTTAAGATAATACCAATAACTCTACATGCCCAATAATTGACGAGAGCCTGATTCCACCACGCTGCCTCACATATAACTGATACGTTTTAAGCCGTGCATGTCAATTAAGGCTGGCTGGTACGTGAAGTAACTAGAGCTCGTCAGCTCAGCAGGAACCAGCCAAGAGAGCTGTTAACTCTCTTAATTAAGGCGGCAAAAACGTTCTAAGTGTTGCTTTTTTTGGAGGTGATACAATACCCTGGCATCTGTATGGTAATAGGAGCATCCATACACACGACCACATTAATGTCTGATCTAAGTAGAGTGGATGGATGGGTAATGTCTTTGTTCTCTTTTGCTGGGCTTTTCTTTTTCCTTAATAATTGAAGGGCATCACAAGGGCTTTAGAAATGAAAATGGCTTGTTCGCTCGGAAAAAAGCTCTACTTTTCATCGGAATGCTTGTAAGCATGTTTGAATATTCTTTCTTTTTAATGTCCTTTCTCGCTGTCTGGACAGATACAAGCAATAAAGAACGTGTCATTGAGAACTACCCAGATGCCTGAACATAATATTTATTACTTTTTGAGTAATTACGAGAGTCCAACGTTAAGACATTCCATTCATAATCTTCCTCTCGCCCCCACCGCATGTCTCTCGCCCCCACCGCATGTCTCTCTCTCTTTCTCTCTCTCTCTCTATCCCACCTTTTCTCTGTCTGTTTGTCTGTCTGTCTGTCTGTCTGTCTGTCTGTCTGTCTGTCTGTCTGTCTGTCTCTCTCAGTCTCTCTCCTTGCCTATAGTATATCTATCTATCTATCTACCGATCTATCTATCTATCTATCTATCTATCTATCTATCTATTCGCTAGCTATGTCGTTTCTCTATTCTTCAAACTACCCCTCCTCCTCCCGTTCACAAAAACCCATAACCGTCACCCACCATTCCCTCCCTTCAAGAGCCCCATGGTACCCCATATCGCCATCCTCTCCCATTTACTCGTGCCGGTATCTCTCCATCCCATCTAATACGCCATGTATACATGTAACAGCGGCCAAGCTTTACATCGGACAGACCCCGTATCTTTCTCACCATCAACAATATCTGCGTTATCCGACTACACAAAACTCGGGAAACCCTTTGGGAATCTCGCCTTCTATAATGACAACGGCGCCTCTCCGACCTATGGCTCCAGAAACATTAGACAAAGGAAAATAAGCAAAGGGAGCTTATCGTCCACCCATCTCAGGAGACACAGCTCTCAGGCCGCGGTCAGCAGAAGAGAGCGCCGGCAAGGGACGCTACTGGATTTAATTTCCATAGCGAGTAAAGTCCCCTTGAGAATTGAAAAGTAATACGGTCGGTCTGTAAACAGAGAGAAATGATACATTGTCTTGTGGTTGGGAACTGTGAGCGTCCGTTGAGGGCTCTCTCAACTAGACGGGAGTTGTGGCGTTACGGAGAGCAAGAGGGTGTTTGGTAGAGCTGGGCGAAGAATCATTTCCGGAATTGATTCCCACGACTATTGCAAGGGAAGAAAAGCTCCCTTTGACGAAACTCAACGGTTACCAGTTACTTTAATTATTAAAATCTTCTTTTTTTAAAGAATGTATCTTTGAAAAATAAAAGTTGATGCTTCGGAGTGTTCCGAAATCAAGGTTATCCTAAATCCTGAAGATGTTCGGAGCCAACCAGGTAACCACCGGAGGAAATACATCATTAGAAAGTAAATAATTGGAATCGGAGTCGATTCCTGCGATTCCTAGCTTTCAATAATCGGGAACCTAGCCGCCCAGCACTAGTTGGAAGGTGTAATGTTAAAAACAGATAGCATTTGTATAGCGCAAATCCCCGCTCAAACGCAAGCTCTATGCGCTTCACAATCAACACTATTAGTATTACCCCAGCAGGCATGAGAACATTCTGAAACAACCTCAATTTCCTCGGAAGCATACAGTGCAAGCGGCCATGTATTGGCGCTAAAACACTAACATACAGGGTAGTTCCCTCTTTTTTACTTTCCCTCAGCGGTATCCGTCAATGGACCACGCCCTCTTCTCGTACAAAAAGGCTGTTATCATAGTGATATCGACGAGGGAGTTCAATTCATGAG
>NW_004797326.1:1063399-1065153 GCF_000002075.1 Aplysia californica | reverse complement strand
CCCCCCCCAACCCCCATATCATAAGGCAGCTTCAGTGTACTGTGCCAGAGGCTCAGAGGCTGAAGTGTGTCGATGTTTCGATCACTTGCTGTCTTTTTACACTGTGTCTTACTTAGGCCTTGATTTTATCAGCTTCAATGTTTTGTTACTCTCTAGCAACACCTCTAATCTTCGGCTCTTATTGCAAGTGCTATACATCTCTTACTACTAATAATACTATGAAACGAACGTACGTGTTCTGCATTCAAACCGCCAGAAACAGGTACTTTATTGAGTACATGATGATGGCCCTGTTTCCAAATCTCAAATGGGCGTTCTGAACATTAGTTGTTTTGGACAATTTTAAAGTCTCTTCCCCCTTCTGCCTCTGGCGTATCGGAGAAGGACGTTCATTTTGGAAATCTCTGCTTTTAAAGTTGAACGTTTTAGTATTGAAAGAGGCGTTTAACCTAAATAAAGACCGATAACAATAAGACTTAGTTGGTAGTAACTGTCTGATAGTTCTTTTCGAGGTCGTGGGAATAAAACTGCGGAGTTACTAGCCGTGTTCTGTGGTGGTGGTTTGTTTGTTTTATTCTGTTGTTGGGGCCCATCGCTTTGGTGGACGGATGGTGTCTTGTAACTCGGAGGTTTCTGATGTGACCTCTCTGCCCCCCCCCCCCCTTTCCTAGTTTATTCGTCTTGTGACTGGTTTCAACAACTTTCTAATATTCGTTGAAAAGTAAGATATTTTGTTATGCCTTGCCCATTTATATGAGATTGGCGCCATCTGATTAGTAGAAAAAAAGTCCGTATGATAGTGTCTTATAGTATGAAAAGTAACTATTACAGAGAGAGATTCCAGGATTCTAGATGTAAGTCATTGATCTGAGAGCATTGCTGATTTTTAGAAATAATGCTGGTGATGAGTGATAATGTGGGATTGCGTTTAAGTAATGTTAGCGTTAGTCCTATCTTCCTCTGTTCCAATGAGTCTCGAGGGACGTGGACAATCTCTATCCTGTTCCCTACTGGAACCATCTTTACGGTCACCGTGAAGTTCTGGAATGGTGGGCACAGTCTCTGCTAAGGTGACATCGTTAGTGTTAGCCTATTCTATGGGGCCAAGACAGGTGTTGAGAGGAGCTAAGTGGGAAGACAGCATAGTGGCAGGTATGTTGATGTATTCGTTAGCGGGTTGTAGGTAGAAAGTTGGCAAACAGATTATGAACTTTAAAGATGCAGCATTCTACTCCCTGATCATTTACCCCGAGTATTCTTTTCGAGTCATGTAAACTTGCGGAGATTCTGATACAGGATCCTCGAACCCAAGTCAGGAGAGCACACTTTACACATGCTTTTGTATCCTGTCGCCTCAGGGGGAAATGACCAAATCAAATACTTTTCATGACTTTTCTCACAAGATCTTTTAAATTGTGCGTTTTGCGTTTATAGGTGGTTTATATAAAAGACCTTCCCCTTTTAAAAAATAAGTTCCTTCTTTGTGAATTTTATGTCAAGCAAATTCCTTTTGAATCAATTATATTATCTATTCCAAATTACAACATTCTAGATTCTAGTTCAAATTTTTCCCGAGATATTTAGAAAAAAAAGTTGTACAGTTAATTTAGATCACCATGTACCTTGTGTCTGGATCCCCACGGCCTCGTACAATATAGGTATAACTCCAATGCTAACGTTTTGAAGCAATTCCTACATTTTGCAAGCCTATAGTGTGCAGATGCTGGCTAGGTGTGTTTTGATGGAGAGAGAGA
>NW_004797326.1:1060153-1063299 GCF_000002075.1 Aplysia californica | reverse complement strand
CCCCGCCCCCCACCCCCTCTTCCTCAAAATAAGAGAAATAAATTTTCCACCCCCCCCCCCCCCCACACCCGAGCGCCCCCCTCCCACTCCCACCCCCCCCCCTCCCCTTCTCCCCACCAACTACGGGGGGGGGAATACTAGATAATTTCCCCCGCCCCCCCCCCCCCGCCTCCCCCCCAACCCCTAAAACGGGGACAAACCCTCTTTGGCGACCTTTAGTGTTTTACCTTTTCTTCTTTCGAAATAAGTTTTGGGGAGGCTTCTCGGGAGAACCCCATCTGGCAGGTATGTTGGCTGTCTCTTAGCGGGGTGTCGGTAGAAAGTTGGCCAACACGATTTTGACCTTCAAAAGATGCCCGCTTCTACTCCTGGTCATTTTACCCGAGTATTCTTTTCGATTCATGTAAACATCGCGAGATTTCTGATAACGATTCTCGAACCCAAGTCAGGAGAGCACCCTTTACACATGCTTTTGTATCCTGTCGCCTCAGGGGGAAATGACCAAATCAAATACTTTTCATGACTTTTCTCACAAGGGATCTTTTAAATTGTGCGTTTTGCGTTTATAGGTGGTTTATATAAAAGACCTTCCCCTTTTAAAAAAATAAGTTCCTTCCCTTTGTGAATTTTATGTCAAGCAAATTCCTTTTGAATCAATTATATTATCTATTCCAAATTACAACATTCTAGATTCTAGTTCAAATTTTTCCCGAGATATTTAGAAAAAAAAGTTGTACAGTTAATTTAGATCACCATGTACCTTGTGTCTGGATCCCCACGGCCTCGTACAATATAGGTATAACTCCAATGCTAACGTTTTGAAGCAATTCCTACATTTTGCAAGCCTATAGTGTGCAGATGCTGGCTAGGTGTGTTTTGATGGAGAGAGAGAGGGGGGGGGGGGGAGAGAATGGAGGGTAATGGCGAGAGTGGAAACGCTTATTGGCGGGCAATGAATAGAAATGTAAGGTATTGTCCTTTTCTACATTTTTTTACTTTTTATTTTTATTTAATGTTTGATTTCATTTATTTATCTATTGTTTTAATTTTTTTTTATTGGTGGGGGGGGGGGGGAGACGTGTTCAGAGCCAAAATTATTAGATAGAACTTTGTATTTCTGAGGTTGCGACTGGTTTCAACAACTCTCTAAGATTCGTTGAAAAGCTCATCTTGTACACGAATGAATGGATGAACAGGTGAATGCGTGATGAATAAAATATTAAATAACTGAATGTATAAATGATTGGATGTAAGAAAAAATTATTCGTGTATTTATGTTGTTATGCACAGCTCACATTCGAAATCTCTGTATCCCAGACTCTAGCGTGAATATCATCAGGAGAGAATGCGTCGCTGTTTCGGGCTCTTCCTCTCTACAGCTTTTTTGACGCACCGAGCCCCCTCACCGATGTGAGGTCTCCTTGCTAGTCCGACTGTCTTCCTCTGCTGTCAACTCGATCGGGATTCATTCCAGCCTGCCTGATAAAAATTCTCCCCTTACAGGAATCAAACTCACGTCTTCGGTGCACGACGGCGAAGTACCTACCGCTACACTGTAGATACGGACGTAATAAATTAATGGCGTTGCAGAATAGACACTCGTGGCCTAGAGGTTAAGGTGTTGGCCTCTCATTCAAAGGTCCCGGGTTCGAATCCAGGTAGCGACCGAAAAACTTTCTTCTCTAAAATTGTCTCCTTTCACCTCCTTTCCTGCTCTCTGGCAATGTTATGTTGTCTGCTTTCATTTCCACTCTCTGCCCCCACCCCCTCACCTCCTTTGCCCCTTCCTCTGGGCTCCTGACTCTTTCTGCAGCCTTTCTACTGCTACTCCTTGGCTCCTCCTTACTGCTGTCTTTCTGCCACACCCCTGATCTTCTGGTAGGAAAGATCTACACCTAGCCTTCTCGGACAAGGGCGAATAATCTCGGAGGGCCCGTGTGCAAGTTGAGCACGTCAAAGATCCCTTGATGGTCTAAAGCCGATAAGAGTAGGCTTCGGCCGCCACTCGGGCAAAATTCAAAATTTCCTACGAACTGAAAATATTAGGAGTGTCCCGCGCGCTCATATGACCTATGCAGTTGCGAGCGCCGTAAAACACTTTACAAAAACAAAACAAAAAACAAGACACTAACGCCAAATCAGTATAAGTCCTACCAACAATATATTATTATGTCTCTCATTAAATCAGTAAATCCCACATAGAGACAAAGGGGTTCTGGGCTGGGGTGGGGAGCGGAGGAACCGAAGAGGGAGAATTCTGTCTGAATGTCAGACACTCAAACAGATCGATAGATAGACAGTCGAGCAAAAGGGTAGATCAAGAGAGAGAGAGAGAGAGAGAGTGAGAGAGAGAGAGAGAGAGAGAGACAGAGAGAGAGACAGAGAGAAACAGAGAGACAGAGAGACAGAGAGAGACAGAAGAGGAAGGAAGTTGTGGTTAAAATAAGTTTTGTCAGAGACCAAGATGTGTGTATTGCAAAATACAGCAGAATTATCCCGCCTGTTTTATCCGCTTTGTCAACAAGAAGTCAACAGCTGGCGTCTATAATGTTCTTTGCCATAGCAACAAAAGACTTGAGTTCGATTCTCCCCCTGGTCTCCTCATTACTGACTCCTTCTCGGACGCGATTCACCCAAGACAATCTTAGATCTAAAAATAAAGTCTAGGTTTTGACACTTACGCGCAACACAAAAGCATCCTGCGTGGTAAATGGTATAAATTGTGTTGAAGGAGGCCTAAAATTCCTACCTTCACGCGCAGTCACGAGAACGCCATCCCTGGTCTACTGTAACACGTCCCGTCGACGCGTGTACTAGCTAAGTCCATTCTGACCTGAGACGCTCTGGCGCCACTTTATAAGGGCCCAGCGCTAGTTCCTTGTGAAATGTGGTGTAAAAGATTAGAAGTTCCTCTCTTTTTGTTTTCCTACAATCAAATGTCATTTTGGTTGATTGGCTTGACATCCATATGCAATCCTGAGGGTGCTTTAGTTGGCAGACGGAAAAAGCGTTTTGTTTGTTTTGACATGGTTTGGTCGGTTTTGAGTTGGGGTTTTTTTTAGGTCGAGTGGTGAGAGAGACCAGAGGGGAAAGTGGCCACTTGCTGTTTGAGTGTTTGAGACAGGGGGAAAAGAGAGGAGGGGGGA
>NW_004797326.1:1057750-1059497 GCF_000002075.1 Aplysia californica | reverse complement strand
AGACAGACAGACAGACAGACAGACAGACAGACAGACAGACAGACAGACAGACAGATAGATGAAGGGAGGGAGGGAGGGAGGGAAAGAGAGAGGGGGAGAGAAAAACGGGATAGGAAGAGTGATTAAGAACTTTCTAGAAAAAAATTCAGACATCCAAGCAAACAGATAGACAGACATGTTGGTAGATAATAAAAAGAAAGATAATAAAGAGCTCAGTACAGGAGATAATAATATGTGTTTTGAGCATGCAATTTGTCCTATTAGATATACGTCACATCATATACATACGAAAGGTGTAGCTGAAAAAAAAGCAACAAGAAGAATCCAGGAAGTTGCAGTAGACAGGTTAAAGAAAGAGTCGAAGGCCTGTAAAGTCAGAATAAATCTCATGCACCTTCCATGAACGCAATCGTAATGAACCAGTTTCTTCCCTGGGGCATAACAAAGATGTCAGTATCTGAAGGGAGGAAAGTACTATTTGGGCAATCTACTTCCTCTGTCTACTGCTCAGGCAAAGCTGTATCAAGGGGCCTAGAGATTAAGGTGTTTGCCTCTCATGCAATAGTTCCCGGGTTCGAATCTGGATAGGGACAGATATTTTTCTTTTCTAAATTGTCTCCTTTCACTTCCTTTCCTGCTCTCAAGCAATGTTTTGTCCTCTGCTTTCGTCTCCATTTTCTGCACCCACCCTACTCACCTCCTTTGCCCCCTCCTCTGGGCTCCTGACTCTTTCTGCAGCCTTTCTATTGCTACTCCTTGGCTCTTTCTTACTGCTGACTTTCAGCCATACCCCTGATCTTATGGTAGGACTGATCTACACCTAGCCTTCTCGGGCAAGGGCGAAAAATCTCGGAGGTGTGGTGTACAAGTTAAGCACATTAAAATCCCTTGGTGGTCCAAATTCGATAAAAGTAGACTTCGGCAGCCACCGAAATATTTTACAAGCTGAAAATGTTTAAGATGTTCCGCGTGCTCATATAACCTTATGCAATTGCGGCACCGTAAAACTCTTACCAAAAAAAAAAGAAAAATAAATCTGCATCATGTATACTGCTTTACGTGGTCATAAATACGTACGAGCGTAGAAGGTCGTGGGGGAAAAAAAAGAAACAAAAAGGCTTAAGTTCAATATTGTCCATTTTGGGATTCGAAACTGGCCATAGCCATCGCAGTCTACTACGATCCTATCGGAAGTAAGCACGCTCTGAAGGTGTAGGGGTGATCATTGATTAGATTCTTCAGTTATGTTGCAAATCACGTGATTGCGTTATTCTCTGGGAATGGGGCTGAGGTGGTGTGAGTGTGCGCTTGCTTCAGATCCTGGAAGTCAGATTACAGTCCAGCTTTTGACTATCTGATGTAGACTAATATTTTTGTTTGTTTATTTGCTTTGTGCTTGCTTGATTTTTGTTTTCGTAGGGTTTATTTATATTGAAGTGCGGGGAGTGGGAAAGGGGCGAGGGTAAAGAGGGAAGAGAGGGGAAGAGAGGGGAAGAGAGGGGAAGAGAGGGGAAGAGAGGGGCAGAGAGGGGAAGAGAGGGGAAGAGAGGGGAAGAGAGGGGAAGAAAGAGGAAGAGAGGGATGTAGTGTATGTTCCTTTCCCGTGAGAAAAATATATTGCACAATGGCACGCGATGGTACCTCGCCTTTGTAATGACCTACTTTTCAGTTGTCGAATATGCGTGATCTTTTCAATCTAATTATTTATATGTTTATCTATTTATTACGTTTTCCCGGTTGGGGTGGG
>NW_004797326.1:1054650-1057111 GCF_000002075.1 Aplysia californica | reverse complement strand
TCTCTCTCTCTCTCTCTCTCTCTCTCTCCCTATCGAACAAACAAACAAGCTGACGGCATGCACGTGCACATAGAGGTATTTGAGACCAGGTCGACGGTTGAAAAGGGCGGGAAATACGAGTGGTGTGGGGGAGGAGATCTCATTGTCTCTATTGTTTGTCCTTCCTTTTTCTCCTCTCTCATGTTCTCTCCTCCTGTTCTGATCTGGGTTCTTTCTATCCCCCGCTCTGAGGGCCCTCTTGACTCTTTTTGATCTGTTCTAATCGCTTGCGCTATTGTGGAGTCTCTTCTTGCTGTGTCTGTGCGTGAGTGTGTGCATATGTGTGTGCGCTCACGTGTGTGCATGTGTGCGTGTATGTCTCTGTGTGTGTGTCTGTATGTGTGTGCATTTGTGTGTTTGTATATGTGTGTGTCTGCGTGTGCGTGTGTGTGTGTGTCTGTGTGTGAGTGTGTGCGTATGTGTGCGCTCACGTGTGTGCATGTGTGCGTGTCAGTCTCTTTGTGTGTGTGTGCATCTGTGTGTTTGTATGTGTGTGTCTGCATGTGTGTATGTGTGTGTGTCTGTGTGTGAGTGTGTGCGTATGTGTGCGCTCACGTGTGTGCATGTGTGGTTGTGTGTCTCTGTGTGTGTGTCTGTATGTGTGAGTATGAGTTTGTGTGTGTGTGTGTGTGTGTGTGTGTGTGTGTGTGTGTGTGTGTGTGTGCGTGCGTATGTGTGTGCACTCGTGTTAGTATGATTTTGTGTGTGCGTGTATGTGTGTGAGTATGGAGAATCTATGTGTGTGTGCGTGTATGTACGTGTGTAAGTATGTGCGGGTGTGTGTGTGTGTGTGTGTGTGTGTGAAAGGAGAAGAGGGAGTGAATCTGTGTACACGTTGTGTCGATGTCAAGGTTTGGAAATGCAAGCAGGAGACGTGGTTTCGTTTCCCGAATGGGGGTGTTATTCTTGCAATGTAAAGTGTTTTACGGCGCTCGCAACTGCATAAGGTCATATGAGCGCACGGGACACACCTAATATTTTCAATTTTTTGGAAATTTTGAATTTTGCCCGGGTGGCTGCCGAAGCCTATTCTTATCGATTTTAGACCTCCAAGGGATCTTTAACGTGCGCAACTTGCACCCGGGCCCTCCGAGATTTTTCGCCCTTGTCCGAGAGGCTAGGTGTAGATCTTTCCTACCAGAAGATCAGGGGTGTGGCTGAAAGACAGCAGTAAGAAGAAGCGAAGGAGTACCAGTAGAAAGGCTGCAGAAAGAATCAGAAGCCCAGAGAAAGGGACAAAGGAGGTGAGGGGGTGGGGGCAAAAAAAGTAGACGTAAGCAGGCAACAGAACATTGCTAGAGAGCAGGACATGAGGTGAAAGGAGACAAATTTAGAGAAGAAAATTTTTCGGTCGCTACCCGGATTCGAACCCGGGACCTTTGAATGAGAGGCCAACACCTTAACCTCTAGGCCACGAGAGCCCCCGGGTGTTATTCTATCAAAACCCTTAAATCAGTGTCTTGGGAAGTTGTATCGCTCCCATTCGGGATTGTCCCTGGCACACTGTCAAATCAGAGAGAGTTTACGGTAATATATTTATACTGTACTAGCTGGGCCCCCTTTCGATGAAAGGGATGATCGGTGCTTTAATACCAACTAAAAGTCATTGGCCTACTGTATTTACACTCTACTGGAATGGGGCAATAAATCTTGAGAGATGCAAAATAAATTATAAGGTCTAGATCTACACTCTCTAAACAAAACAAAATGCGCCTCGCGAAATATCATTTCCGGATTTTCTAAAATTACAGAGACAGAAGCGTCGGCGAAATAAAGAAATTTAGCTTTTTTGCAGCAAAACTGTCTCAAAACTGAAAAAGCCAAGGAAGTCATGCTCTGGAGCATATTTTAAAGAAACTTTTTGTGAAAACTGCATGTCGATCGATGCAGCCATTAAAAAGCCTTTTGAATAGCAAAATTCGGCCACCACAAATAGATAATAGATCAAGATTACAGTAAAACTCTCCGGTCACTGTAAATAAGTGGGTGGTTCGCGGCTGCTCTGGTGATGTGGTTTGCTCCTTCTTTCGCATAAAACATCAAGCATGCGCAGATCAGTAAATATAGAACGTAATCACTACAACCACAGTACTCGGTTCCGTACGTCTGATAAATTCACTGGGTATTATCCATTCATTCCTGTTACAAAATAGTTTGTATTCATTCGTGTCCGACATTGTAAACTGATTTTACAAGATAAATAAAATAACTTGAAATTTATTATAATGTATCGCTTCGTTTCTTTTTTTTAAAAAATAAACTAGAAATATTCCAAATATGTAGCGACAGCGAAATTGTCGACAATTAGTCGCGACTCTACTGGCGGTCGAGAAAAGTACATGATTGTCTCTAAGCCCTTAGCTTTAGGTTGTCATGTCAGACGGAGGCATGAGGACAGTTGGTAAATACATACACATTATAT
>NW_004797326.1:1051349-1052892 GCF_000002075.1 Aplysia californica | reverse complement strand
CCTCCGAGATTTTTCGCCCTTGTCCGAGAAGGCTAGGTGTAGATCTTTCCTACCAGAAGATCAGGGGTGTGGCAGAAAGACAGCAGTAAGGAGGAATCAAGGAGTAGCAGTAGAAAGGCTGCAGAAAGAGTCAAGAGCCCAGAGGAGGGGGCAAAGGAGGTGAGGTGGTGGGGGTAGAAAAAGGAAATGAAAGCAGACAACAGAACATTGCTAGACAGCAGGAAAGGAGGTGAAAGGAGACAATTTTAGAGAAGAAATTTTTTTCGGTCGCTACCCGGATTCGAACCCTGGACCTTTGAATGAGAGGCCAACACCTAACCTCTAGGCCACGAGAGCCCCCCCGTACTCTGTATGTTTCACAATGACTGGAGTATTTTCAGGATTGGTGGCAATTAATTTTACCTATTGCTCGGATGGCGGCCAAGGCCTACTCTTATCGATTTTAGGACCACCAAGGGATCCTTGTTAGCATTTTTACTGTCATTGAAGTTACTATAATAGTACTATTATTACTGCTGTTATTTCTAATGTTATTGATGTTGTAATACTATGGTACGGGTCATTAGTTCTACCGTACGTGCGTGGAACAGTAGCTTGTGGATAAAGAGCTCCATTGGCAAAACTTACGTTCCTTTACTTTTCTATTCCATTTACTTCCCAGTGTTGTTTACTGTCAGCGTATATTGATCTTTCTGGACGCAATATCGCGACTTATCAAGCAAAATTAAAGTGCTTCTCCTTATCCACACTTGTAACTCTTGTTTGGAAAGGGGAGGGGGTTGTTTGTTTGCTTATTTGTTGTTATTGCTGTTGTTGTTGTTGTTTATTTTTGTTGTTGTAGTTGCTTGAGGCTGTCATTGTTGCTGTTGTTGTTGTTGTTGTTGTTGTTGTTGTTTTTGTTATTGTTGTTGTTTGTTGCTGCTGCTGCTGTTGTTTTTGAGGGGGGGGGGGTGGATTCTTTTAGGGTAGGGGATGTTTGGTATTTGTTCTGCTTCTCTTTTCTTCTCTCTTTTCGGAAGTTTAGGGGGTGGGGGGTAATCTCTGCTACATGTCTATTATCTTGTCTTTGTTTCACTCTCTCTCCTCAAAACCAAAACCCACTGTTATTATGGTCTACCCTATGGTATGCCGTATGCCTCGTTGCGTTCCATATTATCTCTGAAGCTGTTTTCACAAATCTTTCGCGTCATTGTCATTGTTGCTGAAGTTTGCGGCAGTCGGCGTCTGTTCTATATCAGTTCCAGTCAATCGCCCCCTAGCTTTTGTCTGACATTTTTATATCCATTCACCTGGACCCCGCCCGGGTATAGAAACACCTCTCCGCTCATTCAGTTTCTCTCGGCTTTCACACAGCGAAAAACAGCCATATCGAGTCTGGTGGGGGTTTCAAAGTTTTCTCTCACATAAAAGACTGCTGTAAATGACAAACCAACGTTCCTCATAAAATGCCCGGACGAAAAACACTTATGGCAATTTGCACCTTTTCTCTCGTTTTCTCTCTCTCTCTCTCTCTGTCTCTGTCACTGTCTCTCTCTCTCTCTCT
>NW_004797326.1:1047832-1049635 GCF_000002075.1 Aplysia californica | reverse complement strand
TGTGTGTGTGTGTGTGTGTGTGTGTGAGTGAGTGTGTGTGTGAGTATGTGTGTGTGTGTGTGTGTGTGTGTGTGCGTGCGTGTTTGTGCACTTAAAAAAGAGTCCTCCACCTATTCTGTGAGTACAGTCATCTCTTCTCCTCAGCCAAGAAATGACCTAAATTGCGTCGATGAGGGCGGAAACGACGCACATTTGGAAAAAAAAACACCAAAAACAGAAACAAAAACCTAAACAAATGCAAAATATAAAAGAGTATCGCTCCAACCTCTGTCAACGCCTTTAGTCCGTTGTGTGAGATGTAATGGTAAAACACATTCTCTTGCATTTACAAGATGTGAGTTTGGTTCTCGTCTGGGGAAGTCTGATTAATTGATTTTTATTGGGATATCTTTATATTTATATTTCTTCCAAGAAACACCACCCTAATCAGACGAGGTCGTTAATGTCAGATAGGTTCAAAACAATTAATAGTGCTTCTGGTATACTCGAGTACTACATAAGGGTGGTTGGCAGGTGCTTTGTTGTGGTGTGGTGTGCTCCTTCATTCTTATTAAACATCTATCGTCATTATCTCCCTTCAGTTTTGTGTTTCTTGCTCTCTTATTTTCAACACTTTTATGACCTAACTGTGTAGCAAGTGCCGTAAAACCCTTACTAAAAAAAAGATAAAACTAGTTTACTAACGAAGCGTGTCAGTGTTAACATAAAATGTGAGGCAGCGTGGTGGAATCAGGCTCTCGTCAAAATAATTAAAGTGAAGAAACTTGCATTTTTCCGCAGGTTTGTAAATTTATATCACATTTTTGTTTTTTGGCTCAACACCTTTCATGCCCTTTAAATAACTCATTTCTGAGCGGATTTTTTTTTCTGAAAAACGTTGAATAAAGGCAAAAAAAGGTAAGGAAGTAACTAATCTTTGGCAGTCATTTTCTCACTAGTTTTACCTCTGAAAACAAGTGACCGCCACCTCCTTCTTTCGCAAATATCTCGACTTGTATTCAAAATAAATGGATATCTTTTTCATCCAAATAAAGACATGTGAACAAGCTTTAAGATGATACCAATAACTCTATGTGCCCAAAAATTGACGAGAGCCTGATTCCACCACGCTGCCTCACAAATACATTTATGATAAATCAACACTAGTTGGCATAAAATAACTTCCGTACCAAGAAATGACTCAACATTGTGACAAAACAGGGCGCTGGTTTTGTTGTTTTTTTGTAATGATGAAAGAGAACAAAAGAGAAAAAAAGATGTGGTATAGCGCAAGTTCAGAGGTCAAGGGACGAAGGTAAAGCTGTGGTCAAGTGGTCAAGTCTTACCTCCAGTCTTAGCCCGTGCCACGACCACACGATTTTTACCTCCGGGATTAGCTGCGGCAGTTTCCGGGTTGACATTGAGTGAGTGCCGGTGCGAGAGAGGTGCATATTGTCGTTTGTCTCTGTCAATGGAGGCTTTCGCTGGGAATATGTGGGATTTTTAAAAAGAAGATAGAAAAATGTGCAGAGCTTTTAGTTTTAGAAAGAGTTTTACGGCACTTGCAACACTATAAGGCCATATAAGTGTCGAAGATTAGAGGTGTTTCAAAAGAGTAACAAACACAAAAAAGAAGGAGAGATTAGGATGATAGATGATTGATAGGAAAGAAGGAGCAAACCACACCAGAGCACCCACCAACCACCCACTATGTGCAGAGCAGATTATATGCTTATGCACTGACACACAGACACACACACACCGACACACACACACCGACACACACACACACACACACACACACACACACACACACACACACAA
>NW_004797326.1:1043232-1045612 GCF_000002075.1 Aplysia californica | reverse complement strand
AGTATGTAGGTATGTTTGTCTGACAAAGCTTGAGGAAAAAGTAAAATTAAGGTGTTTGTGTGAGCGAGAAGCAACGACAGACAGAGGGCTTACTGGGGGGGGGGGAGCTTATTTTTTAGCCAGAGTCTGTAATAATATTGTCCTGATAAATGTCCTTTGACACCCACAGACGTCAGACAGTGTGGCCTTTTACTGAAAGCTGGAAGCCCGGCAGCGCCAGTATTGATACAATACCAACAAAAGCAACAACAACAACAACGACAAACAACAACAACAACAACAACAACAACAGCAACAACAGCGGTAACAACAACAACAACAACAACAGCAACAGCAGCAGCAACAGCAACAACACTAACAGTGACAATAGCAATAGCAACAATAACAACTACAATAACAACGTTAGCAAAAATCGTTATAACGGCAATTTCAGGATTTCAATGCAGCAAGATGTCATATGAATTTTTTTTTTAATTAAACAATGCAGAAAATAAAAGCACACGATCACAGTTAAAAATATTAGGTGATCAAATTATATAACTTTAACGACCTTTTCAACTTCAATGATATTAACGGGGCATACTCTTTAATCAATATACAACATCTTGAAAAAAGCTACCAAAGTGACATTCAACTTCCTACCCGCAACCCTCCCCCCTCCCCAACCAAACCCGTTTCACTTACAAAAATGTTTCAAAATAGCTCGATAGAACCAGGATCATTTACGTTGCAGTTCAATTTCACACAATCTCAAGAAAACAATTGAAGTGCGCCTTAATTAAAGTTATGATAGGCTACGCGTAATATTAGATTTATCCAGCACGGTCTTTGGCCTCATATTTTTATATGCCTGTCTGTTTGCTTTGTATTTTTCTGTCTCTTTATTTTTCCGTCTGTCAGTCTACTTGTCCGTGTGTATATTCGTCTGTTTTCTTGATCGACTATATGTATGTCGGTCTGTATGTGTGTCTATCTCTTCCTCTTTCTCTTCCTCTTTCTCTCTCTCTCTCTCTCTCTCTCTCTCTCTCTCTCTCTCTCTCTCTCTCTCTCTCTCTCTCTCTCTCTCTCTCTCTCTGTAAAAGCACGCACTAGTTTGTGTGCAAGAGAAAGTGTGCATGTCTCTGTGTGTGCGTATTTATGTGAGTAAGTGAGTGTGTGTGTACGTGTCTATGTGTGTGCGTATTTGTGTGAGTAAGTGAGTGTGTGTGTATGTGTGTGTGTGTGTGTGTGTGTGTGTGTGTTTGTGTGTGTGTGTGTGTGTGTCTGTATGCCTGTGTGTGTGTGTATGTTTGTCGTCTTTCTCGAACTGCATTTTCCTAATGTCCTAGCCGCCTTCATCAAATATACATCTCTCTCTACCCAGAATCCCCCTCCCCGATGACTCTACCGCGTGTATAAGTCCTCACTCTTCTCTTGAAGACCTAAAAAGAAAACGAAAAAAAACCCCCAGAAAAACTCCGGGCATCCAATCTGGTCAAAGGTCCAAGATCGCCTTCGACCTATCTAGTTTTAGCGGGGTATTTTTCTCATCTTTCGCGGTTTTTCGAAGCTTCTCATTTCCCCTTTCTGTATTACTTTTCTAGCCCGTGTCCTTCCCCAGACACATCAAGTCTGGGAGAGAAAAAACCGTGGGTTTTATAGCGTAGGGGGGAGTTATGAGAGAAATAATTTTCTGTCTGGGAAAGCACTCTCTCCGGGCCTGCAATGGCGGGTAGATAAAGTGATCGGATATTTCCCTCATCGCTTTTTAATGGTCTGGACATCCCAGTGTCGACATTTGTTCCTCTCTTTTGCTTGGTTCGTATCCTTAACAAGTTTTGGTTTAGTTTTGTTTGTTTCATATATTTGTGCTTGCTTCTAATAAATATAGTTCTTATTTTTTATGGGTTTTTTATGTTGCTTCATTTTTCAAAAATGTATCTCCATATTGATCTCTTAAAAACATTTGAAAGTATAAATGATGATTATGAATTTTAAAATGATCTAAAATTGACACCCCCCCCCCCCCCCCTTCTTTTTAAAAAAAATTCAATTTCCTGGAATTGTTTTTTGTTTGGTTTTGTTTGGTTTTGTTTTTTGCTTTTACCATAAAAGGGTTTGGAACATTATACATGTATAGCGCGCGTTGTTGAAAGGAGCCACTGGTTAGCCCTATTTCTTTTTATTCAATCTATTGTTTCTGTCTGTATGTTATGTCCCTTTCCCTGCACTGAAGGACCTTTGGCTTCTCGAAGCATATTTTATTATTATGTATTTGATTTGTTTCTTGCTTGTTATTTTACTTGCACAGAATGTCCATTATCTTTGGATATACATGTGATGTGCCCTTTCCCTCCACAAAATGAGCATTGTCTTATTTTATTTTATTTATTATTATTAT
>NW_004797326.1:1039959-1041385 GCF_000002075.1 Aplysia californica | reverse complement strand
GTAAAGCGCATAGAGCCTGCTGTTGTGCGGGGATATGCGCTATACAAATGCTATCTATTATTATTATTATTGAGACCGCGCACTATGGGTGGAGAACTTCAGAAACTCCCCAAAATAACACAAGTTCAGAACGCCGCGTTAGAGATTCAAACAAGGGCCATCCACTCCTGAGTCCAATAACATTGTACCAACTGATTTTAGTAGCTTTCTCCTCTCTAACGAATTATTTATCCAGTGAAATATGAGGGTGGTCCTATAATGGTATTTTGTTACCTTAGTATTGAAAAGTTATACCTGAAATATTTGGTCATTTTTGAGTTACTTAGACCATGGGGTTAGAACTTAGTTAGAAGCCAAATATTCTTTCTGCTCTATCAAAATCGTAAGATTATTCGGAGCCGTTATCAAGATATCAAATTTTAAAAACTGCATTCGAAAAAGCTTGTCACGCCGTGAAACTCAAATTTGTTACGTCAGTTTTCTCAAATCTACTAATCTAGGAACTGAGCAGATACAGCTTTGTAATTTTGGGGTACCGATTTTTTCCCCTTACCCATTTATATGAGATTGACACCATCTGATTAGTAGAAAAAAGTGCAATGATTGTGTCCAATAGTGTATTACATGCATACTTAGTATAACAATTAACTGTAATAGTGGATAGAGATTCCAGGATTATAGATGTAAGTCATTGATCTGAGAGCGTTGATGATTTTAGAATTAATACTGGTGATGAGTGCTGATGAGGGATTGCGTTTAAAGCGTTAGTCGTATCTTCCTCTGCTCCAATGAGTCACGAGGGACGTGGGCACCCTCTATCCCGTTCCATACTGGAACTATCTTTATGGTCACCATGAAGTTCCGAAATGGTGGGCACAGTCTCTGCTAAGGTGATTTTTGGGTAGCGATTTATGTTGGCACTTAGTTGTTGCGTATAACTGTAAATGTTTAACGCTCCCATTAACACAAATCAGGCCTGGAAATAGGCGGATATCAAGTTTAGTTATATGATGCAATCTGAGCACTTTAATTTGATGTCCGCATGCGCATTAATTAACTGTTGTGACGTCTTGTCGTGATGAACATAATAAGCATGTGTTACGATGGCCTGTCATTGGGGATTATATGTTGTCTTTGTAAAGGTGGGAGTGCAAGAGAGAATATAGCATTATTGGGTTTTTTAATATTGTGTCTGTCTCCTTGTCTGTCTGCCTATCTGTCTGTCTGTCTGGCTGGCTCTCTGTCTGTCTGCCTGCCTGCCTGTCTGTCTGTTTATCTATCTATCTCTCTGTCTGTCTGATTGTTTGTCTGTTTGTTGTTTTCTTTAAATGTATATAACTGTTTAAATGAATAAATGGTAATACACAGTCTGATAGATAGATAGATAGATAGATAGATAGATAGATAGATAGATAGATAGATAGAT
>NW_004797326.1:1037663-1038811 GCF_000002075.1 Aplysia californica | reverse complement strand
ATTTCCTTCCGGGGTTGGATTTGGGGGGGATTGGGGGGTGGGGGGGGAGAGGGAAGAAGAAAGGGGGATGAGGGGGAGTCTGCCAGGTTGATCAGAAGAAAAAGAAAACAGAACCGGCTTCAGTTCTTCGCGATTGAGGACGCCCATTCTGTTTGGGTTTTCTGGGGTCATTTTTTGTTGTAGGTTTTGTTGGCTTTTTGTGTTGTTGGTTGTTGTTGTTTTTTCTTTCTTTTTTTTTATATATAAATGCTTGCAGGCTGTTTTTTTCTTTCTAACCAACCTTCATTCATTTTTCAAACCGTTTTCTTAATAAAAGTCATTCTGACTTTTTTATCTGGAACTTTAAAACAATTTTTAAAGCAACTGTTTGCAACAACATTCTCACCATAAAGAGTATGCAAATATGCGTTTTAGAATACTGCTTCATAGTTGGAAATGTGCGGCAAAATTACCTCTGGTCTGCTGATTGGGTATAGGTGACCGCTATGCTATGTCCTTAATAATAATAATAATAAATAGCATTTATACTGCGCATTTCCATTTCCTAAAAGATGCTCAATGCGCATTACAATGAAAAAGACATCACATCATAAAAATTAATCGACAAGTGTGTACGTAAAACAAAGTATTATACATATAATATAAATGCATATGTGTAAAATTTTATACGAGAAAAACAGTCTCGCAGTGAGGTT
Organism: Aplysia californica; assembly: GCF_000002075.1. NCBI lineage: Eukaryota > Metazoa > Mollusca > Gastropoda > Aplysiida > Aplysiidae > Aplysia > Aplysia californica. Next base: position 1,038,116 of record NW_004797326.1, on the reverse strand, counting down.
GAAAATGTGTTCACTAAAAATGTACAATCCTTGCAGAATTAAAGTGTAAAACAAAAGCTCTGAGTGAGTAATGTATGAATAAGTGTCCATCGTTGCTAGCAAAGAGATTAGTCCAAATATTACGCAGAGGAGGAGTCCATTTCTGCTCTTTAAAAAAAATATTTTATTTCCTCGTTATATCAGAATTCTTGGCAAGTGTGCTGTATTATAGTTATGTTTTAATAACCCGTTCACAACTTATAAGATTATATATGTGAGGGGCGCGGTTTTCAAATACATGTAGTCTGTCTCCGATAAGACTAAACAAAGTAGTTCTGGAGTCATAAAAATCCCACCTAACTCAACCTATGCACGGATGCTATCTCGGCCTCGCTGCTATCATCTCATTCTTCTTTCTCGACACACTCACCCAATACACACTTTCTCTCTCTCTCTCTCTCTCTCTCTCTCTCT